>NW_006794406.1:605227-617612 GCF_000442215.2 Lipotes vexillifer | reverse complement strand
CCCGTGTCCCCTGCATCGGCAGGCGGACTCTCAACCACTGCGCCACCAGGGAAGCCCAAGGTGTTATTCTTTTGTCATAACTGTATTTACATTGAAATTTTGGCTGAACTTAGTTTGAAAGACAAGAAGAAGAATGGCAGTCAATGTGTAATACATAAGATATTTTAATTTGCCACTGGCCACTCATGGATATAACTGATTTCCTAACCAATGGAAAATTTCAAAAATTCCTTTTGAAATATCTTTTGTGCTTTGGCTTATAGCTAACATTTGGCCTTGACTGTGGTATATATGTTTATAGTATGCTCCATTTTGTACCTCCTCTTACTTGACATGATATGAAAACATCATATAGAAGATGAATGGGTACAACACTAGAAATTAAGAGACTAGTACTGTTTATGCCAACCATGGACTATATAACCTTAAGAAAGTTACTTGATTTTTCTGAACTCTAATTTGTAAAATGAAGAAATTGGACTAGATGGCTGAGATTATTTCTGGCTTTGTGAAGCAGTGAGTATCTATTTCTGTTTTAATGTGACCACTTGGTATTTTATGTTATTTGTTCTTTTTTCCCTTAACTTGAATTTGTTCCATGATAACCTCTGATGGAGAATAATTTGTGAGATATATTTGGCATCAAAGTATTCTGTAAATGTGTCAAGGTTCTACTTAGATTCCATTTGTAGTAAAGACTGTATTCTTGACTCCATATTGGAATTCATCATTGTTTTCTAAGTTATTTGTAATCTCAAATTAGGTTCTCAGTTCATTTTAATAATAATTTGTGAATGATAGCTTTATGTCACACTAGTAAATAAACACTAATGTTAGTATTAGTTTAGAGTCTATACATTCCCCTCAAAGTCAACTTCTTCCAAATACTGGAAGCAACTGTTTTTGTTTAACATTATATTTCTAACAAAGGCAAATTTAATAATGTTGATAACCAAAATTTAAACTTCATAATGCAATGTAAAAACAATCAATATCCATATTATAATGTTTAAAATAGCTAGTTAGCTCTGGTAGATTTGATTTACTGAGAAATTCATCTTTTGTCTACAGAAGTTAGTGATAATAAATACATTAGTCTGCTAATACTATAAACACATGTTCTCCAGGAATCCTATTAGGTAATGCTCAACATTTTTACATTTACAAATGGAAAGGTTTAAGAAACTTGTATGAAGTCTGCAAAAGGATCCATTGACTTATAATGCACTATGTTGTAGCATGTTCAGATAAATAATCTATTAGAAAAGCTGAAGTGATTTGAATGTGTATTTCTGTAATACAAACTAGGTTACAGGTGATTGGCCAACAGGGAAATATTGTCAATTTAAAAATAGACAAGTGATTTTTCCTAGTGTGCAAACAGGTTTGAAGCATGTCGAAACAAGCATTCACACAAAGAGAAAATTTTAGCAATATGCAGAGGTAGTGGCTTCCAGAAGCACCAAGTTTTTCTTCAAAGTTAAGCTATTTGGTGCCGCCACTATGCGCGCAGATGAAGAAACTGCAAAGACGTTTCCCTCTTGTTAAGAGGAACAGAGGGAGAGAAACAGAGAAATGGAAAAAACAAAACAAAACACCTGAATCTTGAGACTCATTTTTACTTTTAATCAAACAAGACTCTTTTGGAAGCAAACACATTCAAAGATCTACATCTCCAGAAGGACTAATTGATCAAGATGCTGGATGCAAATTTCTGTGGCTATTTAACTATGCAAAGATTTTTTTTTATGGTTATTGTTTTTGTTACTTTTTTCATTAAGCCTTGTTATTTTTTATGCACAAGGTAGAATGCAACCAGCACAGCAGAAACTTCCTCAGTCATCATCTCTCTGTTGCATTCATATTCATGGCCACTTAGCTCAGTTGATAAATGTCAGGTTAATGAGATTATCATCTACTTCAGGGCTTCACACTGTTCCATGGCTGTAGTCCGTACTTAAGATCCCTGATGAAATTAGAAGAAAAAAAGAATGTAGATGAATTTGTCCAAATTAGTTTCTTTAATAGAAAACTACTTCAAAGAATTAATAGTTTTAAAGAAAAAGAACCTAAATTGTAAGAAACATCTAGATCAAGTGGAATGCCTTTTTCTATTAAAACAAATAACAGAGGCATTAAAAAATGTTAAATCACCAATGTTATTCCCATAACAAAACTATGATTATTTTGACATGTTATATCCAGACTTTGTTGTCTTTCTCATTAATAAATATACATTTAAAAATAGTCATAATTATACCATGCATAAATTGACATCTGTGTTTTCACTTGTTCTCTCATTTATTTACTTATTTATTTTTTGACTTACAAGTAGTTTCATAATGTATCAGCAACATGATTTATAAAACCTCTCCTACTGTTTGGTATTTGAATGATTTCCATGTTTTCCTATTATACTTAATGAAGAAAACATCTGGTCAAGGGAGCTTTATTGTTAAATCATTTTCTTAGAAGTTATGATAAAAACAAAGATTACTGAATACATGAATATTTCTTTATAGATAAATAAAACTATTTATGACAGCTGCTGTATTTTACAGTGTTGTTTTCCATAGTGGGTGAAAAGTTTAGAATTCCATCAGCTGTACATATATATGCTTGTCTCACCACAGCCTTGTCAAAATTTATTTGATTTTTTTATGTTCAAAATTGATGAGAGGTACAAAACTATATTTCAATATTGCTTTTATTTGCATTTTTTATTTAATGTTGGACATTTTCCTAGGGAAATTCTCTGTTGCCTATTTATTGGGCACATATGTTTTTAAAGCCTTTTAAAAACAGATTATTGAGATATAATTGACATACAATAAACTGCATATATTTACAGTGTAAAATTTTATAAGTTTTGATATATGTATACACCTGTGAAACCATCACTGTAATCAAGAAAAAGAACATATTCTCTTCAATTTCTGGAAGAATTTGTATAGAATTGGCATTATTTCTTTCTTAAATGTTTGGTAGAATTTGCCAATAAGCCATGTTGCTCTGAAGATTTCTTTGTGGAAAAGTTTTTTTAAACTACAAATTTAATTTTTGAAAACAGATCTGAGTTTATTCAGATTCTCTCTCTTTGTAGTTCGGAATGAACTCTGGTAGCTTGTGCGTTTAAAAGATGTGTACATTTTATCTAAGTTGTCAAATTTATTGGCATAGTGTTGCTCATAGTATTCCCTCATTAACCTTTTAGTGCCTCTAAAATTTGTAGTTATGTTACTTCTCTCATTTCTGATGTTGGTAATTTATATCTTCTCTCTTTTCCACAATCAGTCAGGCTAGAAATTTTTCAATTTTATTAATCATCTCTAAGAACCAGTTTTGGTTTAATTGATATTTTTCCTACTAATTTCCCATTTTCTATTTCTTTGATTTCTGAGCTATCTTATTATTACTTTCTTCTGCTTAATTTGGATTTAATTTTTGGTTTGATGCTAGACATTGTGCATTTTATCTTATTGCGGATCATAGGTATTTTTTATTCTTACAGATATTCTTGAGTTTTGTTTTGGACACATTTACTTGGGAATAGTTTGATTCTGTGGAGATTTGCTTGAAGCTTTGTTAGGTGAAATCAGAGCAGCCTTTAGTCTAGGACTAATTTTTCCCTTTACTGAGGCACTACATTCTGAGACCTTTATCCAAAAACCTGTGAACTTCAAAGTTTTTCTCTTCTCTCTGGTAGGAACACAAACGAATCCCAGCCTTATATTATTTCCAAGCATTGTTCCCTCTAATCCTTTCAGGTTGTTTTTCCTCTGGTCTCAGGTAATTTCCTCACACACCTGTTTCGATCAGCACTCAGCTGAATTCTTAACAGGGGGCCCCTCTGCAGATCTTTGAATCTCTCTGTCTATATTGGTCTCTGTCTCTGTCTCTCTCTCCAGCTCTTTCCTGTTTGGTACTCTACCCTACAAATATGCCTTTCCTTGCCCCTCCATTCTACCAAGTCTGTCTCTCTGTGTCCTCAATTCAGGGGTCCTTTGTATGTGTTTCTATTGATGTTTCAGAAGTGGTTTTGCTTGCTTGTCATCTATGATTGGTTTTCTCATTTGTCTGTTTATTTCTGAGTAATGGATATTATATAAGGAAAATTATTGATAGAAATAATAGACATCTGGGGATGATTTATCTTTCTTGAAAATCTTTCTAAAGATTTTTATTGCTACTGCTGGTCTCTGGGGTCACTATTGGTCTGTATAACTTAACACTGAGATTTGGGTTTGAAGTTTTCTGGTCTACCCAGATGACCTGGCTGCTGTCTGTGCAAGGGTGGTTCCTTCTTTCCTCTTAATCCTGGGATGTGGCGTTTTCACGCCAACCCAAAGCAGACAGTGAAGCTTAGTAGGATTATACATGTCATGTGTCCTGAAGGCTGATTTTTGTCACCCAAGACTTGTGATGATGTTAAAAATGTATAAAATAAGAAGTAGCTCAGCTTTTGGTGGTGATCAACTTATAACTGGATAATATGCCCCAGGCAAAAATGTTCCCCATTGCCCTGTTAAAAATCTCTGGATTCACATCCTTTCCAGTGTCTTGGCATTTTAATTCTTTACCACCCAACTATTTGATAACTTTTGGATGATAATTTTTTTATGTTTCCTCCATGTTTTTTTAGCTATGATCATCAGAAGAGTTTTTCTGAAATATTCAGCTCACTGACTAATGATATTTTTCCCTTTAAATGTCAATAAGCAGTGTGTTACAGCTATAATGTCACTGTCTTAAAAGCTAAATGTAGTATTGCTTAAACATTTTTACATGATCACAATACTATGTCCAACATTAAAATAATTGTGACAGCTAAAAACTTTTCCTGATTTTGCCAAATGACCCCTAGGCAGCACAGTTGCTCCTGGTGGGGAGCTACGGCTACTGAAATCTGGACAAGTCTTCAGGCTTCACAGCCCATGCTCATAATCATCACACTGCCCTGTCTACTTGGTAGGTTCTGCCCTAGGGTAGGTAGAGTTTTACCCTGGTTTCCACAAAACCTACATATCTCACTGCTTATTCCTCCCCTCGCAGACACAAAGATATAATTAAGTTGAATTATATTTTTCTTCTTCTCTGTACTTCTTCTCTGTACATAAGTCACTCGGTCCCCTTTCCCGTCATTCATGTCTTTCCCTTCCTAGTACCTGCCTGTCCAGTTTAAATGACATTCCTTTCTGTAACTTTCTTCATCTTCTCCTGTGCATTTCTCCCTCCTCTGAATGTTATTTCTCCCTTGAGCGTGTGAGTTATCTGAGGATTAAATTATGAAATATATGCGGGCAGAATTTGTGTCTTAATCATCTATTGTCTTCTAAAAGATAAAACAACAGTTTCCTGCATCCAGGAGGCACTAAGTTGAATGAATATATCACTTTTTTTTTGAGAAAATGTAGTGATTGTCTTTCATACAGTAATTCTAGAAAGAAACTGCTTCCGTAGCTTCCATTTTGAATTCATTATAAATTTATTACCAAAGAATTTAACTAAATTTTATGCTTGCTAAGTACCTGTTTCTTTGAATATATTAATTCTTGAATCAGTATGACACATAGATGGACTACTTGCTAGTTAACATTTTGCTTTCATTTATTTATCTGAAAATGAGTCATTCTCTTTCTTTACAACTGATTTTTTAAAAAATAATTTAAGGAATTTGGTTGTATCACACAATTCAATTTTGTCTACCCAGGTTGACATATTCATTAATCTTAGAATCAATAGGAAAAGAATTCTAAAACCAATTGATATTAAACTGAAAATAAATACACTTAAGTTTTGCTCAATTTTCCTTATGGTTCAATTGTTTCTTATGTATTATTTTATTAACCCAGAACAAAAATCAAGTTATAGCAACATTCTCCAAAGAATGTTCTACTAGTGCTTTTAGGTACTCCATGAAAATAAAAAAGTTGGTGGTTATATAAGCTTTGGAAACTTTATGGTATATCCTGCGGTGGAAAATTCATAATTCACAGTAACACATTAAGGTTAGTAAGGAATTCTATAACAGAAATCAATCAATCATTGGTTCAACCTCATTTAACCCAGTGTTTCCAACCAGTAGAACTTAGTGGTTAAGCACTGAGACCCTGGGTTAATTGCCTGGCCTCAAATTCCAACTTTACCTCTTTCCAACTGTGTAAACTCAGGTGTGTGTCCCAACTTTTTGGCTGAGAAAAATAAAGGTAATGGTGGAAGTGTAGAGTGTTGTAAAGATTAAATTAAATAACATATGTGAAGTATTTAGAATATAGCCTGGCTTATCGAAAGCCCTTGATCTATATTTACTATTATTATCATTTATATTTGACTACAGAATTTATTTTGGAGTAAGAACTACTGGGATCACTGTGGGATCTGTTACAGAGATTTTGGGAGGATTGTCACAGACATATTTGATATAGTAGCCATTCCTGGGAAGTGTGCCCAGATGGATTAGTTTTTATCTCTGAGTACTTACCTGGAAAAGGGATAGCTAACTTAAGTAAGAAATGGCCAGTTAATACCTATATGTGGTTGGATCCAAGTTGTAAACTGGACTGAGGAGTTTTCATTTCCCTCCAGGTATGCTGAGATGTACTACCATCCTATCTGCCCAGAGAGAAGAAAGAAACATGAAGCCAAGAGAAAGAAAAGAACCTGCCCTTCTCCCCACAAACAACAGAGATATACACACATAAACATGAGCACACAAAACAGACCCACACATGGAGACACATAGGCAGGCATCTAAACTCACACAAGACATACTCTCATTGTAGAGCACTGCTGAGGTTCATGTCATTTTCTGACTTCGTCTCTGTAATGAATGTATAATCTGTAAGATGTATTTATTTAGTTTTAAAATTTTAATTCAATGTATACAAGGAATCTAGATTTTCATGTAAGTGGAAAGGAACTTCCTCGAATGAATGATTTTGAACGTAAGCATTATAAATAACCAGCAGTAAGTATTGCACATTTAAATTAAATTTTTTATTTTAAATATTCACAGTACAGGAATTTATTAGGCCTGAATAGAACATCATTATTTACACATCCAAGGGATAACTCCAGCGGTAAATCAGTGAAATACTTACACTGAATATAGGAAATATGATTGTAGAGGTTTCTTCTTACAGATACAGGCTCAAATCTTTTATACATTTATTTCTGCCTGGGGATCTTAGCACAGATTGAAGTCACTATTAGTTGCTGAACAAAATTTCACAAAATTATAACTATAGCAATCACATCATATATTTATAAGCCCAGAAAGACATCAATGCAAGGAACCCACATTATAATAGTATTTTTAAGGGAAGGAAACTTCAAATGACATCTCCAGTTTAATTTGTGGAAAACACAAGTTCTCCAGATAGCTGAATATACAGATCTTCAATGGCATTTTGCCTCTCATGGCTTATTAAAGTATTTGCTTAGCTGCCATAATATGTTATGTTATTTACAGGTTGAATCAATGAAGGGAACAGTATGGTAGCAGACTAAGAGCCCAGATTGATGTTTGCTGACTGTCATAAACATACAACATCCTGGTCTGGGAAGTTCACCTCCACATTGCTGGGAATGGCTACTCATCATTTGGATCAATGCTTGACTCCAGGATGTAGCAAAAGACTCAGTTGCATTATTTTCACTTGGAATAATAGCTGAAGTCAGCTTTTCTTACCAATATACTAACTTCACTGAAGCTGTTAAAATAACCTGAATGAACCAAACTTCTGCAAATAAATAAATAAATAAATGTATAAATAGGATCCCCACTGTTTTAATAACATAGCAATGAAATTAGCTTCCAACAGTGTAAATGCTATACTGGTGTTCAAATCACCAAGTGCTATGTTCTAGCCTCACTATATCATGGTGAATGACTAATTTCATTCGTGGGTGGGGTGGTTATTGGTCCACATATATTATCCATTTGGAATTCAGCCCTTCCAAAAACACAAGTATATTTTCTGAAAAAAGAACTCAAAGGCAAAAATAAAGACAGGACTTTGCTGAACGGGGTAATTTCTGCTCACATGGATTGCTGCAAATTTTCAGCATGTAAAGGCTTGGTCTTGCAGCCAAAATTCACATTATCTGTGCAATCATCTTCTTTTTTTTTTAATTACTCAAGTTACTGAGAAAAAGATTGGGTTTATTTCTTTTCCTCCTACCAATTATACTGATTGGTTGTCCATACTGCCCGGGGGTTGTAAACGTTACTGCCCAATTTAGTGTTGTGCAGACCTGGCCTCAAGTTTTTTTTTTTTTTTTTTCTTGCGTTTTTTGGGCCTCTCACTGTTGTGGCCTCTCCCATTTGCGGAGCACAGGCTCCGGACGCGCAGGCTCAGTGGCCATGGCTCACGGGCCCAGCCGCTCCGCGGCATGTGGGATCTTCCCGAAACGGGGCACGAACCCGCGTCTCCTGCATCGGCAGGCGGACTCTCAAGCACTGCGCCACCAGGGAAGCCCAAGTTTTTTTTTTTTTTAATTAATTATTTTTTTAAACCCCACTGGCAGTAGTACTGATTTTGGCAGTGTCAAAAAAAGACATACCATTCTTGATTGTAGAAAAAGCTGCCAGAATATTGTGTTCATAGTACGGAATGGATTGAGATGATTTGTTTTTCCACATCTTCATGCTTCATTATAGGAAATTGCTATACAGTAAATTGTATCATTTGCCAACAAATGATTTTATTTGTTGTATTTTATTGCCGACAAGAAACGCCAAGAAGAAAATTGGGAGGAGTGGAATTTACCACAATATGCTGCAAAGTTAGAAAATAAGCAAAGTAGCATTGCCTATGGGCTCATTCACACTGAGAGTAACATTTTCACTACTAAAGTTTAAAAAGGACTTCTGAAAGAACGTGAATCATGCACATGGGATGAGATGAAGCCTGTGGGTGAGCTGGCAGTGTGAATCCCCCCAAAGTTGCACGGTTCACTAATGGCATGCACTTTTTCACCTGATATAACACAACCGTAATATCGTCATATAATTTCTAGCACAACTTATTTCAAACATGCACTGGCTACTAAAATAAGATTTTAAAGAAAAGCTGATGTTTGATATAAAATAATCATGTTTTTTCAAGTGTGGAAAAATACTCTACAAAAAAATAAGTAAAAAAGTGATTTCTGATCAATGTGTGGTTTTATCTATAAAAATTCAGATGACTAATTAGTGTGCTTACGACAACCCTATCAGGTCTGCATGGCAATAATACACATACAGAAAGTTAAGAGCATTAAACAACTATTAGCACAATGCAAGTATCCGTATGAGAAATAACATGAACCTATAAACTGTACATTTGGCATTTAGGTTTCAGGGTGTTTTTGAGTCTGTTTAAATATGACAATACAATAGTGTAAAATCACATTACAGAAATAAAACATACAATTACCATCCAAATAGTTTATGGATTACTGACCCTTACAAGTCACACGTTGGCTAGAATTGGCACATTATTTTTCAGCATGATAGTTATGACCTTCCTTACTTGAGTGGATGTTGTTTTATTCGAAGTTACACTTGAACTACATAAAAAAAAGGATAGGCATGGGTGAGTCTATATGTGTGTTCTTGAGGAAATGAGATAAGAGGAAGCATATGGCATCCCTACTCTTCGTCTGTAAACCTCCCTTGCAGCTTTCTTCATCAGCAGTGCTTTAGTTAGAGCTCCTAAAGAAACTGCCTGTCAACCTATTTTCCCTCTTTCTTATGGCTCACAGAGCATCCACATGACCACATGGAAGGGAGCAGGAAGAAAAGAAGAAAAATTCTAGATGAATATATGACAGCTCATGCCCTGTGCCAGGCTAATTAAACCAGGATGTCTAATCAACAAATCAAAATTTGTAAGAGTTTCTCAGGTGATGATAATGTAAAGTTCACTGCACTCTGTTGACAGATGAGAAATCTATGGCCCAGAAAAGCTAGTGAATTATACAATAGATTATGTAAGCTAGAACTTGAATTCTGATCCTTAATTTACTGCTCTTTTCCTTGTTTCTTGTCTCCATTTTTCTCCTTTCTGCGGCTTTGTGAACTTGAATCTACCTGCAGACTTGTTAGTTCTTTACCTTTTCCCTTTAAAAAACATCTATCATACACACATGTTGTTTTGGATTTAGAATAGACCACAGTATTCCAATGAAGATGACAAATCTCAATAATTTCATTCAAATAATTTTGACCAGTTGCATTTCCTCCAGCAAACATCACTTCTTATCTTCATCTGACACAGGATTTATGGAAATGTTGTTTTTTACATTGTCACAATTACTCCGCTAACCCTGACTCTTACCAAACCCAACCTTAAATAAAAAGAGAGAAAAAGGTAAAAGAGGGGAAAAAAAGGCACATGAATAGATATATTGTTTGTGAAGGTTGCCATCATACTGATAGCTCTAGAGATTTAAAATTTTATTTTAAGAGCAAAAAAAGTGTGATGCTATTTTCACAGCTTTTTTTTTTTTTTTTCATTCCTATTTCCACTGCCACATAACCTGTTAATCTTCCAGGGCAAGAGCCTTCATTGATTTGAGTGTAGAGCATCTACAAGCTAAAAGAGATTTTTTATTTTGTTTTGTTTTCCTTTTAAGTAAACTCCTGGTCACAAGTCTTTGTCTTTTGATTCATTATTTTAAAATAATATATAAAATATTTGATATAGGTCACCTGTTATCTAAAAAGTGCACTGCTCCCAGTTTTACACAGGCAACCAGATATTCTCAATTTGCTCGAGGGCTTTTGAAAATCAATATGTGAAAGGCCTGATCTCATTACAGTCCCTAGAGACACGCGTCCTACCCAACATGATAGTGAGCTCTCTTCTGGCAATCTTGCCTTGGATGAAGATGGCATCTTCAGGATTGTCTCATCCGAGGGACCGAGGTGGCTAATAAGGCCCATCTGAGGTCAGGGGATGCACGTTGTAACTCTGGCACATATTTCTTGCATAATGAATAGTACTGGGTTGTTAATTTAGTCTGGGTCCTCTTTCTGCCGAGCCCCTTTTCTCTCTCTTGCACTCTCATTAATCAAAATGGAATGCAGTCATGTGTAGAAAGCCACAACAGTTAACATACCTCTCTGTAGAAATCGCTCTTAAAATTTTTCTGATAAAACTTACATTTTTCACAATGAAATTCCAGCAAGCTTTAATTTAACACACTTTACATATATAGTTAATTCAACAGTTTGGTTGCCAGAGAATTCAGAAAAATGACTTAATTCAGTTTTTGAAGTTTTCTAAGGTTGTATCTGAAATAATAAATGTTTCTGAAATTTTTTAAAGCAACACAACTAGGAACTACTTAAAAGTACTATTTTGAATATCATTCCTTTTTTACACACTGAAAATAAAAGTTGCCCTTAAGTCTACTTTTTTGTCTTATTACAGTACAACTTAGAAACTGTGCACATGAACAGTTGAGAATATTCATGTCAAAACTCTTTTTATTATGCAATTAGCAATTAGAGTAGTCAATCGCAGTCTGGCTAAGTATTATTTTATTTCTGCACCAGTAAACAAATACATCTCAGCTCACTGAATGTATACTCTAACATTTTAAAAGTAAATTTTAGCATTCTTTTTAAACTTTACAAAAAGTAGAGACTTGATTCTGTTTCTTAACTTTCATCATTAACTACTTCTGTGGCTAAACTACTAGACAGTTGAAATGAGGGATTAAGTCAAGTTGTTGAATATTTATTTCTAGGCCTCTTTCCTTACCAGAAAATGATTTCTGAGAATCTTCCTGCTATTCCGTCTGTGACTTGAGCTATACCAACTGATAATATGCTAAATTGACTATTAATTTACTGATTGCTCATAACATGGAGGTAAAATTAGGTCTGCTTTGGGTTCCATGATTTTAAGAAATGATGTATGTGTTTAGTAATGCAAATAATGCCTATGCACTACGACTGTCAGCTCCCCACACCCCTTGCGTTACTTAGTGATTACAGAAGACGTGAATGTATGCTTCCACACTATATTTGTTTCTCCTCTCCTGAAGATTATTCCTTTGGTTTATTTAAATTTGCAGTGATTCTTATAAACTACCTGCTTAATGCTTTCAGAGCCTCAGAACTGAAATTGTGGAAATAATTTTGGATTCCTCACAATGATCTTTCATTATAGTAAACCATACTAATTGGACACATTGTCTAGTCACTTAAACGTCATTATATTTGTCCTCACAAAAAACACATCATGAATGTTACCTCCATGTTACCTCCACATGCATGTTACCCCCATATGCAAAATCTGAGGCTAAGGGAAGTCACATAACTTGCACACAGTGAATGGGCAGAGCTGGGATTCAACTCTAAATCTGTGGTCATCAAAATCCATGCGCT
>NW_006794406.1:593652-604629 GCF_000442215.2 Lipotes vexillifer | reverse complement strand
TAAAAAAAAAAAAAAAAAAAAAAAAAAAAAAATCCATGCGCTGTACGCTATAACCTTGCTGCTTCTTGTACATCACAGGAAAATATAGCTATTATTTTGTAATAACTTTAAGTGGAGTACAGTCTATAAAAATATTGAACCACTATGTTGTACACATAATATAATATTGTAAATCAATTTGCTATACTTCAATTTAAAAAAATCCATGTGCTACAGCTTGCTGGAAAGAGTTTTCTTAAACACATACAGCAGATAAGCAGATCACAGAAGCTTAGGATTTTATGGCTGTAAAGGATTTTAGTAATTGGATAGTCTAGTCCTTCCATTGCAAAATATAAACATGAAGTTAGAACCCAGAAAGAGAATGAGAGGTGTTTTTTTTCAAGGTATATAACCTTTTCTTGTCCTACTAATTCCTCCAGGCCAAGAATTGTTCATGTCTTTTGTGTAGACTGGTGGTTACCAGAGGTGGCCCCATGTTAGTATCAGCTGTGGAGCCTTTGCATGAAATAATTAGGCATAGACATTGTTTTGGACCTTGAAGTAGGGGAATGAATACTTTACTGACATATTTGAAAGATTCCAGGTTAACTCAAGAAAGGTGATAGCTCGTTTCACCTGAGCGATAGAACACTTCCCATTTAACAGGTGGCTAAGACTCAGACCTCAAAACAAACAGCACATCAGAACTATCTGGGGAGATTTTAAAAATACAGATTCTAGCTCCCATCTCAGATCCAGAGAATCAGAAGCTGTGTATTATTAACACTTTTTCAAATGATTCTTCTGTACCTAACCCAGCAAGTTCCAAAGGCGTGTGTTTGAGAACCATTGGCTTAGGATGGTTCATAAACTATAGCATGAAACAGAATAACTTAGGACATGCATTAAAAGCATGTTTTTTTGGACTTATGTGAAGAGATTCCAACTGCATGAGCCGGGCCCAGGAATCAGTATTGTTCATAAACACCTCTGGTGATTTGAGGTCAGGTGACCCAGGAACCAGGCTTTTCACTAACATTGACAAAAGGCAGCTGATGTTGGAGGGGTTCTTTTAAAATTCTTCTTAAAATATTTTTAATTTAAATCAAATGAATAAATATATATTAGCTGTGAGTTTAAAAAGTAACTGAATTGTCCAGATGTGTTCAATCTGGCTTACTCAAATTAGCCTCCCCATTTTACTGTCATCTGGGGATTGACTATGCGCTTCCACTACCTCCCTGAAATTTTTGCATAAATAAAAATTTTCAGATAATTGTAATAGGAATGTAGATGGTATAGAAAAATTTAAAATATTTAAAAATAATGCTCAATATATGCTTATTTTTCTGTAGGCAATTAAGATCTCAGTGCGTAGGTGAGTACATGAATTGCAAAGGAAGTAGGTAGAGAACTAAGGGGCGGAAGGAGTTAAAGGAGGAGGGTTAGTTAATTAAGCATTTGCTATATTCACTGGATTAGGCTCTTTCCAAATATTAGATTAATAATCAGTTTTATACTTTACTTGTCTATTCAGAGAAATAAGAGGGAAATCTGTTGGAATATTTACCTCCAAAATATTATTTTGTGATGGTCATTGGAAGTGCATTTGCAAATACGCACATATATCAATTTAGATCTTAGATGAGAGAGTAACAGTGCTAAAAGGGACATACAAAAAACAAGGTCCAGAGAGGTTAAGTGGCTTTCTCAAAGTTACAGTTTTTTGAATAAATAACCCAGCCTAGCATTACTCATATTTCTGGTTTAGCAGGCTATCTCTCATTTATGTTGTAAACTGCTCTATATAATGCTTACGGATATGGATGCATTCAATATGAATTACTAAGAGGAAGAACACTTTTGGTGGTAGTGGAGCTTATCCATTTGCAAAATGCTACAAAATCTCCAGATGAGAGATGTCCAGAAAAAAAATACCATCTTAATTGACTGATGTTTGCAATACAAAGAAGTGTAGTTCGGGAGGAAAGAAAAGATATTTCTCCCATGCATAGTTTGGTAATAAATATGTGCCCCCTACAGTGCTTGCACTTTATATTCTTCTTAAATACTACTTGTTTTTTTTTCTATTAGAAACAGTTAGTATGTTAATATTTGAATAGACTGTTAACATGTTCCAAATTCTTTTTAATCTTTCTAGAAATGTTACTTCTTTGGGGTCTTAGAATGCAGTAAGACTGGAAAGACATAAAATGCCCTCCTTTTCATCCAGGCAGCAAACTGACCGGTGAAATAGATACATCATGTCTAACGGGTACCAAGAAGCTGGAACTGTTATCACACTTAAAAAAATATTTTGCATGATCTCTAATGCAATCTGTTTATTCATTCAACAAGAATTTGTTGAGATCCTCCTCTGGGTTAGGCACTGGATTTATCTTTTAGATTCTAAAATTTATTTTGTTTAACAGCTTGATTACAATTAATTTATTAAGAAGTTCCCTTAAATGAGATAGAGTTTAAGGGCACTCAAAGATATGATTAAGCACAAAGTCATAATGTAAGGATCTAAACCTTGTTTTGGTAACATTAATTCATGCAGAGACATTTTCTGGGTGATTGCCTTTAAGACTCAACGGAATCTAGTCTGAAAATAGTCAGGCAAAAAGATCTCAATAGTATAGTTTCCTATTCTTTCCATATTTAACCTCCAACTGGAGGCAAGAATATAAAGTCTCAGCAAATAATTTCTAAATAGTTGGTCAATTTATACCTCAGATACTCTGAGCTTTCAAAGCCCTCACAACAGAAGATGTTTCTACATATTCTGGGATTATCAGAATTTGTATAGTAAATATAAAATTTTGAAGCTGATAGTGGATTCCTATTTAGAGAACGTTTTCAGTTTCTACTTCATATTGTCATATTTGTGGCTGTCATAAACTATGACTGTCATGTCTTTTTTTTTCAGACATGGCATACTGCTAGATATGGAGAATTTAGTATATGTTCTTATTAATAAGGCCTATAATAATTATATTTATATATTCTTACTAGTAAGGCCTGCAATAAATAATATTTAAATATTCAGACCATTGAAAGTAAAAGATTTTTGATATTTTTAAATAAAAATTTTAAGTGGTCTGTTCTTTTTTTATATTCACAATCTACCTCCTGGTAAAATTTGTTTGTTTGTTTTTGTAACCAGCAGCAAGCCAATCTTGTCAAATATTTATCTTTCACCGCGTGATATCCTTAAAAAATTGCAATCCACAGGATTTATTAAAGAAGTGGCAGAGAAACAGAACCATCTTGAGGGTTGCATTTCACTTCAAATGTAGTGAAAGCCCATTTCCTTCTACTAAAGCTCAACTCCTAAAATATTTAAACCAGAAAGAATGCTAACAAGTTTCATGTTTTATTTACCTTATGTATACTTTTTCAAAAGTCAAAGTGCTTCCACAGAGAGTGTAACATTCTACAGGCCCTAATAACACCAATAAGGTATATTCACAGAATTGAAGGTGGCTCATTCATTTTTGGTACTTCATACTAAGAAAACTTATTCTTCTGGGACTTGGTAATGGGTTTTTAATATACAGATGTGCTAGTTAGTCACTTAGTATTATTGCCTTAGCTTCAGTCATATTACCAGCATATAATTATAGTCTCACACTGAGAAAGAGACCAAATTCATAGTTGACAATAAAGGCAATGCCCTCAGGTTTCTCAGTTCTTTGAAATCGTGAGCACCCACCACAGCAAAGGCTTTTTACTGAATGCTTTTCTGCTTCTGAAGAAAGCAGGTATATCTGAAATGGTTAGTAACGCATCCTCTTTAGATCTCTATACTTTTTGTTGGCCAAAAAGACAATAAAGTAAACATAAATGTATGAATTTGACTATTTGAACATCATGAAATAAATGTGGTGGAGATCTCTCCTTATCTAGGAGGGCATCTACACAGACATATCATTTCTGGATGCAGTGCGGTTAGAAGAGATAATATGGAGGTAATCTTCCATTAGGTCAAATGAGTAAACAAAGTATGTGGCTCAGAAACAGGTCTGTTCATCTTTATCTCTGGTTAGGGCATTGCCTGACACAGGGAGCCTGTTCAGTCATGGGTAAAGGGAACCTGAAGATCAAAACAATCCTTCATCCAATGTAGGAATCTTCCTCTGCTCAAATCCTTCTAGTGGTCCCAAGAGCTCATTCCCTCACAAGGCAGTCTGGATTGCTGGACATAGCTCCTGCTTTCTGAATTTAAACTTGCCTCTCTTCCATTTGATGTAGAAAATTGTGGAGTTGAGTTCTACTGATGTTAACATGTAGAGAATTATTAGACTAAGTCACAAATAGACACAAATGGATGTCATCAGAATGTTCTAACACTTTTGATGGGTTTAGAATAAAGTCATTAAAGATTCTTTTGGTAAATGCCTTCTTTGAAGAATCCTTATCTTCCCATCTTTTCTCACCCACTGTTCTCTGCTTATATCCAGCCCTTAACATTATGGAGGGGAAACACTGTACAGCAACTGCAAGTTCAGGGGTGAATTCTCCAAAAATGTAGCGTAATGAAAGTTTATTTTGGTTCTGTAAAACCCTGAGGGCCATGGTCACATGTGCCACATATGAATAATTACAAAAATGGAATATAAAACATCATCTCCAGTTAGTACTTCTAGGCTAGAACTGTCACATTTTTGGAACAAACAAAAATTTTCTGATGACTTTCAATGTCATTCATTTATTAATTCAACAAATATGCATTGAGATATCACTCTGTGTTAGCATTATGTGTTCCCTACAGATCGCCATTTTATTATGTTTAACATCTTATACTTAACACCTTGATAATAATTTTATTTAGGTTCTTTTAAATGATAGGACAAACATCTCACATATTATGTTCATATGATGAAATGAAACAGTTTTAGACATTGGACCTTTGGAAAAAATATTTTAAATTGATATGGTATTAAAAATTATATTGATGCATAAATGTACCAATTATAAATATGACTTGTATCTATACATAACCTTTTCCCTTGTCACTTGATAAAATTATTTGTTTTATTATAAAAAGGAGTGTTAAGATCAGGAAGAAAACTATCTTAGATTTTCTTAAGTGTTACTAGGATTATTTCCCAGGTACTAAAAATCCCAACAAATTGGATATTTAAAAATACTTAAGTAATTTAACTTAAGATCATGAGAACAAGTGGCTGCATGTGCAAGTCAACTTAATGAAAATAAATGGAAAGCCTAATAGCTTCCCGAATAGAATAGTTCTGCTACACTATCTGGCTTATTCACTAAGTGAATAATTCACAAATGTGGCATTCACAAATGTGGTAAACAGGTAAAAAATAGATCAAATAAATACAGTTATACACTGTTCAACTTCGAAGTCAAAGAGGTTAGAATTCATTTACAAATGCTTTTCCTTTGTTACATTATGCCAACTTGGAACTAGAGATGATAATATTTAATGAAAATATTTCATATTTGAAGATGTGCATCTTCATTTACCGAATGGATTAAACAACTGATCAGTGTAGGAACAACAATCGAATCACAAAGTTACATTACAGACAACTACAAAAATATGAAAAAAATAATGTTTACAAATGATAGAGAAGAATAAATTATTTTTCAGTGCACATAATTATGTATATATAAGATAATTTAAAACAAGTGGAGTGATTGCTGAGGCTGCACTCTCAAAAATCTCCATCAAAATATATATGTCACCCAAGAGAGAGTGATACAAATAAATTATGACACAAAAGCTGAATGATGTCTCTTCTCATCTTCAAAACCTCAATAATATCTCATCAAAATAATTTTCCAAGTGTGCAAATGATGGAAAACTTTAATTCCAAAACCATTTCTCTAAATTACCAACGGATTTATATTCTTGATGTCTTTTCACATGGTCACAAGCCAAGCATGCATGTGATTCCCAAAATCGTGGAAGATTTACTGTGAAATCTTTCCTCCAGTTAAAGTAACTAAGGTATAATTTATTGTTTTTATCTACTTCCTTCAGATACTTTGCTAGCTCACTGGGAGAGTTATAATCTTCCACATGAATGAATGAATCTGCTGGAATATAATTCTCATAGTTTTCTCTAGATGGCCCCAAAACAACAGGCACAGAGCCAGCCAGAAAAGCATTGTAGAGCTTTTCTGTGATGTAATCTTTGTGGATTGAGTTTTCAAAGGAAAGATAAAATTTGCAAGTAGATATGGTAGGAATCAAATTTTTATCATTCACATACTCTCCAAATGCTTGCCCATAGGTATGGATTTCAATGCTTTTGCTTAGCTCATTGTAATACTTGACCCTGGCATGCTCAGGGTTCCAGTTACTTACAACCCAGCACACTAACTTTTCTTTGCTTGGCACTTCAAACACGAAGGGGTTTGTGCTCACCGTCAAGAAGCCATAAGGCACTTGGATATCTGAGTCGCGGCGATAAGTCAGAGTCAGGTTGAACAGGTGCTCAATGCCGCTCTTCTGGGGTGTGTGAGTTGGTGATTCCAAATTCATCCAAATCCATTTCTGGAAGGGTGGCCTCGCCTGCTGAGGTAAATTAGCCAGATCCCAACTGATGTCTCGGTGATGGATCAGAACCGCGTGCGATTTGTTGTACAGGGACCGGTCCGTCGTGAGATGGCATCCTTGGATGTTGAACATTGCTTGGCAAGATGTAAGGTCAAAGGTCTGCCCAAATGGCCACACCCAAATCAGAATCGTAGTTTCGTTAAAATAATCAGTTTTGGTGGAGAAGAAATTTTTCATTTTCAGCACAGAGCTGGCTGACTCCATCGGATTGAAGATCCAGCTGTTGGTGGGCTTGATGTAAATGAGCAGACATGCCATGAAGCAGCCCAGGATAATGCAGACAATTAAAAATGGGCGGAGAATTCCTTTGGATGCTGAGGTCATAATTTTTCCTGTGAAACAGAAAAGGAAAGATAGGGGGGTAGGTAGAGGTAGGGATGAAGAGTTAATCATAAATACCTTTTGAGATAAACGGGTGATACATCCTAAAATACACTTAATCACAGAGTCAACTGCGTTTTCCTTTCCGGTCTTAGCAAAAACTAAATATAGGATGTCAGTTCAATAAAATCAAGTTGTAACTTTAACAGTACCCGTTTCCTAAATGCTCACTCTCAGCTAGGCTTTGTGCCAAGCACTTTGCATACTTCATTTCCTTTGATCCTCACAGAACCCCTATCAAGGAGGTCTTTTATCACCTCTTCTCTGCAGAATGAGGAAGTTGAGGGCCAGAGATATAAGTAACTAGCTTACCCTAACTAGCTTACCCATTGAGTTATGCTCTTTGTTGCCTTCTACAATCTTTTTTGAACAAATAATACAAACATCAATAATCCATTGAGGTGCATTTGGCACCTCAGGTTTTATTGTCTTGATTTCTCTAGTCTCTGCCCTTTATATGAGTGAGGACTATTTATCCAGGAGTTAAATTCAGATCCGTTTCCCATAACAAGAACAATATCTGACACTTATCTGGTGCTCATTAGTGCCAAGCATTAATCTGAGGACTTACATGAACATATATATACATATGTGTGTGTGTTAATGTATATACATATGTGTGGTGTGTGTGTCTGCGTAAGCATATGTATTAACTCATTATATTCCCATCTTAATCATGAAGAAACTAAAGCCCAAAATGGTTAAGAAACTTGCCCAAGGTGATATAGTAAGTGGCAGAACACACTTTTAAACTCAGGCTCTGGCTCTAGAGTCTGGGCACTTGAGGACTACATTTTTTTTTTTTTTTTTTTTAAAGACTCTTTACATGTCCTTAGAGACTTCTGGGTATACTGACTTTTAGAAACTCAATTGCGGAGCACAGGCTCCGGATGCGCAGGCTCAGCGGCCATGGCTCATGGGCCCAGCCACTCCACGGCATGTGGGATCTTCCCGGACCGGGGCACGAACCCGCGTCCCCTGCATCGGCAGGCAGACTCTCAACCACTGTGCCACCAGGGAAGCCCGAGGACTACATTTTTATAATCATTGATTCCCCTGGTTGCAGCCAGAGGATACAATCATCTTGATGATAACAGTATGTAAGCTCCATGAGGGGCTTTGTTTCTCACTGCTGTATCCTCATCACCAGGTTACAGTAGATGCTTAATAGATGCTGTGTATGTTGCATGAATGAATGGGTGGATTGCTGAGTACCAACTATGCCCAAGGTAAAATGCTTGGTAACTAGATAAACAAAAATGAACCAAGTGTGAATGAATGAAATTATACTTAGTTGCTTTCTTGGTGTATTTTAACACATATCCTGCTACAGAATAACTACCTTTAAATTGACTTACAGGTATTCCTACCAGTAGATGAGCAAAATCTCCTAGTTTTGATTCTCTTTGTAGCATCTCAAAGTTGGCATATTGTACATTTTAGTCCCACAACACGTTTTCGGCCAAACGGGAAGAATTGGTTGCTAGGCAGAAACAACATTCTTTCTACTGTGTGCCTCTCAGTTTTCCTGCTTCCTGGACATTTTGAGTTTCTTGAGGTTCTTCTTCTTAACTCTCTGCACACCTTCCCCCTTCAACTTTCCACTGCTGTTGGGGTCAATTACTAAACAACAGGGGCAGTTACTCAGCAACCCCTGCTTTGTACAGAAACTGTCAGAAAAGTTTGTCTCTTGGACCCAAATTGACATCCCCTTGACAGGAACTTTTTCACTTACTCCTCATTACTAAAATTCAGTTGGATACCCAACATGTCTTGAATTATTATACAACCTATTTTTGAAGGACCCACAGCTGTGTCACTATAGCTCTCAAGAGAGACAGCAATAAATTTATAGCATAAAGCAAATCATAAACAGGATAATTAAAGTTTTTGACATCATTTTTTAATAGTTTCAAGTAATATGAAGGAATATAATTTAAAGACTTTAGCATTAAAAATAACAGTCTTAGTAAAAGATTTGTAAGAATTTGAATGTGTATAATTGTGTTTTCCATTAAGAGACCTCCAGTCATACTTTAAGAATGCTCTAAGTGTTAAAGAATGGAGGAGCCTGGAATAGAAACGGTTCAGGTGTGATTCTCAAACCATAAGTATACTTCAAGGTATTATGTAGAGAAATGTGAAACCAAGAAGAACAGAAGGCTTCTTCAAGGTGTGGTAATTCTAGATGTGTGTGTGTGTGTGTGTGTGTGTGTGTGTGTGTGTGTGTGTGTGTTTTGAATCCTTATTTTAAATTGAAAGAAACAGGCATATATCTGGAAAAGATGAAAACTAACGGACAATCACTGTGTGGTACACTTACTCTCTATATGTTGTCCTGGTTCATAATCAAACCACTCCTTATAAAGCAAGAATTTTTAATCCTCAGTAAAAAAGCATAAAAATCAGAAACCCTTTGAACAGAACTTTGGATCTACTTGGGGATCTTGAGATCAACTCAAATCAACCCCAAAGACCTGAAATGAATCACTGACAAATTAATAGGTGGATTAAAATTAGAAATGGTTTAAAAAAGCAGAAGTGTTGCCATATATAGTTGCATTGTGACTTTCCTGTTAAACAAAATAAAATTTGTAAAGTGCTTCCTACAGTGCCTGGACAATAGAAAGCACTATGTGTTTGCTATTATGTTACTATTTCTTGTTAAACAGTCAAGAATCAGAGCTCTCATCATAGCTGAAAGTCTTTTGGACTAATACATTCTGATTTTATGCAACTTATTACCATTTCTAACCACACACATACCTACAGTCTCCTCTAAGTACAAAACATAACTCACTATTAATAATGTCTGGATAAAATACATAAGAAAACAAATTATAATGAATATAAGCAGGTCTTTCAATAAGTCATGGTATGAGCCTTTCCACAAAACGTTGCTCTACAAGCATATTATACTTACAGGATTCTGTAGCAGATATTTGCTAGTTTTTACTGCCTGGCAATTGCTCTGCCATCTTCTGAAAATAGCGCCCTAATTTCCTATCGAGATACCTCTCCTCTCCTGTGTGCAATCTTTGGGACTGCAGAGAACAATATCTCCCTTTTTCTTAACCAGTGTTGAGCAGGGGCGCCAGATCATTCAAACTCTCTCTCTCTGGGTGTTTAAAACTTGAGTGTAAGGGCCAAGAGGGAGAATATATTGGAGCTGATTAATCACAGTGGGGTGCCCTGAGAAGACAATTATATAAACTCTGTTATCTGGGTTCAAGGAGCTCCCCATGATGCCGCCTTCCTGTTCTTGGTTCTTCAGATATTCCTTCAGTTCTAAGAGCTACTCCATAAACTTGCAATAATTTCCTTTTTGTTTACATTAGTTATAATTGGTTTTATTGCTTGAAACAAACAAATCCAAACAAACAACAAAAAACCCCAACAAAACCCTAATCAAGCCAAAAAAAAACCCAAAATGAAAAAACGAAAACCCAATTGATTCTCTCTCCTTTTTTTTGTTTTTTATCTTCATGCAGTATGAGAAGTATATAACTTAAATCTTTCAAAAAATTATCTGGATTTAAAAAACCTATATATAAATTCTAAAAACAGCAAACAAATCTTTTCACTTTACATTAAGCCATAGACTGCACCCAGAGTTTAGCTATTTGGTGGTGTCTAACTTAACAGTTAGTAATCTGTTTAGGCCGGCTCAGAGAACAATTTTTCCCCATATAATCATTATGGTGTTTAGCGTCACAATATTAGTATCTGGAATTCTGCAAAAGTCTTCTGAAAACTCCATTGATGTTTGTAATTTAAACTGCCCCTTTAAAAAAATTGGGGGGGGGTTGGTATTGTTTTGTTTTGCTTCTACTCTTTCCTACAACTTTTAAGCTAAAATCCTTTACAAGAATACAAATATAAGCCTTCTACTTTCTACACTCTACACCGAATTATATTCTGCCTCAAAGCACTGTAAGACTTAATATATTATGGCTTTACCTTTCAAAGACTCCCTTGACACCTCACATTCCACTAAACCTTTCTTGTGGGCATTC
>NW_006794406.1:590444-593626 GCF_000442215.2 Lipotes vexillifer | reverse complement strand
TCCTGCTCTGAGTTCCCACAATTCTCCCCATTAGCTCCTGAGCCAAATGCCTCCTGCCTTTGGGAGAAATGCCATTTACTTTTTGGCAAGAAGACACTGGTTGATCTCTAGAATGCTATCAAATTTGTGTTTGTGAACATTTCTCAAAGACCTTTGGATGCAATCTCTGGTATTTCCAGGCATAAGCCTCTGTTTTACTTCCTCCAAACGCCAGAGAAGCTGCCACCAAAATATGCCAGCTTTGGTCAGCAATGCTTTTCCTGAATATTCCTCAGAATACATTCTGGCATAACTAACAGTTTCCTGACTTATTAATACAGTGGTTTCATCTTTAGGGTTATTACCTCTAAATGTTCAAAAACCTCTTTTTTTTTTCTGCTTTCACTTTTGTCTCAGACATTTGTTTCCTTTGGTGTGCAAGTTGCCAACTGCCACTTCTCCTGCCCTGCACACTTCTTTATCTTGGACAGTTTCTACAATCAGTCTCTGAAATTTTCTTTTCAATTCAGGGATTAACCTTTTTTAGTGTGATCTTTTATCTGCTCTCTTCTCTTTACTCATAATCACTAGTTCTTAATCACTGTCTCAATTCACTTTAGAAGCTCTATTTACCAGCTCTGGCTGTAGCTAGAACAATCAGATCTGACACTGAGCCCAAGTGTAACATGGCCCATGTGCCACCTAATCATAGGAACACCCCAGACAGGACAGGGGGTAGTTTCTGTCATTTTCCCAGAACATGTTTTCTGGATTCCCTTGAGGAAGTCTTTCATAATTTCATAGTGATTTCTATGATTAGTGTCAGGTGTTGGACCATAGCAGCCAGGTAATGAAGGTCAAGGATGCCTTTAAAAAAAGAAACCTCTCATTTTTGGGCTAAAATATTACTATATGTTTCTGACTCTGAGAGTTTCTTTCTGATGACAAAGTAGAGCAATTAACCCATTGAAGGAGCCTTGACATTTCCCTTTCCTTCAAATCCACACCCAACCCAGCACGAGACCTGCCAGTTTTGCCGCCTCAATATTTCTTGGATTAGTTGACTTCTCCCCATTTCCCTGGGTTAAAATGTGTATCATCTCTTGTATGGACTACTAACATTGCTTTTTAAGTGGTCTACCTGGCACTCACTTTTGATTTTTTCAGTTCATTCACACTGCAGTAGACCAGTGATTCTCAAAGTGTGTTCCCAAGACTGCCTCAGCATCAGCATCTCCTGGGATCTTGCTAGAAATGCAAATTCCCCCACCCAAATCTTGACATACGGAAGCAGAAACTCTAGGGTGAGGCCCAGCAATCCATTTAAAAAAGTCCTCCAAGTGATTCCGACATACACTTTTTTTTTTTTTGCGATATGTGGGCCTCTCACTGTCGTGGCCTTTCCCGTTGCCGGACGCGCAAGCTCAGCGCCCATGGCCCACGGGCCTACGGGCCCAGCCGCTCCGCGGCACGTGGGATCCTCCCGGACCGGGGCACGAACCCGTATCCCCTGCATTGGCAGGCGGACTCTCAACCACTGCGCCACCAGGGAGGCCCCCGACATACACTTTTGAAACCACACATCATATGTTACCCTTCTGTTTAAGGGTACGAATTCCAGTTGCTTTTAAGATAAAGTAAAAAAGTCTTAATGTGGCTTAAATAGTTTTGGACGATGGGGACCTTGCCTCTGTCTCCAACCTCAATGCGTTGACAAACTCTCTTTTGCATTCTCTGCAATGCTGTGCTTGGCCGTCTTGCGTGGGGTCACTGCACTAGTTCTTCCCCCTCCCTGAACAGTTTCCTGCTCGCTCTTTCTTTTTTTTTGCGGTACGCGGGCCTCTCCCATTGCGGAGCACAGGCTCCGGACGCGCAGGCTCAGCGGCCATGGCTCACCGGCCCAGCCGCACCGCGGCATGTGGGATCTTCCCGGACCGGGGCACAAACCCGTGTGCCCTGCATCGGCAGGCGGACTCTCAACCACTGTGCCACCAGGGAAGCCCTGTTGAGTCAATTTTGAAACTCAACTAACCTCAACGAGCTAAATTGCCTAAAAACAATACAGGCGGAGAAAAGGAATCATTTAAATAAAATTTTCAGTTATATCCCAGAGTTTGTCCACATGTCATCAGTTAATGTTTTCAAAGGATTTACAAGTATTTATTTTTACCATTCCTTAAAACTTAATATGGAATTCCTTCTCTATAAATTTTTGCATTCTTAATTCCCTGGATCTCACCAGACTACTATTGAATATATAAGGCCATATGCTTTGAATCACCACAGTTTGATAGTTGGATTTCCATCAGTCTTACTACCAGGAATGTCTCTTCTTTTAGGTGTTCCTCAATTGTTTCTGTGAAAGACCATGCAAGTTTCATTTTGACCCCAACCAGTCTGGCAGCAACTGTCCCCATCCACTGTTTGTCCTTCATCATGTGGTTCCACTAGTCTGAGAATCCACTTAATGCAGCTGTCCTCCTCCTAACCATTCGATGTGTGGACCTAGAAACACAAATGCAGCTTTTCCCTGACCTCTAACCTTCAGGGTGCCAGAGTTTCTGGGTCCATGTCACAGTTGAAAAAACAGCTCTCTGATCAAACTTGGTCACTGATTCCAGCATCTCTGAATATACTGGGACACTCACAACATCTCTTCCAGAACTTTTCCTTCAATTTCTGGTCCTCTATCTGCTAACAGTACAGGCTCTATTCTCATTTATAGGGCAAGTGAGTGAATCCACAGGAAATAAACTACTTTACCTTCTCTGGCTCTTTCCTCTACCCTTATCCCCAACATTAAATTCTTGCTCTTCCAGCTACAAAAGCAAAAATGAAAACAAAAAAACACCATCATGCATAACAAAGCATGTTAGCAGATACTAAGAAGGAAGCTGCCTGAATGAAAGAATATCTACCTACAGAGAGAAACATTGGATAGGGCATTGTCATGACAACAGTTTCTGCATCAGACTAAATTCTGAAGGCTGATCATCTTTTGAACTCGTGTGAAGGTAATTAGCACCAGCTTTACTGGGGTTAAATAAAAACGGATTACTGTAGTTAATGAGGAGCTTCTGAAACTTCAACTTAAATCTATAATAAAAGAGTTGGCCAGTAAGAACTAAAATAGAAAGGATGAGCCACAAGAAGTCAAGAACCTGAGACAATATGATAGAAGTGTGGTTAAGAAGATTGTAGGG
>NW_006794406.1:587160-590332 GCF_000442215.2 Lipotes vexillifer | reverse complement strand
GTAGGGAAAAAAAAAGAAGTTGCAAGTTTAATCAACTTGCAAGTGAGTAATCTGAAAATGAACTGATTGATTAACATACTTAACAGAAGATAATATTATTAGAAGAAAGATGGAAATGGAGAAATTAGGAGTAAAAATTCCAAGAGTAAGAAACTTTTAATCTTGGAGATACAAGCGCTACAGTCCTTAGAGGGGAGGGTTTCTATCATATCTTGGTGGGAATTCAATTGGCCCCTTTTGGCTTCTTTATCTGTAGCCTGAATGAAACACCCTCAAGGGTCACCTAAGTGTCTTATTCTGATACCATTCCTAATAAATAATCTTTTGAATATTTATTTTACCAAGCAGTTGAATACTCAGAAGAAAACACCATATTTGATGAACACTGTTCTCTTATCTTCTATTAAAAAACCTTCACCCTTCCTAAAACCTCTCCTCTGTTCTATCCTTGCAGATAGTCACATCATCCATACACCTGCCTAAGTCTCCAGTTGGAAAGCATGATTTACTGCCTCCACTCCCTAATCTGACTTCCACAGATTACCACAATTAGTCAACTGAAATGCCATAACATTTGTTAAATCTCACTCTCTTTCTCCATCTTTTTGCCACTTCATTGTTTAGGTCTGCATCACTTATTTCCTGGATTGTTGTAATGAACCATTAACTGTTATCACTGATACTGGTCTTGCTTTCCTTCGATTCATAGTAAAAACTGTGACTTGAGTGTCCTTTTTTTCCTTTTTCCCTTTCATTCTCTCTTTCAAAACAGTTTTATTATAGAAGTTGTGTTGGGGAAGAAGGTGTTAAAGCAGCTGGCCTGAGATCCCACCTATTACCAGGGAGATGATCCTGGGGGGTGGGAGGGAAGAATGCAGGTGACCTGGTCTAATGTCCTTGAAAACATGATAACTTGACCTCCAGGCCAACAGACTAATATTTGCTGGAAGAGAGAATTCTTATCTATGAAATACTTTAAGGAAGATGGTCTTGGTTTAGAATTGCTTACTGTAAACAGACATATACTTGTATGGATTTATGAGGTATGGCTCACTGGAGAATGTTACACAAGCCATACAATTCTCTTGAGTATAAAATGGAGATGTTTTCCTTTTATGATGTCTTACTTACCGAAACACTTTCAGGTATATGTCTGAATTTATTTCAAGGTTATCTATTCTATTCTACTGATCTATCTGTTGATTATAACATGCTTTAAATTGTTTATATAGTTTTCCTCCTCATAATTATTTTTTTAATTGTATATAACCTGCTTATTTTTCCAAATAACAACAGAATAATTTTCATCAAGCCCATCCTTGAAAAAAAATCCTGTTAGTATTTTTTTTTATAAGCAGATATTCATTTTTAATTATTTATTTATTTATTTTTGGCTGTGTTGGGTCTCCGTTTCTGTGCGAGGGCTTTCCCTAGTTGCGGCGAGCGGGGGCCAGTCTTCATCGCAATGCGCGGGCCTCTCACCATCGCGGCCTCTCTTGTTGCGGAGCACAGGCTCCAGACGCGCAGGCTCGGTAGTTGTGGCTCACGGGCCTAGTTCCTCCGCGGCATGTGGGATCTTCCCAAACCAGGGCTCGAACCCATGTCCCCTGCATTGGCAGGCAGATTCTCAACCACTGCGCTACCAGGGAAGCCCTCTTGTTAGTATTTTGGAGAAATATTTCATTATGTCTGTTTAAATTATTTGAAAAAACAACATACCAAAAGTATTTGTTCTTCTCAATGAAAACATGCTATGCCATTCTTTTAAAATTGTTTATATCCTGGGTAAAGATTGATGGTGTCTTATGTATAGAATATTTACTTTTCTGAGGCATTTCATGTTTTTGCTGGCCTTGTCACTGTTAACGTATTTTTCTTCCCTCATATCTCCAGATTATTTCTGAAATAGAGAAACACTAATGATCTTACATTTTTATATTTTATTGTAAAACTTTACAGAACTCCTATCAATTTTAAGAATTTTTTGTTGATTTTATTGAGTTATTGAGATATATTTGCATGGCCCTTGTAAATAATAATATTTTCTTTACAATTTCAGTAGGTAAAATACATTGTTCATGGCTTAGAATTTTTGAAAAGACATTAAATAATAAGAGTGATAGTTGGCTTCTTTGGCACTTTCTATTTGTAAGGACTGTGTCACTTCTCACCATTTTATAAGATAGAGATACTGTTCTCATGTTAAGGAAGTTTCTATACCTTTAAATCAATTACTGATTCTATTTTTTCATTTGCTTGTTTTAATTAAGTACTTTTTCTTCTACTAATAGTATCTTATGAATTTGTACTAGGTCTTTGATTTGTTATGATATTAATATATTTCCTTATTTAAATCTTCCCTAAATTATTGGCATAACACTATTTTTCTGTACAAATTAGTGCTGATATTTATTTAGGTATTTTTGCATACATATCCAGAAGTGAGTATGTATTTTTTGTTATGGGGCCCTCTTTTTTTTTTTAACATCTTTATTGGAGTATAATTGCTTTACAATGGTGTGTTAGTTTCTGCTTTATAACAAAGTGAATCAGTTCTACATATACATATGTTCCCATATCTCTTCCCACTTGAGCCTCCCTCGCTCCCACCCTCCCTATCCCACCCCTCTAGGTGGTCACAAAGCACTGAGCTGATCTCCCTGTGCTATGCAGCTGCTTCCCACTAGTTGTCTATTTTCTGTTTGATAGTGTACGACCAAGCAATCCCACTACTGGGCATATACCCTGAGAAAACCATAATTCAAAAGGAGTCATGTACCAAAATGTTCATTGCAGCTCTATTTACAATAGCCAGGACATGGAAGCAACCTAAGTGTCCATTGACAGATGAATGGATAAAGAAGATGTGGCACATATATACAATGGAATATTACTCAGCCATAAAAAGAAACGAAATTGAGTTATTTGTAGTGAGGTGGATGGACCCAGAGTCTGTCATACAGAGAGAAGTATGTCAGAAAGAGAAAAACAAATACCGTATTCTAACACATATATATGGAATCTAAGAAAAAAAAAAGTCATGAAGAACCTAGGGGTAAGACAGGAATAAAGACACAGACCTACTAGAGAATGGACTTGAGGATACAGGGAGGGGGAAGGGTAAGCTGTGACAAAGTGAGAGAGTGGCATGGACATATATACACTACCAAAC
>NW_006794406.1:560660-577846 GCF_000442215.2 Lipotes vexillifer | reverse complement strand
ATATATATATATATATATATATATATATTGTGTGTGTGTGTGTGTGTGTGTGGTACGCGGCCTCTCACTGCTGTGGCCCCTCCCGCCATGGAGCACAGGCTCCGGACACGCAGGCCCAGCGGCCATGGCTCACGGGCCCAGCCACTCCATGGCACATGAGATCCTCCTCCCGGACTGGGGCACGAACCCGTGCCCCCTGCATCCGCAGGCGGACTCTCAACCACTGCGCCACCAGGGAAGCCCTCAATATATTTCTTTAAATTTTTTGGAAAAGATGCTTCTTGTGGCTCTGCCACTATTTGTAAGCCCCTAGATAATTTCAGCTCCCTAGCTTCTTTATTTATTTATTTTTTTGCGGTACGCAGGCTCTCACTGCTGTGGCCTCTCTCGCTGTGGAGCACAGGCTCCGGACGTGCAGGCTCAGTGGCCATGGCTCACGGGCCCAGCTGCTCCGTGGCATGTGGGATCTTCCCGGACCGGGGCACGAACCCGTGTCCCCTGTATCGGCAGGCGGACTCTCAACCACTGGTCCACCAGGGAAGCCCTGAAATCTTTTATTGTCACTTTGGTTAAGTGAATAAGCATTGTGTCACAGTGACCTATGATACTATTTGACTAGTGTTTCAAACCTTTGATGTTTTTTGATGAATTTCCCCAAATCAAATTCTAAAGAATTTCCTTTGACCTCTAGCTAACTTCGGGATGCTTCAAAGGGCCCCTAAGGCATTCCAAAGAGAGATGTTAAACTAATTAGTTCATTTGGCATGTTAAATTACATGGGAAGAATTGTCAAGTGAGTAATAAATCTTCTTAGTAAATAAACATTATTTATCTAGACATTCTAGAAATTATATGGCTTTCCTAAAAATCTGCTTTGTCCTAGAAAAATGTTTTGAGTCATAATTCTAGTTATTATCTTAAAATGTTGTAGGTAACAGCAGTAACCAAGTTTCTTTGCCAATTGCATTGTAATCAGTTCTTTAACTGTACCTTCTTAAGTCTTTTGTCATTCATAGACAGTTATTGTTTTACTCTGATGCCTTTGCAAAAATCCTTCCTCTTCAAGAAGATTCATAGCAAGGACTATTTTTTTTTAAGTCTACGTTTCTGATACCATTCAAATCATACCACTGAACTGGGTAAGAAATTAAAGAATTCCAGTGGGAAACTTGAAGTCTTCATTAAACTGTTAACTAAAAAGGATTAGTTACATAGGACTGAGTGAGCTGGTAAATATGGTTATCATTTTTATGGTTTCTGTCTGAAACATTACTGGCTTTTAATCTATATTTTCCAGATATGAGGAAAGACTCCCCCTCAAGCTAATAATGACTTAAACAGCAATTTGGTAAATTCTACCTTTATAAGCAGAATTGAAATACATATTTTTTCTCTCTACCCAATCCCTCCAGAGATTGGAAACTCTTAGGTTTCCAACAGCCTTATCAAGTGAATAAAGAAGGCCACCTCCTGACAGGTGCAGGAATCTCAAGAGACTTGGGGAATGTGGAGAAGAGAGGAATTCATCCAAATCTATAGCTATCACAGGTGGAATCTGATGACAAGCCCTTGGCCTGGCTTTCCTGGGCTAGGGAGGCCTTTTAAAAATTAATCTGAGGGCTTCCCTGGTGGCGCAGTGCTTGGGAGTCCGCCTGCCGATGCAGGAGACGCGGGTTCGTGCCCCGTTTCGGGAGGATCCCGCGTGCCGCGGAGCGGCTGGGCCCGTGGGCCGTGGCCGCTGGGCCTGCGCGTCCGGAGCCTGTGCTCCGCAAGTGGGAGAGGCCACAGCAGTGAGAGGCCCGCATAACGAAAAAAAAAAAAAAAAAAATTAATCTGAGATTCTTTATGAAAAGTTTCAGCAAAGCCAATTTTAGAAAAGCCTATGTGATTAATTACACTTATGTAAATAATCAGGCCAAGTTTAGTGAAACTAGGCTTATTTTGCAAACAAATTAGTCTTTTTTTTGAATTTTATTTTTTTTATACAACAGGTTCTTAATAGTTATCTATTTCATACATATTAGTGTATATATGTCAATCCCAATATCCCAATTCATCCCACCACCACCAGCCCCCCCACCCCACTTTCCCCCCTTGGTGTCCATACATTTGTTCTCTACATCTGTGTCTCTATTTCTGCCCTGTAAACAGGTTCATCTGTACCATTTTTCTAGGTTCCACATACATGCGTTAATATACGATATTTGTTTTTCTCCTTCTGACTTACTTCACTCTGTATGACAATCTCTAGATCCATCCACATCTCTACAAATGACCCAGTTCCATTCCTTTTTATGGCTGAGTAATATTCCATTGTATATATGTACCACATCTTCATCTTCTTTATCCATTCGTCTGTTGATGGGCATTTAGGTTGCTTTCATGACTAGGCTATTGTAAATAGTGTTGCAATGAACATTGGGTTGCATGTGTCTTTTTGAATTATGGTTTTCTCTGGGTATATGTCCAGTATTGGGATTGCTGGGTCATATGGTAATTCTATTTTTAGTTTTTTAAGGAACCTCCATACTTTTCTCCATAGTGGCTGTTATCAATTTACATTCCCACCATCAGTGCAAGAGGGTTGCCTTTTCTCCACACCCTCTCCAGCATTTGTTGTTTGTAGATTTTCTAATGATGCCCATTCAAACTGGTGTGAGGTGATACCTCATGGTCGTTTTGATTTGCATTTCTCTAATAATTAGTGATGTTGAGCAACTTTTCATGTGTTTCTCGGTCACCTGTTGTCTTCTTTGGAGAAATGTCTATTTAGGTCTTCTGCCCATTGTTTTTGATTGGGTTGTTTGCTTTTTTAATACTGAGTTGCATGAGCTGTTTATATATTTTGGAGATTAATCCTTTGTCCATTGATTCGTTTGCAAATATTTTCTCCCATTCTGAGGGATGCCTTTTCATCTTGCTTGTAGCTTCCTTTGGTTTGCAAAAGCTTTTAAGTTTCATTAGGTCCCATTTGTTTATTTTTGTTTTTATTTCCATTACTCTAGGAGGTGGATCAAAAAAGATCTTGCTGTGATTTATGTCAAAGAGTGTTCCTCCTATGTTTATCTCTAAGAGTTTTATAGTGCCCAGTCTTACACTTAGGTCTCTAATCCATTTTGAGTTTATTTTTGTGTATAGTGTTAGGGAGTGTTCTAATTTCATTCTTTTACATGTAGCTGTCCAGTTTTCTGAGAACCATTTATTGAAGAGACTGTCTTTTCTCCATTGTATATCCTTGCCTCCTTTCTCATAGATTAGTTGACCACAGGTGCGTGGGTTTATCTCTGGGCTTTCTACCCTGTTGCATTGATCTATATGTCTGTTTTTGTGCCAGTACCATACTGTCTTGATTACTGTATCTCTGTAGTATAGTCTGAAATCAGGGAGTCTGATTCCTCCAGCTCTGTTTTTTTCCCTCAAGACTGCTTTTGCTATTTGGGGTCTTCTGTGTCTCAATACAAATTTTAAGATTTTTTTGTTCTAGTTCTATAAAAAATGCCACTGGTAATTTGATAGGGATTGCACTGAATCTGCAGATTGCTTTGGGTAGTTTAGTCATTTTCACAGTATTGATTCTTCCAATACAAGAACATGGCATATCTCTCCAACGGTTTGTGTCATCTTTGATTTCTTTCATCAGTGTCTTATAGGTTTCTGAGGACAGGTCTTTTACCTCCTTAGGTAGGCTTATTCCTAGGTATTTTATTCTTTTTGTTGCAATGGTGAATGGGATTGTTTCCTTAATTTCTCTTTCTGATTTTTTGTTGTTAGTGTATACAAATACAAGAGATTTCTGTGCATTAATTTTGTATCCTGCAACTTTACCAAATTCATTGATTAGTTCTAGTAGGTTTCTGATAGCATCTTTAGGATTCTCTATGTATAGTATCACGTCATCTGCAAACAGTGACAGTTTTACTTCTTTTCTGATTTGGATTCCTTTTATTTCTTTTTCTTCTTTGATTGCTGTGGCAAAACTTCCAAAACTATATTGAATAATAGTGGTGAGAGTGGGCAACCTTGTCTTCTTCCTGATGTTAGAGGAAATGGTTTCAGTTTTTCACCATTGAGAACGATGTTGGCTGTCGGTTCGTCATATATGGCCTTTATTATGTTGAGGTAGGTTCCCTCTATGCCCACTTTCTGGAGAGGTTTTTATCACAAATGGGTGTTGAATCTTGTCAAAAGCATTTTCTGCATCTACTGAGATTATCATATGGTTTTTATCCTTCAATTTGTTAATATGGTGTATCACACTGATTGATTTGCAAATATTGAAGAATTCTTGCATCACTGGGATAAATCCCACTTGATCATGGTGTATAATCCTTTTAATGTGTTGTTGAATGCTGTTTGCTAGTATTTTGTTGAGGACTTTTGCATCTATATTCATCAGTGATATTGGTCTGTGATTTTCTTTTTTTGTAGTATCTTTGTCTTGTTTTGGCATCAGGGTGATGGTGGCCTCATAGAATGAGTTTGGGAGTGTTCCTTCCTCTGCAAATCTTTGAAAGAGTTTGAGAAGGATGGGTGTTAGCTCTTCTCTAAATGTTTGATAGAATTCACCTGTGAAGCCATCTGGTCCTGGACTTTTGTTTGTTGGAAGATTTTTCATTTCAATTTCATTACTTGTGATTGGTCAGTTCATATTTTCTATTTCTTCCTGGTTCAGTCTTGGAAGGTTATACCTTTCTAAGAATTTGTCCATTCCTTCCAGGTTGTCCATTTTATTGGCATAGAGTTGCTTGTAGTAGTCTCTTAGGATGCTTTGTATTTCTGTAGTGTCCATTGTAACTTCTCCTTTTTCATTTCTAATTTTATTGATTTAGGTCCTCTCCCTCTTTTTCTTGATGAGTCTGGCTAATTATTTATCAATTTTGTCTATCTTCTCAAATAACCAGCTTTTAGTTTTATTGATCTTTGCTACTGTTTTTTTTTTTTTTGTTTCTATTTCATTTATTTCTGCTCTGATCTTTATGACTTATTTCCTTCTACTAACTTTTGGGTTTTGTTTGTTCTTCTTTCTCTAGTTCCTTTAGGTGTAAGTTTAGATTGTTTATTTGAGATTTTTCTTGTTTCTTGAGGTAGGCTTGTATTGCTAAAAACTTTCCTCTTAGAAGTGCTTTTGTTGCATCCCATAGGTTTTGGATCATCGTGTTTCATTGAAATTTGTCTCTAGGTATTTTTTGATTTCCTCTTTCATTTCTTCAGTGATCTCTTGGTTATTTAGTAATGTATTGTTTAGCGTCTATGTGTTTGTGTTTTTTTCTCTTTAGTTGATTTCTAATCTCATAGCATTGTGGTCAGAAAAGACAATTGTCTTAAATTTACCAAGGCTTGATTTGTGACCCAAGATGTGATCTACCCTGTAGAATGTTCCGTGTGCACTTGAGAAGAAAGTGTAATCTGCTGCTTTTGGATGGAATGTCCTATAAATATCTATTTATCTATCTATTTAATAATATCTATCTATTTAATCTATTTAATATCTATCTATTTAAAAAGTCTATTTAAAAAAAAAAAAGTCTATTTTATCTGATATGAGTATTGCTACTCTAGCTTTCTTTTGATTTCTATTTGCATGGCATATCTTTTTCCATCCCCTTACTTTCAGTTTGTATGTGTCCCTAGGTCTGAAGTGGTTCTCTTGTAGATAGCATATATATGGGTCTTGTTTCTGTATCCATTCAGCGAGCCTGTGTCTTTTGGTTGGAGCATTTAATCCATTCATGTTTAAGGTAATTATCAATATGTATGTTCCTATTACCATTTTCTTAATTGTTATGGGTTTGTTTTTTTAGGTCCTTTTCTTCTGTCGTGTTTCCCACTTAGAGAAATTCCTTTAGCATTTGTTGTAGAGCTGGTTTGGTGGTGCTGAATTCTCTTAGCTTCTGCTTTTCTGTAAAACTTTTGATTTCTCTGTCAAATCTGAATGAGATCCTTGCTGTGTAGAGTAATTTTGGCTGTAGGTTCTTAACTTTCATCACTTTCAATATATCATGTCACTCCCCTCTGGCTTGTAGAGTTTCTGCTGAGAAATCAGCTGTTAACCTTATGGGAGTTCCCTTGTATGCTAGTCATTTTTCCCTTGTTGCTTTCAAAATTTTTTCTTTGCCTTTAATTTTTGTCAGTTTGATTACTATGTGTCTCAGCATGTTTCTCCTTGGGTTTATCCTGTATGGCACTCTCTGCACTTCCTGGACTTGGGTGTAAATTTCCTTTCCCATGTTAGGGAATTTTTCGCCTATAATCTCTTTAAATATTTTCTCAGGTCCTTTCTCTCTCTCTTCTCCTTCTGGGACCCCTATAATGCGAATATTGTTGCATTCAATGTTGTCCCAGAGCTCTCTTAGGCTGTCTTCATTTCTTTTCATTGTTTTTTCTTTATTCTGTTCCATGGCAGTGAGTTCCACCATTTTGTCTTCCAGGTCACTTATCCGTTCTTCTCTCTTAGTTATTCCTGCTATTGATTCCTTGTAGTGCATTTTTCATTTCAGTTATTGTATTGTTCATCTCTGTTTGTTTGTTCTTTAATCTTCTAGGTGTTTGTTCTTTAATTCTCCTAGGTCTTTGTTAAACTTTTCTTGCATCTTCTTGATCTTTGTCTCCATTCTGTTTCCGAGGTCCTGGATCATCTTCACTCTCATTATTCTGAATTCTTTTTCTGGAAGGTTGCCTATATCTACTTCATTTAGTTGTTTTTCTGGTGTTTTACCTTGTTCCTTCATCTGGTACATAGTCCTCTGCCTTTTCATTTTGTCTGTTTTTCTGTGAATGTGGTTTTCCTTCCACAGGCTGCAGAATTGTAGTTCTTCTTGCTTCTGTGTCTGCCCTCTGGTCCAAATTAGTCTTAATTTGGATATATTTGGTAGACATTATGGTAAGTTTAGAGAGAAAAAAGATTGTTTCAATAGATATTAAATTCTAGTTTTGTTAATTGAGGTCTGTATTTACTAAGATTCACTTCCCAGATAGCTCCTTATTGTTATGTTATATTACTGTAAAGTTTAATTGAATTATTAAAAGAGCTCTACATTTGTTTCTGAAGGCTATCTCAGTAATCTATCTTTGGATGAAGATCAGATGCTGCATGACCTGCAATGAGAAGATTATACATACTGAAAATAAACATAATTTAAAGGACTACCTCCAACCTAGATGGAAGGACCCTTATCAGGTACTGCTAACTAGCTCATGCGTAGTGAAACTGAAGGGAATTGACTCTTGGATTAGTATTTCCCACTTAGAAAGGGTCCCTGCAATGGACTGGTCTATAGAGAAGACTGCTGACTTCAAAATCACCTTTAAACAACACTCAAACTGACTAGTAACTACACCTACACCAGGATGAGAAGATCACAACATCAGAAGTAGGCATGTATCCCAAGATGCCAGACTTGACCCATGTGATTATTTATAGTGTTTTCTTAATTTCTTGGATTTTTGTATATGAATCAAATGTTATTTTTCTATCATGAGCACAATCTTGTGCAGAATTTTAAAAAATTAATCCAGTTGTTGGGTTTATGGTCAATTACCTATATCCAGTACTTCTGGGTTACCTTGGTGGATTTCTCCACTGCAAAGCTCTAATTGGATGGCTCTTAGGAAATTATTCTAGAAGAAAGAAGTTATAGTTTGCTTGGGCCACTATTGATATTACTAGATGGAACTCCCTTACTTGGCCAATCAATCATACTTGCTTTGATCGTGGCCACAAATATGAATTCTCTTTAAGGTTACTCAAGCTCAATAAGAGCAAAGAGCTAGATTTTGGCCAAAGAATATAACCTCTCTCAGTTGTGGGGTAGATTTATATGGCTAACACCAGGCTGCAGTCTTTTAAGTTTAAGGGCATCCCTCATGTTGGGAGAGTTAAACCATACTAAGGATAATCAGTCTAATATACTAGGAAGTTGGGCTGGGTGCCTTATGAACAATGCCAATGAGGTGGCACTGCCAACTAAAGAATGTCACTTGCCATCTGGTTCTTCAGTTGCTAACCTTTAACACACCCTGAAAGGAGAATTCAGGGTGGTAATCAGGAATCAGGCACTCTGTGCTCTGGGAAAAACTGGCAGAACAGGCCTTCAGATAGTTAGATATTTTCAGGAGAAAATTTTATGAACCCAATTTCTTGCATCTAGAAAAGAACTAAAATCATTGATGGAGACATCTGCTCCTTGTGACTAACAGCAACCTTCTTGTGACTAGCAGCAACCTTCTACCAAGATGTGTCCTTAATTACACATACCCCCTTCACCAAAGCCATATATATACCGACTTCCCCCACTACCTATTTGGAGCAGGTCCTCAGAGCTATCTGAGTGTCTGTCTCCTGGGTTATAGTCCTCAGTAAATCCCAAATAAAACTGAACTCACAGCTCTCACATTGTGTGTGTGTGGTTTTTTTTTTAGTCGACATGTTTCATACGGTGGTGAAAAGTTTGCATCTATCCAATCATATCTTTTTTACTTCATTCCCTAATGTGTCGCTTGTGCATCTTTTAAAAAAATGAGAGATTTATTAGGTCACTGGATTCCATATTTCCTGTCTCAACCAGAAATTCCTTACTTTACAAGTCCTATTAAATACTTCTTGTATTTATCCTAGTCTTCAGAGAATAAAATTCCACATTTCTCTTTATAAAAAAGAAACAATGATCAACAAACAAACTATTAACTACTTGGTTATGAAAGTAGATTTAAAAAATTTTAATGACAACAACATGGCAATCATATTTATTTAAAAACTTAAAACTCTTAGCAATACTATAAGATGACAGTAGATCTCATGAAGTAGACAGTAATAGAAAAAAAAATCTGTAGGGCTTTTCTTTTAAATGTTTGTTAAATTAAGTTAAATTATCATATTGTAAACATAAAAGACCAGTTGTTCCATCTTGCCAAATGCACTTTCATGAAACAGATGCAAAAATATTTTTATCTCATAAAATATTCATCATTTTTGGTTTTGTTTTTAATGAATACTTTAAATGAAGCAAGAACATAGTCAAGTAAACCTCTAGTGAACACAAAGACTTTGAGTAAAGGACACGCTCCAGTCCCACCTACCACCAAGAAAGAGGTAAGGTCATGTGGTTATACATGGTAGATTCATCAGATAATTCAATTCATATGATTTGTTACCAAGTTCATATTGAGCGCTATTCAAGTTGTTGTTGATACAGCAGGTAAAGAAGATAAACAAGTTCTCTTCTCTCATTCTGCTAACACTTTAGTGGGGGAATGGCAGACAACACAATAAAAACAAGTAAACAAGACAATATCAGTTAAGGCAAGTTATTTGGAGAAAATAAAATATACCACTAGAGAGTGACTAGTGCCTACATAAATAAGATGACATAGGAATATTTAAGGGGAGACTTATATGACAAGTGGCAGCCAGCCCTTCAATGAGCTGAAGAAAAAGCAGCAGAGACGAACTAAAGGAAATAGAAAAATGCCATTGCAAATGGACAGAATGCTGTGTACCTTGTGGAACTGTATTATTCTTCACAAGGAATACGTTTCCGGCTCCTCTCCACCAGACCAAATTCAAACCTCCCATTTTCTACAAATCCTTCCCCAAATTCATAAAACCATCTACATATTTTGCCTGTAGCCCTTTAAAATGTTTTCACTTAAAATTTTTGAATATATTTCAGTGGTACTCGGAAACTTCATACCTAATTATATATTATGTAAACGTTTCTGCACAGCTCTCTTATGTCCTCAGAGTATATAATTATCTCTTCAAGAATGAGAATCACATCTCTTTATATATTTTGTCCTCCATAGTGATAATCCTTATGGACATATGATATAAACAAAATAAGAATCTTGAGGCTTGTTTAAGATCTACCAGGACTTGCCACTTAACCCTGGAATTCTGACTTACTCATTAGATTTTCTATCGCTAAAACAGTTTTTAAAAAAAGAAGAGGAAAGCCTCTGGCAGGTAATAATCATAGTACCTCGCACAATAGTGACACAAGTAAGTTAAATAAGAGTAAAGGAGTTGAAGCTACTCAGATTGGTCATATTTACCAGTGTACCCTAGAGATTTAATCCTTGGTTTAAGGACTTAAACTTGCCTCTTAACTGCTAGTTGTCAGTTCTCAGTCTTAAACTCTCAATGATTTTCCAGTGTCTTTCAATAACAATTTCCTTTCTTTATTGTCTTGTTTTTTGGCAGCAATCTCTAAACATTGGTAGTATTATACAGAAACTTACATGGTAGAGAATCTAATCTTTAAAAAAGGGGACAAAAGATTACAGGGGTTTTGTAGTTAATAAACTGAAAATGTCTCAGTGATGTAATGTTGTTTTCCAAGTACAGAGACAAAACAATTATTTGAAACTGTATTCAGACCCATACACAATCATGAACAAGCATAATTGGCAGGAAAAAAATGCATATAAAATGCATATAGTGGCAAATGGCAGTGTCCCTAAGAAAAACATTAGAGGAAAACTTTCATTCCAGTTAGTTCCCAGTGATGATTTGAGGAGACATTTTTTACCTTTAGAATCATCAAATGATAGTCAACCAAAAATGGTCTTAAGTATTAAAAAAATATTTATTCTGCTAGGTGTTTCAGGAGAGGATCTCAGGATGGTGTTTCAGGTCACTTGCCTAATTTATGGGTTGGGATGAATAGGGGAAAACCAAGAATGGGCATTCATTGAGTTGATGGGAGCCCTTGAATAAGGCAGAGAGATTCAAAATTTTGCTGCATGGACCCTCTTTAAAGATTCTATTTAGGTTTTTAAAGTCTTTAACGTTAAAGATATCTCTATTTTGTTTTTATCTGATTCCAGAAAAATAAGGGTCATGCATCTGAGATAAAATCACAGTGAGATACAGAGAATGACAACAATGAAGTGTTTGGGAGCCCTTGATGTGGAGCTTAAAAGAGTCTCGATTGCATGGGGAAGAAGATGTATGTTGCAGACAACTCTTGTACCCCACTTCACCGTGCTCGGAGCCCGACCTGGAACTCCAACCTCTGCTACAGTGAGGTGACCGTCTCCATATAACCCTCCATCGGCTGTGGCAGATGCAACCCAACAGTGCCTTTCCTTGGGTCACGTAACTACCAGTTACTGCCCAGAGACTTCTCTGACACATTGAGTGTTGGACATTCTTGGGATCCTGCAAAGCATTCAGAAGTGCTGGGCACTTAATATCTGAGGAGTCAGCCTGTCCATACAGGGGTGGGAACTGACAGATAAATGCTTTTGTCTTTCATCCCCTAAGCAAACAGCTCTGACACATTTCATAAGACTCCTCAGAATGTGTCATAGGCTCGAGTAACAGTCACCTGTTTGTTGGCCAAGTTGATATACACCCTGGAATCAGCTTTTGCCTCTTTCCTCTTTTACCTGTCCTGTTCTGTGCTCCTGTTCCTTAGGCTCAAATGCTCCTTACAATTATTGGCAATCAAGTCTTTGTGTCAGGCTCTTTCAGAAGGACTGAAACTAAAACAGTGGGGATATAGGGGAAGAAAGAAGGGAAAGAAGCAGGAGGAGTAAACCATGTATTGTCTCCAAAGAGTAGACAACTGATTATGTCCCAATTAAGGCTATGAGTAACTTAGAGAAAGTGAGAGGGCTTTATAGGTAACTGGGATTTTCTTTGAGTTTCTAATTGACTCAGAGCACAAGCCCCAAATGCCCCATTCTACAGGGTTTCAAATGTGTTGCTTGAATGGAGAGCTAGAAAAATACATTTCCTTCTAATCCTAAGACTCTTTGCCATTATTACACACTTTATGAATTTTATTAATTTACTTTATTTATTAATTTACTTAACTTATTAATTTACTTATGTATTAATTAATAGAAACCATAGGGAAACCATTATCTTCAACCTATAAGGCAATGATTCTGACAGTAATATTGTTTTCTTATTTTATTCCTATTCAACAGTATATATGTGTGTGTGTGTGTGATTGTGTGTGTGTGTGTGTGAGAGAGAGAGAGAGAAAGAAAGATTTTGTTCTAGTTTAACTGTTTTTAACTAGTTCTTTGGCTATTTTTCTTTTTAAGAAAAAAAAGAGACAGTTTGATTTTGATATAATGTAGTTCATGACCCTAACATAATAATGTGGTTTGTTTTCAGTTTATGGTTGGTATAAACCACTGCTATTAACATGAAATCTTATTTATAACCTATTTTAAACTTCTGCAAGAAGCAATCTTAGATTTCTGCATTTATCAAATAAAGCATTTAACTCTCATGGATTACAACATTAGTTCGACCTACTGTGCACATTGCCAACTACTTATACTTGATTCCCCGGAAATTTAGCATCTCCATGAGATTTGGGTGTAAACTCAATTTTTCCTGCATTATTCCATGTCATTGACTTATAAATAAGATAAATCTTAAAATGGCAAGGTGAATTTGAGCTTCTTAGGATACTATCTGTGCACATATGTTCTTTGAAATATTTTATTTGTAATTTCATTAGACATTTCAAAACACATCAAAATGAAAACATTTTTCTGTATCTAATTTAGTTGGAACTGAAAATGAGTCCTATATGTTTTCACTGATGGTTTTATTTCATTAAGTCAGAATTACTTGTTTTATAATTACATGTAGAAATAAATAGCGCTTTCACAGGCTAATGAAAAAAATACTCACTCAACTTTATTCCGAATTTATTTGGCTGTCAGAAAGAAGTAATCTTTCGCTTACCTTTACCATAAGAAATTAATTTCTCTTTCTCCACACAATGAAAAGCTTTAATATGAATTTCCTCAAATGAGACAAAATCATAAACAAGTTTGAAGAGCAAAAGAGAAAAATGTGGTAAATATACAGCATTAAGAAATTTGAACATGAAAAAAAAGTTTTATTTATAATGTCTACTCATTTTGGAATAGTTCTTCATTAAAAACTCTAAAGAGAGAAATAAAATGTCTAAATTTAAAAGATTGTGTACTTCATCAATAGTTTCTTCCTGAGAAATAGAAGTCTAATTCTAGTCTTGAATAGAAAAAAACAAACCAAAGCAAAATAAACCAAAGCAAAACAAAACCATAAGCAACAAGAAAACTAAATCTCTCTCTCTTACACACACACATGTATGCACTCTTAGCAATAATAGAAAAAAGAAACTATGACTTCCTAAGAGCTATAATTTTGTTCCATTTATTTAACTTAACTTGCATTTATCAGGTACTTACTATGTGGCTATACTACGCTGAGTATTTTATTTAAACAGCTTCATTGAATCCTCAGAGGGCTCTATCCTCCATGATAATGGCATATTTTACTATCTTTAATTGGGGGTGAATTTAAAATGCAACTGAAACCATCAGCACAGCTTAATTTGAAATTAGAATTGACATGATTATACTTGCTACACATTCATCAGAATTTCCATGGGCAATAATACTAAATTGCCCCTCAGCAGATCAGTTATTCACTGGCATAATACAGCAGTTTAAAATATCTTTATTCACCACTTGGTGGGTCACTGTAGTGAACACTGTGGGGCACCACTCAGCTCCCTCCTCCAGTGACCTTGGCATTCACTCATTTCCCTTCTTGCTGGGCCTGTTGGCTACTGGCAGCTCACTGCTGAGTCCCTCCATAGCTGAGTGCTTCTTCCAAATTTGCTCCTATATCTACTGTCTTATCAAGGCAAGAATATGATGGCCTGGCCCCCTTGCAAGTGCAGGCCCTCTTTGAAGGGCCATCCCATTCCTACAGCTACAGCTTACCACCATGCCAACAGGACTACAGTATAAAATCAGTGGATTGCAGCTGAAAGAGCTACAGGATGCAGGATCCATGTAGTAAGAGTTCTAAGTGAACATTAAGAGAAAACGTTCAAGAGAAAACAGAGCACAAAGACAACAGTGGAGGCAAAACAAGGATATTGCAGAATGTAAAGTCTCTGGAACCTACAGCTATAGCAATCATTAAACAGTCCAACTCCAAGCCAGATTGACATGAAACTTCAGACTACAGGCCTGTTTACCTCAGTTCCTATTCACTGATGCACCATTTCTAGTATTCAACAAAAACTATAAAGTATGTTAAAAGGCAACAAAAAAACACATTCTGAAGAGGAAAAACAAGCAACAAAACCAGATTCAAATATAGTTCAGATTTTGGAATTATCAGACAGGGAATTTAAAATGACAATGATTAATATGTTAAGGGCTCTATGGAAAAAATAGATAACTTGAAAACACAGATGGTTAATTTCAGCAGAAAAACAAAAGCTCTAAGAAGGATCAAAAGGATCCAAAACCACTAAACATAAATGAAATATGCCTTTGCTGGGCTCATCAGTAGACTAAACATAGCCAAAGAAAGAATCAGTGAGTTTGAAGATTTGTCAATAGAAACTTCTCAAACTGAAATACAAACAGAAAAAATAATGAAAAAAAAAGGACAGGGCTTCCCTGGTGGCGCAGTGGTTGAGAGTCCGCCTGCCGATGCAGGGGATACGGGTTCGTGCCCCGGTCTGGGAAGATCCCACATGCCGTGGAGCGGCTGGGCCCGTGAGCCATGGCCGTTGAGCCTGCTCGTCCGGAGCCTGTGCTCCACAATGGGAGAGGCCACAACAGTGAGAGGCCCACATACCGCAAAAAAAAAAAAAAAAAAAAAAAAAAAAAAAAAAAAGGACAGAACATCCAAGTACTACAGGACAAGACAATCTCAAAAGGAGTGAAACACACATAATTAGAATGTCAGATGAAGAACTAAGAGAAAACAGAGCTGCATAATTAACTGAAATATTAATGGTCAAGAACTTTACAAAATTAATGACAGAAACCAAAACACAGATCCTGGAAGTTTGGAGAACACTAAGTAGGATAAATAACAAAAATTTTACACCTGGCATATCATTTTCAAACTGCAGAAAACCAAAGACAGAGATAAAAATCTTGAGAGAAGCCAGAGGGGGTAAAAAAATATTTTACCTATAAAGAAACAGAGATAATAATTATAGTGGACTTTTTACCAAAAAGCATATAAGCATGAAGAGAGTGAAGTGAAATATTTACTATTGAAAAAAAGAACCCCACCATTCTAGAATTCTAAATCTTGAGAAATTATTTTTTAAAGTGATGGAGAAATAAAGACTTTCTCAGACAAACTAAAACTAAGGGAATTCTTTGCCAGCAGAACTGCCCTTCAAGATATGTGAATAGAGTGCTTTCAAGGTTATGAAAAATGACTATGTTAGAAACTCATATCTACATAAGGAAAGGAAGAGTGTCAAAGAAGGAATAAATGAAGGTAAAATACAATCTTTTATTTTTATTACTCGTAAGCTAAAACATAACTGTTTAAAGTAATAATAGTCTCTTGCTACTCAAAAGTGGTCTTTGGACCAGCAGCATTGCTTTACTTTGGGGCTTGTTAGATATCCAAAATCTCCAGACCTACTGAATCAGAATTTTCATCTTTTGCAAAACACCCAGGTGATTTGTATGCAGGTTAAAGTTTTAGAAGCACTGATTATGAGAAAACTGAAACATTCTCCAGGATTAGATGAGGACATCTATTACTACGAATCATTCTGATGATTATCACTATCTATTGGTAAATATCATTGGATCATATTTAGAGATAAGAAATAGTGACAACATGGCAGTATAGGCATCTTCTGGAAGTTTGAAGCAATACACCTTTATTTCTAAGGGCAATAACCTTTGCAAGCTTCTAAAAATACTTTCTACCCAAAACTGCCTATAGCTGTGCCTATAGTGGATTATGCACAAACATTATATATATTCTTCCTGCTCAAATCATATTTTATATGTGGTAATACTTCAGATATATGGAGTGCATCTTCTGAATAATCACACACATGCAGAGTGGCATCAGAATCAGAGGGAGAGTCACGTGGGTGGGGGAGTGATAAAAAACATAAATCAGGAACTGTAGAAGAGCAGATGACCTACATAATACTCACAATATGATATCAGTCAACAGTTTCCCAAATAAAAAGAAAAGGGATATTTTTAGTGAGTGGTTGTGACTGAAATGCCAAGCCACTCAGTGAACTAAGAGAGAATGGAGTCATAAGATAATAAGGAACAGGGAAAAATAAAGAAATTGCGGCATTTGGCCCTCACTAATAGGTACAAATACAAGAAAGAACTGGCAGCACACACTCTGAAGAGCTGGGGGGAGGCATGAGAAAAGTTGAAAACTTATGCAGTAGAGCAAACTGCCCTGAAAACCCCAGCATCGTCAGGGGAATTGCAGAATCTTAGACTCAAAGTTCTGTAGTACCTAAGTGATCCTGAAAATGTTTGGTGAAGTAAGCAAACTACGTCCTAACACTTGACTTGCCTCAGAGAACATCGCTGCCTTTGGAAGGGCATGCTGAAGGCGGCTCTGGTGAGTGATTCTCAGGCTAAGTGAACCAGAGAAACTGCCATTTATCAAGTACCCAGCCTGTTCCCCTGACACCCGGGAGCCTACACTGGCAGCAAAGCCCAGCCAACCCTCCAGAGATGCCACAGGTCTACAGCCTATCTTTCCCACTGAGCAGATCAAAAGGTACCCTCATTCTTGTACACTGTCACAATTTTTGCCCAAGATTTTAATAACCAAGTAACTCTGAGCCTATTCTGCTGGGTCTTAATGGCTTTTGTATTTTACATTGAGACCTCCTTTAGATTGTTGGGTGTACTTGCAAAGAAACCATCAGCAAATCATGATAGTACAGAATGATATTAGGGCTTCTTAGATAGAATTCATTTCTAAATAGTGTCCCTGAAGAGTAGTATAATGCCAGATAATCCAGTCTGGAAAAAAAAAATCTTTAAACATTCTACCCAGCAAAGATTTGCAAATCAGTTGTTGTAAGGTTAAGCAGAAGGACTTGGTTGATTTCTTGAACATGCTAATATTTTTATATGCCTTCAAAAAATCCATTTATTGACTGAAAATATTTCTTAATCCTGGATTTTTGGCATATTTTACTGGAGGTATAGTGGATACAAGCAAATGCTTTGAAAGATAAAGACATTGTTTTCTAATTGGTTTTGCTGGTTATTTGTGTTCCAAATAAAAGATTCTGTCAGTAGAATGCTCTTACTATTTCTTTGTAATTTTTTTTTTTTTTTTTTTTTTTGCGGTACGCGGGCCTCTCACTGTTGTGGCCTCTCCCGTTGTGGAGCACAGGCTCCGGACGTGCAGG
>NW_006794406.1:546363-559612 GCF_000442215.2 Lipotes vexillifer | reverse complement strand
TTTTTGCGGTATGCGGGCCTCTCACTGTTGTGGCCTCTCCCGTTGCGGAGCACAGGCTCCGGATGCACAGGCTCAGTGGCCATGGTTCACCGGCCCAGCCGCTCCACGGCATGTGGGATCTTCCCGGACTGGGGCACGAGCCCGTGTCCCCTGCATCGGCAGGCGGGCTCTCAACCGCTGCGCCACCAGGGAAGCCCTCTTACTATTTCAATCTGGCAAGTCCACTCTTTTGCTGCATAAACTGGTGAGTTTGCTCAGAGGAAACAGTGCTAGTACTTTGTGATATTTCCCTGTCTTGCTGTATGACCTCATAGTTCAGCCTGTAGATCTGGATGTAACTGAGAATATACAATTTTATTACAATAGAGACTCAATGAGAAATGTAACACATTATGCAGACAACATATAAAAATATAGAACATTAAAGTGACAATCTTCAAATGTTGCTTGTACCTGGGATTCTGTTTAAATTCAAGTGTTAAGAAAAGCTTGGCGAATCTCGTTGTCTTGGGTGTCAAAAGGATGGTCATTTTTATGGTTAAAAATGGACAGACTGGATTAAAAGATGCAGAATTTCAACAATTGGAAGAAAACTAAATGAACATTCTAAAACTGAATACACACTGTCTGAAATTAAAAACTCATTTGATATGTTAAAGGGTACACTGTATTTGGAGAAAAGAACTAAGAAAAACCTGCTAGCACAAATTCTTGGAATGGTGAACACCTCTCCTTCATTTCCCATGATAAAAGGCATAGAGGACTAGAGGCACTTTCTTAGAGATATCTGGCATTCACTGTGATACAGAAGTTACAGGTACTGCTCTTGCTTTTTGTCTTCACAATGTGGTTTTTATTTAACAGAAAATGTGAATTCATTGTATAGCTAAGTACGTGAAGTCGTCTCTAGATCCTACAAATACTTGTATGGTCCACAGTATTCACGTCCACATTCACGTAGTCACCTCCAGTACTGAAACTATTTACTACTCTTTCTGAATAAGTTAAATCCAATCTGTCTATGTGTGTATCTATATCTTCTATATCTGTATCTATATCTGTATATTCATATCCATAGCTATCTATATCTATATAGCTATAGCTATAAAACCTCTTCCTTGAGCTTGATCTTTCTTGTGCCAATTGTGGTTTCTATTCTGGTGTCACAAAATTAAACTGATCCAGATTTTCCTTTACTGAAGGAATATATCCATCTTAATTTACTCTGTAGAAGTAGATGGAAGTTATCCAGTGATTACAATTCCTACAAACCTAATTTGGAAACATTAATGTTCAGTTTTTCTTTACTTCCTTTTCTTTCTTTCTTTTCCTTGCTTCCTCCCTTCCCTTTCCTTCCCTTTCTTTCTTCCCTTCCTTCTTTCCTTCCCTCTCCTTCTGTCCCTCTCTCACACACATACACATACACATGATCATCATCACCTTATTATTATTATTTCTATCACATTAAGTAAATAATAAGCAATACTAGAGAAAAATCCAAATGTAGTAATTCTTGCCATGGAAAAGGATGATATTTGTAATACAAGTGTATTTATAGATAGATCTGCATTTTCACTTTCCCATGCTACCACCAAAGCCCATTTCCATAAATAATTAAGAGCTAACTATCTATGATGATAAAATTATTAAAAATCATCAGCATACATTATTAGGTTGTCTTTCCCACATTTTTGACTGATTTGGGACAATTCAGTGAATCATCAAGTTGGACAAATTTTTACCATTACATATGAGTGATCTAATAAATAACGCCTTAAAAGTTTATAGCATTTTATACATTTTGAAAGCTTTCATATACATTATTCCAACTACAGTGACCAATTATTTCACTGGGTTGATCCAGTGACTATTACCCGAATCAGTGAACAACGCTTTTGTTATTCAACTAGAAACAGTCAGTGATAGAAATTAAAGCTGTTTATTCTGCAAACCCAGATAGCATAACTGTATATCTTTCATTAGACAAATAATTAGCTGCTGCAAGGATTGCACAATCCATAATCTTATTCAAAGTTCCTTCCCCACTCCCAACACTTCATAGAGACACAATCTCATCATTGACACAAATTTCAGAATTTCCAATTTTAATCCAATGTGCCGAAAACTAAATTAATGCTACCTGCATCATTTTAAGCTTGAACCATCTTTTAAGTTGGAAACACAGTATGCCATTATTTTTAAAAGATAAGTCAGAAAGCCTGTATGGATAAAAAACTAAACAGGTCTTTTATCTCTAGGTAACTAAGAGTATCCCTATGATTCTTCTACCCTTCTCTAATGTTATATAATTTTCACCTAATTCAATTTTGTCTTTTTAAAAATCATGTAAATTTAAACCAGTGAAAATATATATCCAAGGAATAATCAGTAATACAAAGTAGAACTGTAAAATGTAGGGAAGGCAGGAACAAAAAGTATACGTTTAACTTTATCATCAAGAAAGCATGAGTTAGTGATGCAATTCACCAAGACTATCCATTACTTCTAAAGCCAATAATAGATGTGTTTGGAATCCTGTTCATGCAAGACTCATTTATGAAACTGTAATGCTTGATTCATCCAGTCATTCATTCAACAGATAGTGCCCTCCTATTAAGCCCTAAATTAAAGTACTATGCTTGGGGATTGAGATGACAGAAAGATGACTGGAACTTGAATTCTGGTTCTGGTAGAAGACAGTTTAAAGCACAGAGTAATTTGAAATGTCACGGGAAGACTTTATATGAGTGAAAAAGAACAAGTCCAAAAGATTTAGTCAGTGTATTTAGCCTGGTTATGAAAGCCAATTTGGGGAGACATTTCTACAAATTATATATGTTTAAAACATCTTACAGACAAGTAGTTCTACCAATGTATTAGGTCTGATAGAACCCATCTTAATAACTTATACTGTAATTGCTCATGTCCTATTCCATTCTATGATTTTTGGAAGGGGATTCTAGAGAAGAGTTGCTTTTATTTTATTTTTTCCTTTTGGCTCAACTTAATGGTTAGTACATCATCACTCAGAGTGCAAAGCCAAGGATACAGCAGATATTCTATGAACAAGTGCTTAAATTTAACAAATGATGCTAAAGTACAAAGGATTCAAGCCTATGTAGGAAAAAGCAGTGAGAACCTGAAGTTTAGTTGTTAGTGGTAGAATAAAGTCAGGGACACTTAGGGTGATGAGTCAGCAAATATTGTCGTGGAAACACCAGACCTGGTTAGGGATACTTTAAATCTCCCCAGAATATTTGATAATCAAAGAACAGAGCAAGTTCCTCATCTGAGGGCCAGTTAATGCGTGTCTGGTCCTTAGAGTCACAGAAGGAGTCATTAAGGAATTTGATAGCAATCTCTTTTGCCTTGTTGCAAATGGCTTCCATCTGAGAGATGTTAATAACTCTCGTCAGGTCATAAATTGATACTTAAAGACTGGATAGTATAATTGATATAAATGAAGTTTCAGATTTAGAGAGAAAAATAAATATCTGTAGAAATCATATTTGCTATAAATACAATCCCTTCATCTGCATCATACCATTATGGAAAAATCTCTATATTTCTTTAATGAGCTTGTCTCTAAAGAGAACACAGTAGTAAATTTGAAGACAAGCAATCTTTGGATTATCAAAAGAGAAAAAATGCAAGGCAAGGTTGCTCTATATTAATATGGCATTGATTCAAGTTATAATTACAGGACTGAGTAGTTGTCCCTAACAAGTGGATTCATTTCCTGTTTTGGAAAATATGTATATAAAAATAGTTTATGTAATATTTTGAAATCATTAGTTGAATTGGCTCTACAGTCATCATTGGCATTTATGAAGTCTAAATGTTTAAATCCTTCTACATCATTTTTGTTTCATTTAAAGAGTTATTAAAATCTTGAATGATTTTTAAATGTCATCATTTATCTAGAACAAATTCTAAACTAGAATTTTTAAAAAACAACTAACATAAACCCACCCAAATCTAATATTGTTCTATCTGATTCAGGGCACAGTCCCCAAGTAGTTATTAAGTTATCCCTTCCAAGAAAAAAAACACAAAAAGAAATTCATCAGAATAATAGAAAAATTATAAAAAGACCCAAACACCTTTTCATTTTACCTTATTTAACATCTATTTAACAAATTTTGAGGAGCTCAAGGCCCTCTGCTGAGATATTTTCAGTGATTTTGGTAACAGACTACTGAGCTACTATAGGCAGAAGAACTGTCACACACATCTCACAATTCCATAGGAAATTAAGGTGAAGGTAATTGGTAATATTATATAGAATCAGAGCATGAATAGAAATAACGAGATCTTGCTTAGCCTTCATAGCTAGTCATGTTTTCTCTAGGGCTAGGTATAGTTACATCAGTTCCTTTGGGGACAAGGTTCTAGGTGGAAACTTTGCCTTTAATTTTTCTCTCTCTTTTCTTTAACAACAAGCCAACCAAACTTAATGGAAACTGAAGGAAAAAAGAACATTTCAAACTAGCATTTCCTGCCCATAATTTTATGGAAACATATTATACTTCAGTTCTTTAGATATAGTCAGTTCAATTTAAGATCCAAATCGCAGTGCACTGTAAAAAGGAGATATTTCATTTCTATTGTATAAGAACCGAGCTTAGGATGAGATGAAATGAAAAGATATAGTAGTTAAAAAACATACACACACACAAAATGTTCCCAAGGTTCCATGGAGAAAAGGTGAGCTAATAACAACAAAATTAGAAAGAAATCATGGTGATAGGTATGCTAACTCATAGATCTGATTCTCAAAGTATTTGCAGGTTGGAAGGAAAATTACCAGTCCTGGACCAAGGCAAAAACTTAAAAACTTTCTGGCAGCATTATATACTCCATTGGTGAAGAGAAATACATCCACCTCCCCAAGAATGAGAAGTATCTCTTGAACAGCAGCAACATAATTACTTCCTTCCGTGAAATTAGTTCCCCTGACTGCAACCGCAAAACACTAAATTAAAAGGAGGGAAGAGACAGCTTGGTTTTATAGTCTCCAGCTATATAAAAAAGGATAGCCAGCTTCAGGAGAAAGTCCTAGACCAGAAATGGTTAGACTAAACCTAACAAAGGCATATTAAGCAACAAATCTGGAAATTAATTGTTTTAACAATCAGATACAGAAAGCAAACAACCTTCCTATATTAGTTTGCTAGAGTTGCCACAACAAAATGCCATAGACTTGGTGGCTTAAACAACAGAGATTAATTTTCTCACAATTCTAGAGACTGGAAGCCCAAGAATAAGTGCCAGGAGGGTTGGGTTCTTCTGAAGCCCCTCTCCTTAGCTTGCAGACATCCACCCTTTGCTGCCTCTTCACATGGTTGTTCCTTTGTGTGTGCCCCTGATGTCTCTTCCTATAAGGACACTAATCATATTGGATTAGAGCCCCACCCTAATGACCTCACTTTAACTTAATACCTCTTTAAAGACTTTAATTCCAAATAAGGTTCTATGTGAGGTACTGGGGGGTTGGGACTTCAACATATGAATTTGGGGTGGACACAGTACAGCCAGTAACACCTTCTCCCCCAGAAGAAAGAAAAACCTTTTACAGTAAAGCATGTGATCCTAAGTCTTTTTCTCCCTCCTAACTTCTAATTAGTAACTTTCTAGATTTCAAAGAAATCTAGAAATAAGGTTTTAAAATCTTTTTAAGCTTGCTAAGAACATTCAAAAAAAGGCAGGTGCTATAGGAAAGTGAACCTCAACTGCTATAGAATTGAGAGATCCTTTGCTCTGCTGATTGTGGGCAATTTTTCTATACAATGGAGAGGACACTTTCACGATTAAAAAAGAGCCTATAGGCACGTTAAGCAAGTGTGGGTGAGTACTGAGACTGTCATGGACTCCTCATTGCATTGCAGGCAAGCATTTTGGAGGACTGACCCCACCCCATGGGACAATTCCCATGAAGTCTAAACTAATGCCAACTCCTATTTTCCAATCTGTGTACACATAACTAGTTCAGTTACAGTGATTGATTCAGAAATGGACACATGAACTAATTTGGTCCAAGCAGGATGAAGCCCAGCATTTTTGGCTACTGGGAAAAGAGACATTCTCTTTCTTTCTGAACAATATAGTGGGCGGAAGTAATGTTTGCAACTGCAGTATTCATTTTGCTACCATGAGAAAAGTTAGTCTAAGAATGAAGCTTATGGTAGAAGAAAAAAGAGCTGATAGAATTGTAAAAAAAAAAAACTGAGTTAGACTTAATCAGATTGTACCCAAAGCCCCCCACCTCTTGATTCTTAAATTATGTAAACTAATACTTTTACTTTTTAAGAGAGCTTAAGATGCGCATTCTGTGATTTGCAACCCAAACTGTCTTTACTAATATACCTTATAATTTCCAACTAACAACCTAAGTGTGGTTCATTTTCTTTTTTATCCCTGTTGAAATCCAAGAAAAATTACAATTAAAAAAAAAAAAACTTGGCTAGATAATTGTGTCTATATGCACCAGTAAGAGAACCAGAACTAAAATTTCAGGATTAACAGTGGGTCATTATTTGGGAAAATGATTTCACTACTCTGTGCCCTTGTACTTCTTTATTTTTGCCAATATCCAACTCCAAGATGGATGACTTGTAAAGTACTTTAAGCTATTTATAATTATGACTTACAGAGTAATATAAAGTACCCCTTAGTATATGGAAGTAAATATTGTGTCAAACAAGATTAACCATTGGATTGAAAGCCTTTGTTCCCCTTTCTCCCACTATTCGCATTGACAACAAGTTCTGAAATAAGGTTAATGAGGTAGAAATATAGAGTTTGATAATCAAAGGCAGAAATGAAAGACAAATGTAGGAACTTCCCCTCCAGGAAAATTAAGAATTCAATCATTCCCTTTCCAGATTGAGCTTGGCTCCTGGTCATTACTAGCAAAAGAAAGTTTTCTAAAACGGGGAGGAAATAAATTCTATGGCACATAGACATAAAGACATTATACATAATTTTAAAATGACAGCAGTGATTCTAACATTCATAACTGAAAACTATAAAGAAACTGGAAAAATGAAATTCAAGACATGGCAATAAGTGAGAGACCTTAGAAGGTAGGCAGCATTTCCCATACTCTCATTTACAAGTTACTATTTTTGTCTTGTCTAAGTGAAGACCTTTGTAGAGACCTGCAATGTGCTCGTCAATATCAGGATAAGGACAACTTTCTAGTGACAATCATGACTCTGTATTTTCTTAGCTCAATTCAGTCTGACTTTTCAGGATATTTCTCAATTTCATATTTAGGATGATATGTGAAAATTATTCATCACTCTCTCTCACATTATCTACTTATAGGGAATCCTACACACTTATAAAAAATAGTACTACACCAGTTTTTTCTAGTATCCCCTAAATATAGATTAACGCAAGGCATCAGTCAACATTCAATGTCCTTTTGTGATGTGGGGGAGCAGGCAGGGAGAAATGAAGCAGTGGGCTCTGAGAGGGCACAAAGAACATGCCGGGTGAATTGAGAGGAATCCAGATGGTCTGATTTGATGCTCTTCAAAAATTAATTACATGTATTTCTTTACAGAATTTGAATTCTTAAAAATTTTATCCTACCAATTACTTGCCACAATTAAATACGTTCCCCCAGCATTACTGAGATTTAATTGACATATAACACTGTATACATTTAAGGTGTACAATGTAACGATTTGATATATATGTGTATATTACAAAATGATTGCCAAATAAAGTTAGTTAACACATCCATCACCTCACATAGTTGCAATTTTTTTTTTGTATGGTGAGAACTTATAAGATCTACTTTCTTATCAACTTTTAAATATATAATATAGTTAAATACTTTTGTGAGTACCACCGTTGGATAACCAAGTAATAGATGGGAAAGAAATGATAGGCTTGTTTTAAGGCACTCTACTTTCTTTATAAATGAGAAGAACTAATGGCCTCTCTATTATATATAGATTTCTATGTTCATTTAGCATTCTTCCTAACTAGATTTCTACAGTTTACCCAGAAGGTACCCACATGCACTTTGCCTGCCCTCTGTGAGGCAAAGTTCAGCTTTCACTAAACCACACATGTGGGAATGAAAACACTTTTTATACTATTCTCTTCAGGTATGGCTTTGAATGCATTTTTAGCAACATTCTTCTGAAAGGCAATAATTCCCCATTTACAACTCTATCAACTGAATGGGCAGTAATATTAAATTATTTGTACTTGGCAGAATATTCATAGACAAAGTCACACAGCAAATCATAGTCCAAGAAGACCATACAGAGTGACTCAGGGTGCTATGACCATAAGTAGACAGGCACATAGGTAAGTCCTAATGCAGTCCCTGCATCTTCAATGGCAGTGGCTGGAGAGCATATTGTCTCAGGACATTTAAAGATAAAAAATGAGATGTAGCTCCAGCCCTCCTAGGGCTCTGGTCCAGTGAGAGAGATGGGCAGTGAAATAAGCACTTAGAAATTAATGTGAGGAGTAGCAGGAGTGGAGATGGAGTGTGTGGAAGACAAGGACATCCATGTGCATATCTAGGTAACTACTGTCGACTGAAAAAAATGCACAACCTAAAAGTTGAGAGTTATGTTTTATTCGGTGGACAAATCTGAGGACTCAAGCCTGGGACAGAGCATCTCACATAATGCTGAGAAACTGTTCTGAAGAGGCAAGGGGTGGGGGGGAGCCAGGATATATAGGAGTATTTGCAACAAGAGACCAGGTAGTTGAAACATCAAAAGATTATTGTTAACAAAAGAAAACCAGATATCTCAAGTTAAGGAATTTAGTGCTTTTCTATGTATGGGAAGATGCAAGAGTCTGGGCTCACTGAAATCCATCCTTTGATATGCACCTCAGCTATCTGGGGGCAGTATCCTGTGTTTTCCCATCCTGAGTCTCCTCAGGGTGCACCGTCAGGTGTGGCTGCAGCCCCTTAGTCTCGTCTCCATCCCAAGTTCCCTCAGGGCTCACCCTCCAGGCAGCTGTAATGTGATAGCTTGATGGCTGCACCATCCTTTGGTTACTGATATGGCAGCAAATTTTTTAGTTCTCACTATTCAAATCTGAACTTCAGGGATCATACCTGAGCTGAATGTATAGACTTGGGTGTCACCAGCATACACAGTGTGTAATTGCTAAAACCATGACAGAGGAAGAAGATGACCCATTGAAGGTATCCAAACAGAGAATCCTGGGTGGCACCAGACCTTAAAATACAGGATCTTTCCCTGTGGTTTCTCAAAACATTATACTGATCTCACCCTAAGTAAAGATGGGAATGGTTTCAATGTCAATAAATATATCTCATAATTTTTCAACAGGCTTTGGCATAATGTGGACCTGTGAATAAGAGTGCGCTTTGATCTTTTTCTGAATGCTTCTCAACTTCATCTCTCTAATTCGTTGCTTGTATTTTTCAAGATTGTTATTGTTTTCTATCTCCAATTATGAAGCTTGAGCGATCCTTTCTTATTTTTTATAAGAAGCTGGCTCTGGTGATTAAAAATAGTTTCAAAGCTCATAGTTATGTCTCAATTATGTAACTCCTTTTATATCTTTGGTTGCTTCCCGGAGAAAGCAAAAGGATAAATTACTCCTTAGGTCCAGAATCTCCTGGTTGGAACACAAAGCTCATGATTGATGAAGATAGTGAATCTGTATATAACAAGACTCTGTTCGTTCCTTTGTGTAACAGGTCTCTTGAGAATTTAGGGGAGTTTTGTTCTGCATAACTTGTGCTCTGAGGCCATTTTCAGTACCCTGAAGCAAATAGGAAGGCAAGATTGATGCGTTTACCTGATAAAATATTTCAGAAGACTAGTCCCCTTAAAGTTTGTCTGCATTTGATCTGATAACAGGCAAACAATTTCACTTCACCTTAGGAAGCAAAGACAAGAAAAGAAAGTATAATTTCTCTCATTCTCTTTGACAGATTTTCTTTTCTCTCTGTTAAAATGAGATTATCTCCTTCAGACAGTGTAATATATTTGGGGGAAAAAGTTCCAAATTTCTATTATATATACTCTATGACCAGACCCATGGAATGAAGCTCATCTGAAGTAGAAGTTACCCCAAGGATAACTCACTATCAAGTTTATTCAAAGCAGTTAAGCCTCAAGGAAGCAGGGCTCTCCTCACTTTCCTTTAGAGTCTAAATTTAACAACTATTTCAACCTTCAAATGACTTTAGGTTAAAACATTTTCTTGTTGTTACCAAGTCTGCTGACTTTGAAAATCATATATCCAAAATATCAATTAGTGTTCTATGTGATATCTGCAAATCTAAATTATGGAATCAAACTTTTCCTTTCTGTAGCCACATTGATAAAGGTCATTAGAAAGCTGATTTCAGTGGCACAGCTCAAATCTCAAGATGACCGGGCTTCCCTGGTGGTGCAGTGGTTGAGAGTCCGCCTGCCGATGCAGGGGACACGGGTTCGTGCCCTGGTCCGGGAGGATCCCACATGCCGCCGAGCGGCTGGGCCCGTGAGCCACGGCTGCTGAGCCTGTGCGTCCGGAGCCCGTGCTCCACAACGGGAGAGGCCACAGCAGTGAGAGGCCCGCGTACCGCAAAAAAAAAAAAAAAAAAAAAAAATCTCAAGATGAATTAAGTACCTTACTATTATAAAACTTCAAAATTTAAAACAGGAACAAAGTGGGAGTTGTCCAAGTGTTATCTTGACTTTTACCCCAATCCTAGGGAATTACGTGCTCCACTGTAATATGGAAAGGTATATTCTCAAGTATAGAAAGGTTTTAACTGATCATGTATCTGGAGTATTCTGGAAACAGGTAGGTGGTCCTTCTTTTGTGTGCTGCAGGTGGAATACAGGTCAATTTTCAGTGGCTCGTGGATTAGGTGCTACTCTGAGCTGTTGGTGTTGGCACCACCCCGTTCAATCCATCCTAGACACGGCTGCCAGAATAAATCTCCAAAGAGCAACTCTTGTGCTGTCATTCCCTTTCTCAAAATCCTCCGTGCCCGTCCAAGGCTGACAATCACAGGCTATGACAGGTATCCAAAGAGCTCCATCATCTGGGGCATTATTGCCCACTGTTCTCTTTGACACACTTGGGTGAAACAAGCACTCTGCTCAGTAAGTGCCTCACACCTCCCCCACCCCAGGCTTTTCCTCACATTGCTGTTTCTACTTGGAATGCTGGATTCAACTCCCCACCCCGCAATTCTCACACTTTGATAGTCCAGCCTATCAAAAATGCTACTTTCTATACAATGACTTCTTTTAATATAAAACTGCAACATCTTTAATTCAGATTTTGTTTGGCATAAGGAAATACAGATTTCAATACATAACAATGAATATGCCCTCTAACAATGTATACATAAGTATATTAGGTGCATCGCTCTTTACTTGATTCAGTGGTTTTTGTTTTTGCTTTTACAATGACTTCTTGATCCCTGATCACTTCTTTTGAATTCTCATGGTGCTTTATCTGAAAGTCTCTAGCTTACACCATTTTTTCTCCTATGTTGAGGTTATTATTGGATTATTTCTTATCCCTCCTAAAAGAATCAAGGTCTAGGTGGGCAGAGATTATCTTTTGCTCTAGAAATATAATTATTAAAAATTCAGGCAAAGAAAGGTTTGCTTTCTATGGAACTTACAGCTGCATTTTTGTCTAGCAATGTCTATATTTCAATAAGGTTTATTCTTGGCTCTGCTGAGGATTGTGAATAATTTAGTTATACTTGATGTTGATAACATAGACCTGAATTGAGGCAATCAAATTTCAGCAACTTAGTAAAATAAGAATACTTTTTCAAGAAGGGTTATACTGAGAAGACATTTGTTTTAGGCATTAAAAAAATTTGCCCATTTTGGGCTGTAAGGCATGGTGGGATAAATTTTAAGTCAATATTTCCATTTTATACCCAAAATGTTCCACTGTGGTTTCCAATAGAGTCTTTTTTGTCTATCTTGAACTCGGTTGCATGTCATCTAAATTAGTAATCATGTTGCTCATTAAAACAAATGCACTCTGTCAGTGGTAGAAGAATTAAATTCAATTTAGCAAAAATGCATGGAGTACTGACTGTGTAAGATGATGTTAGGGAATTAAATTACATAATGAAAGTAGTCTATTCATTCAAGTGGTTCAAAATCTTAACAGCCCAAGTTTTAAGCCAGTCACACAAAAGCAGTTGCAGAACATTTTGTCAGGATTTGTGGGATGTATTGAGTGAGAATAAAGACATTTGTTTAAATTTTCATTTACTTATACCATTGTAGGAGTACTTATTTGATTTTTTTTCATATTTAAATGTCTTTTCAACCCTATTGCAAAATATGTACCTAGAGCAATCTAGATCTTAAGCAATACAAAATTGTTACAACCTGAGCTTCCCCAAGGCTACTCTGAGCTTTGAAATATTTCACTGTCCTCATAGGGTCAATGAAGGTATCAGGAACCCAGGAATAAATAACCTTCATAGCACATTACCATAGCTCAACTGATTATGCCATGTAATTTTTACTAAAAGCAAAATGGTAAAATTTGAAAAAGCTAGCATTCTGAGTCTGCTTTTTTATTTTTCTGAGTCTGCTTTTGATGCACTAACAGAGAACTCATACTTCATCCACCTCAATGATGGGACTTGTTTGCTGATAGTTTATTTGTGTATTGATTATTTGGATTTGGTGGGAGTTGTTGATTAGCGTCTATCCTACAAACTCCCAAGAATTCTATGGAGCTCTTAGAAGGAAATAATTTTGGAAATAGGAGGGACTGGGTGCTCTATCTAGCCCAAATTTCTCTTTCTCCAGGTAAGATTCTGAGACCTACAGTGGTGAATTGCTCAAGGTCATTTGTAATTGTGACTAGAACTTACCTTCTCACATTTCTAGCTTAGTGATTGATTAGTCCACTAGGAGAAGCCGTTAGAAAGAATTCTAGTTATCATCAGCTTCGTGAGGTATGTGGTAGATTAAAAATGGATTTTAATGAAGGACCGGCCTTCAGTTAATTTCACATGTGCTGCCCAGCTTCAACACTTTTTTTCCAACATAAATGTTTCTTTTGAAGGCGTCTCTGTAGTTGTCTCTAAAACTAATTTTTCCTTCAGTGCTCTTTATCCCATGTTCAATGGTTCTTTTACCTTTATCTCATGTAAAACCATATCAAATGTACTTTTTTCCCCCTAAAATATTAACTATATCTCAGCCACAGAATATCTTTTATCTAGCACGGCTGTGATATCTTCAAAGCATTCCTG
>NW_006794406.1:542564-546311 GCF_000442215.2 Lipotes vexillifer | reverse complement strand
TTCAAAGCATTCCTGCAGATGAATTATGCAAGCCTGGATCCATCGTGACTAGCCATCTTCAAGTGATGCTTTAGCACTTTGTATGAGATGATTGTTTGACTAACACCCCGGTGTCTTCCATTATTTCAGTTAGTACAGGAAGGCTGGAGAGAGAAGAAATCTTCACCTGGGGTACTACTAGTTGTAAATTTTCATATTGCTTTCAGACATAAGAAGTCTTCTGTCTTCAGGTTTAAGATCTATAATTATATGCTTCCTGAAACTTAGTTTTTCTCAGAAGACACATCAATATCTTTAGTGTTTCTACATCCAAAGGTTGCTTATCCTCTTGTTTTGCTTTAGCATAAAGATAGGAATTGTAGGTACTTGAACAAGTTTGGAGAAAAGATTGTGCTGCTCTGATATTGGATAAGAAGAAAAAAGGAGAGGTGATTTATCTCCTATGTGAGAAGGTAATTGTGTTTGTACTGATTGTTACTCTTTGGCCTGTGAATTCTTTCCTCTCTATTTAATTTCTGGAAGAGAGGTATTTGCTTGTAAGATATTTTATATTTCATTATGAAATAATAAGAGCGCTAAAGCAAGTTTGATTAAATTATAGCTATCCAAAGACAGAGAATTTTCAGTTCCAAATTCAGTGTTATAAAATAGGGCCTGTCAATTAACAGTAATAACACCATGCTTGGAGCAGACACATGAACATATTTAGCTGGCTCCTTGATGCATCCTTTGAAATAAATTTAAAATTCATTTTATCATTTTATAATAAAATAAAACTTTCTCCAAGTAGTAATGCTGTTCTCTGGTGGCATGGAAAAGTATGAGAAGGTATATAAAATAGACATTAGAGATATTCTTTTGGCTTCTTTCTGCAGCAAAGTGGCTCCAGAATTGATTTATTCCTCTTTAATGTAGTTCCAAAGGAGAAAAAGCAAAGAATATTTACCATATTCATGCTGTATCAAGATAACTTTTTTTTACTATATTAAATTAGTCTATTCTTAAGAAATATAGGCATTTAAACTGGATTATAAAGACAGGATCCCTCATGTTTTCCTTTGCAGTTTCCAAATTTGTCATTTTGTGTTTAAATTAGAGCCACATTTTAGATTTGTTGTGTAAAAGTTAACCACCATCATTCATTAATAAATACTTTCCAGTGTTGATTGCATGTTAAATAATAAAGTAGATAAAAAAGCTCTTGAGTTGTCTACAAACCAGAAGAGTGATGGGATGCAAACAAAAAAGGAAATTGGAATTGTCTTTGGAACTATGATTTACTTAAAACATATTTCTGGATCCTAGGTAAGAGGGAACATATTAAGCTACTCAGAAAAATGTACAAGCTGCATGGTCCACAGTAGCTCCTGCCATTTAGAAGTGCACATCTAATGAAATAGGCAGATCATTTCTCTTCTGCTCAAAATCAGCCAGTTTCTCATGTCACTTTGATTAGAAATCAAATCCTTTCTGTGACCTTAAGACCTACCAGGCTTAATAGAACAGGCACCCCTCCCTTACACCCCATCCCATCCTTGCCATCTCTCTGCTGTGCTCTTTCATAAGCTTTCTCCCTGTATAGCAACCAGCCAGGGACATGCCTGCCTCAGGGCCTTTGCATGTTGCCTAAGGGCTTTCTTCAGATAGTCACAACGGCAGCTCCTTCACTTTATTCAAATCTTCACTCAAAGCTCTCCTCAGTGAGGTATTTTTTGACCATTATCTTTAAAATAAAAACGCAACCCCACACTTCACATTTCCTGCATATATACCTTCCCTAGCATTTATTAACATACAACATACTATATATTGTACTTTATTACTTACATTGACCTTTTTCAAATAGATTGCACGATCCTTGATGGAAACTTTGCCTTTCACATTCTTTACTGTGCTCCCAGTGCCTGAAACACTGCCTGCCACACAGTAGGTGCTCAGTAAATATCTGTTTAATGGATGAATAGTAAGACAAAAAAAAGTGTGTTCACTAATAGCTATGACAAAATAAAGGAATTATGAACATATAAGCAGAGGATGGATTTAGTCTGCAAGTTATGGGACTCTACAGATCTGTGTTTGGGGATGGCCTTCAGCAAGTGGAATCCTTTCAATCTCTTGCATTTTCTATGAAATGGGCTTATGTGGTTAATAAACTGCCTTCTCTCTCCCATAAATACCAATGGCAGAGTGTTATTATTTCTTTAGATCTTTTTTCATTTTAAAGAGAAGGTAGGAATATATCTATTCTTTCCTGAGAGTAATTATGAAAATGCATCTTCAACTGTTATGAATAATTCCACTTAAAAAATATGCAATGTTTGATAATGATCTTAAATATGAAATTAATTTCTTTTCTTTTCTAATCAGCCTCCTCCTATTTGGAGTCTTAATAGCTGAAATAACAGAGATCCATCGTGTTTTTAATCAAATTAGCAAGCAGATTTCCTCCTTTATTGCCCTTCCATAAAAATCTATTTAGCATAAAATAAGGATGCTGTAACATTTCCAGGCAATACTTGATTATGTACAGACTTAAATGCTTCCAATTCTAACCAATTATTGGAGGGTGCATCTAATTATATCTTCACTTGTAATTCAGCGATCTGTTTTTCCAGTTGTTTCAATCTGGCATATCACTCTTTTCTCCTCTCAGCAGAAAAAACTTACAACAGCTCTTGATCAAGCAATTGATCAAGCAATTTCCCTAAATGAATAACTGGTGTTCTTTATAGGCAACACTGGAAGCTGCAAACAAATATCATCATTCGTTCAACTAATTTGAAAAACAATCACTAAGGAAGAAAGAGGATTAGAAATTAACTTCCCACAAAAGTAAAAGTCACAGATGATGTAATAAACAAGTTCCATTACTGTGTGTGTGTGTGTGTGTGTGTGTGTGTGTGTAGGTGGCCACACATGCGTGCATGGCTAAATGTCCCATGTTGTGAAAACATAGCTAGGTGAGGGTATGGAAGGAGAGAGGGGTAAACAGGAGACCCAGTTTGGAGGGGAAAAGTACACTGATTAAGAGGTACATTTCACTGTTTATCTGGAAAGCCTCACCTCATCACTGGCTAAATCAAGGCTTTCTGAGACAGGTGCACAACCAGAGTTAGCTATCTCCAAGTGGCAAAAAGGCAAAACAGAGAAGGTGGGGAAGTGGAGAAGGAATCTGCTTAAATTATTTAAATGATGTCCCTTCACTATCCTCTGTCATAAGGCTCCTTCCTGGCTTCTAACAGGGCAGTATGGTTCCCACTTACCTTCTTTGTTCAAAAAGACCCATGATGTGGGGCTTCCCTTGTGGCGCAGTGGTTGAGAGTCCGCCTGCCGATGCAGGGGACACGGGTTCGTGCCCTGGTCTGGGAAGATCCCACATGCCGCGGAGAGGCTGGGCCCGTGAGCCATGGCCGCTGAGCCTGTGCGTCCGGAGCCTGTGCTCCGCAACGGGAGAGGCCACAACAGTGAGAGGCCCGCGGACCGCAAAAAAAAAAAAAAAAAAAAAAAAAGACCCATGACTAGGCTAACCTGTCTAAAATTTCAATCCACCCATCAAATTTATATCTTTATAGTTTAAAATAATCTTGTTAAAAAAATACTGGTGGTACAACAGCTGCTAATGGCCCTGTACTCAGCACTGACAAAGACTAAGGCTATGACATGACTGAGGACTAAAAGTTGAGGCATGGGGAAGAAAAGGGTGTACTAAAAAGCAAGAAAGAATATAGGAAGAAAGCAAGGGAAAGA
>NW_006794406.1:490732-542349 GCF_000442215.2 Lipotes vexillifer | reverse complement strand
AAGAGGGAGAAAAAGATGGATGGAGAGGGAAGATGGGATGAATGAAAGAAAGGAATGAAGAAAGGGAGGGAGGGAGGGAGGAAGAAAAGAAGGAAAGAAGGAGCTACATGACTTACCTGCTTTTAAGAAATTATCTCCTTGTCTAACCATTAATTTCTATCTTATTGGGGCACTTTTCATCCTTGCACTCTAGCCATACTGAAATGCCTCCCATTTTCTAAGCACATGGAAGCTGTTCCTGTTCCATTGCCTCTGCTCACTTTCCTTTCTCTGTCTGGAATGCCACGTTCTAGCAAACACTTCCTAAATCTCCAGACCTTTCCTGCCCACTCCATCCTTGATGCCTACACCATCCCCACTCCATGTCTCTATCTTAATGATTGAAATAAATTTGGCAAGTATTAGTTTGCCTGTGTTCTTTCCTTCCTTGGGCAAGAACCCACTTGAGGCAAGAAGCTTATCTTTCTGTTCTTGTTTCTCCAGTACCTACCACAGTGCCTGGCACATAATATACACTCAGTGAATGCTTATTGAATTACTGCCTGTGAAGGAATCCTTGACTTTTCTATTTTATAGGTGAAATAATAGCATAGGTAGCATTTGTGAGGGCTCCTGTGCTCCTTGGCACTGAGCTGAGCAGTTACATTCAACACATCATTTCATCCTCATAACCAACTTACAATGAAATGTCATTTAGGATCTGCATTTTCCAGGTAGGGACCTCAAGTTTAGAGAAGTTAAGTAATTTGTCCAAGGTCATGCAACTACAAACAATGCATGAAATTAAGTCAGGAGGCAATGTAGCATGTAAGAGCACAATCTTTGGGGTTAAAATGGTCTTGGCATCATTATTAGCTGTGACATTGACTACTTATGCCAATGACAACTAAAAATTGGCACTTGCCATCTGTTTCTACAAGAATGAAGTCACTAGTAGCCACTGCAGCCGCTGACCTTCAACGCACCCTGAAAAGAGTTCAGGGTGGAGATCAGAAATGAGGCATTCTGCACTCTGGGAAAAACTGGCTGAACAGCCTTTTGGACAGACATTTTCAGGAGATTTTACAAGCCCAAATTCTTGAAACTTCTCATAAGAGAGAAGAGAGTGGTGATATTTACATGCTACTCCCTACACAGGATATGTGTATTTTAATGAGATTTTTGAGGATTCATATACAAAATAATTTATCATGATCCTTCTGGAAGCTAGTCCTTTCTGTAAAATTTTCTGAATAACCTGCAATATTTATCCCATAATAGACACAGATACAGAGAAAATAAACCACTCAATTGGGGGTAGGACAAACACAAAAGAGTAAAAGGACAAACGGCCTCTGATCTTGGATAAGATTCATTTAGTCGTGCTATGCTCATTCATGATGAACCTTTAAGTAGCTCCTAATCCAAGTCTGTTTTGAGTCTGATCATTTTCCTCCCTTGCAGATCTTCTGGAATTTGATCTTTTGTTCACTTTTGGCAAAGTGCAGCCAGATTTTTCTCTCAGATTCTGACTTTGGATAGGACACTGACATAGCTCAGCCCTTTTCTGGTTGTTGACCTTATTTACAACATCATTTTGTTTTCCTATTTATGGTGGGAAAGAAGATAATTTGATTACTTTTACAAGCTCAGATCAATCTTGCCTTTAGTATCATTTTTTAATATAAGAGGAAGCTGTACAGATGAATTTAGGAACTAGAAATTTGCCTTAGGAATAGAAAATTCTAATGGGATTGATTGTCTTTGCTGTCTTCCAACACCTGGCTCCATCCCTGAAATTCCTAGTTTTTAAAAGGATTTTACAGCTTTGTAGGCAAGTTTATGAGCTATTTGTACAAACTGTTGGCCTTACCCCTGACACTGCCATTAAAATATCCTTTCGCAGATATACGTATATCGTTTAGATATGTTTGGACTACTCAATCCCTACAGAAGAGTTGGGATGTAAAGTGGAGAAGGGATGATTAGAACTTGGAGAGGGGAAGCTAGCACACAGGGGGAGGGACGTTATGAATTGTAATAAACAAAAGTAGTCAAATCGTAACCAGCTAGATCTTAGAGAGTACAACAAGGATCTGGAGAAGTAATATTGATAGTATACCATGAGTTGGATCCCACCGAGAACTGGTCGACCACTGTCAAATTCCCCAGATTTCCTGGGTTCTCAGCTTGTAACATAATCCTAGAGCTCTCTCTGAAATTTGGGGTGAGTTAATTCACCATGCTTCCTATCCCTGCCATCCTGGATTGCCACATAAAATGCAAGGCCCTGTGAAAATCCACCCTTACTTTTCCTCTTACCCCTGCACTGCTCTGCTACTTCCTTCCTGTCTTTTGACCCAAACCCCTGCTTCTGCTCTGTGCCCTCTGGAACCCTTGCCTTAAGTTCTAGGTTTGTACTTAAGGCTCCTCATTTTCCTATACCCTACCAGCCTTAGAATCCTTTCTCCTCAATACCCCTCTACTTTTTATCCTCTATCTTTGGGTAAAATTTTATATATTTGATGCTCTGGCTATCCAGGTAGATAACTTTCTATTTTTTCCCCTCCGCCATCTACTTTCCCACTTCCTGCTTTTTTTTTTTTTCTAACAACCTCTGAATTCTTTGGCATGTGACTCTCAGCTCTGATTAATTAATTTTTGAGGTATAGTTGATTTACAATATAGTGTTAGTTTCAGGTGTACAGCAAAGTAATTCAGTTATATATATATATATATATGTATGTATGTATGTTTTCCAGATTATTTTCCATTATAGTTTATTACAAGATATTGAATATAGTTCACTGTGCTATACAGCACTATTTACAATAGCCAAGACATAGAAACAACCCAAGTGCCCATCAATAGATGGCTGGTTTAAGAAGATATGGTATATATATGTATATATATAATGGAATACTACTCAGCCATAAAAAAGGATGAAATATTACTATTTGCAGCAACATGGATGGACCTAGAGAATGTTATACTAAGTGAAGTAAGTCAGACAGAGAAAGATAAATGTCATTTGATATCACTTATATGTGGAATCTAAGAAATAATACAAATGAATCTATATGCAAAACAGAAACAGACTCACAGACATAGAAAACAAACTTATGGTTACCAAAGGGGAAAGGAAGGGGGAGGGATAAATTAGGAGTGTAGGATTAACAGATATACACTACTACACATAAAATAGATAAGCATCAGGTTTTTTTGTTTAAACTAATCCTGCCCTAATTGAGGGCAACCACAGCGTTCATACAGATAACACATACAACCTGATGGCCAATCGGTTGCTTAACCATGTCACCTCCGATGACCTCCATCTGCAAGCTCCTTTCAGCATCATCCTTACGGCCAGTTACCATGACCTACAGGTTTATTTCTGAAATCTTCACACTCAAATATCCTATAACTTTCTTAGACTCCCACTTTTCTCACATCCTTGCTTCCACTGCGTGTGCTATTGAATTTGCTTGAGCTGTAAATCTTCTGATTTCTTTTTCATCCTCTTCTTATATATTCCTTTCCTTACTTAGACATTATCTCACCAAAACTCTCAACTCCTTGACACCTTGATCCTGGGTCAATCCAACTGTTTTCTCATTTACTGCACTCAGACCGCTAATCACTTATAGAGAAAATCATGCGACCAAATAGTGTGGTGTCAATACAGATCCACTGTTCCTAACTCAACTGGGTCCTCAATAGCCTGACAAAAAAGTCCCTAGTCACTCATCCATTCCTCAGAATGGCTCCTTCATAATCCTCAGAACTTTCCTAAACCCTCTATGGTTTAAACTTCTTTTCATTCTAAGCAGAAGAAATTGCCTTCTACTCCAAAGAGAATATAAAATCTGACAGATAGGAAATCCCTCAATATTATGCATTTAAACTTAACAAGATATCTGCATGTGTATTTATCATTACCATTTTTCCTTTAGTCACTGTGAAAGACAGATCCCTCTAGATCCCGTCTCTCCCTGCTTCTTCACGAATCTGAGTTAATCAAAGATCACTTTACCTGTATTTTCTGTGTTTTTCCTCTTTACTGGCCCTCTCCCACCTTAAATATAAAATAAAGGAGGAACAAAATCATATTCTCTACCTAAGTCTCTGTTATTTACTATCTTGTTGGCACTGTCCTTCCTAAGTAAAAAATTGCTCACATTTGTTATCTCCACTTGTGCATCTCCCACCTAATCTTTTATCTGGTTTTTGCCTTGAGGGCAACTGTAGTGTTCATACAGGTACCACAGCTATGATCACTAACAAGTGATTCATTACTAAATCCAATGGATATTTTTTATATATCTCCTACTGACCCCTTCTGTCCTGTTGATAATTACTCCCTCTTTCTCGATACTCTCCCTACACTTGGGTTCTATGACCCTGCTCACTTATGTTTTTCCACCTGAAGAGTCTGCTTAGTTATCTAATACTAATTTGTTGCTGTTGTGTTCCCTATAGTTCACATTTTGACTACTGCCTCTGAGTGCCTTCATCCATTCCCATCATTTTACCATCTATTTTCTAGTATATATCTGTAGCTTAGGTCTTTTTCTGGAATTCCATGGTTCTATACCCAACTATACAATATGAATATTTTTCTTGATTTTCTGCAGGTAACTCAAACTCAACACACATGGAAACAGATTTTCCATTTTATTCTGTTTCTGATGCTCCTTTTTATGTGCCTGATCTTAGTAAGTGGCTCCAATATCCACTAAGTACCAAAACCGTAAACTTGACTCAGTCTTGAATTTTAATCCCTAACATTCAGCCAGGCTTCAAATCCTGTCACTCCTTTCTAATACACTTTTAATCTTTCTGTATCTTTTCAGTATGATTATAACTACTTTTGCTCAGTTTTTTTCTTTTCTTTTGATTACTGAAAAAATTCCCTGAGTGGGTCTTGAATCCATCCTTCACATTGCTGCCAAAGTGGTCATTCTAAAAAGAAATTTTAGAAAAGTTCCAAACTTTTCAGAGAAGCATAAAAGGACCCTTCATAACTTGGATGCTGTTTGCTTCTGCAGTCTTACTCCTCCTGCTCTCATAACATTTTTGGCAGACATTCTTTCTATAGAATTTACTAGAACTTTTCATATGCTAATCGAAAGAAACTTAGAGGAGACTACAGTAGGCAACATTTCTGAAACTTATTTGATCATGGAACACTTTTTTTTTTGCATAGAAATGTAATTAAAAATCTCTTAGAACTAGTAGTTTTCCAATATTTGGTAAAATGATCCACTAGCCTATATATTTTGTTTAGACTTTATCATCAGGATAAAGATTGTTAAAACATGGAAACAAATAAGAAAAAACACATTTCAGAAGAAACTGATTAAAGAATTGCTTCCATATTGTGTTGTAGATAACCTGTCATAAATATAATAACTTTGGGATACTTTGAAAGTCTCTTTAATTCTAATCAAAGAAACAAACAAAAAAATCTGTGTCTAGATTTAACACAAAAAAAGGTATATTCCAGAAAAGCTCTTTATTGCTCAGAGATTGAAGTTTTAATTTAATTATTACCTGATAGGACATAAAACATATTTCTTTTATCATTCAAATGTAACTGCATTTCTGTCAAGATTTTAGGTATGTAATGCATAGCATACCTTAGATATTTGAGCAGTAAAATGAAGAATGTGAACATTCTCAGTGGTGAAAGTAACTCACAAGGCAAAGTCTTGCTGTCTAGCATGTATAATGTTAATTTCTAGACACTGGACAGCTTTTTTTAAACATGGAGATTAAATTGAGATTTGCATTTTCCACACTAAAGGCAATCAATAACTGATGATTTTTCTGACAGGATACCTTCTGCTTTAATGTTGTCTAATTTATGCTACACTTTTTCTCTGAAATTTTATCTGAATGCTTCAAACTAAGATTAAATATTCCTGAAAGATAAACTTCCACTTTAAAGGAGATAACATATGTTGCAGAAAGGAGAGGCTTTTTTGATTAGTAGAATTCATTTGCAGATACCTAAATATGTCTGTATATTACAGGGATAAGTGATATAAGAGGTAGACAGAAAGGAAGTGAAAGGATAACTTATTAATGAAGCCAATTCAGTCGACTGCTGTTGCCAGAGCTTCTGTATTGCTGAGATACTCTACACTGATATAATTTCAGCCTGTTAATTGTGTCCTCAACCTTGTTGCTAACCATCTGTGCTAACCGTTTTTGTTTCTCTCTCTCTCTCTCTCTCTTTGACTTAGGAAGTGTAATTTCAATTTCATTTTGTTTTTTCTTTTTTGGTAACATTAAAGTGTTAAAAAAGAACACGTTAGGTGCTTGGACTCTGTTACCCAAGAACATTCCTTCACATATCTTTCTTTGGAAGCTCTCATTTTTCATTGTCAGCATTCAGATCTATTTTTATAATGCAACAAAGGAAAAAAATACAAGTGCATAAATCAAAGAGTAAAGAATAAAAATCAAGCAAAGCTCTACCTTTGCTAAGATTATCCTGCCTCTTTTATCTAAAGACTTTAAATACCTCTTTCCTTCTCTGAAAAGTCATTTTCCCCAAAGATATAGTAATACCCAGTTCTGTATTGGAAAACTATTGCTGCCCTATTGTTTAATCAAGAGAGGGCTGAACTAACTCAAAATTGGTAAGGTCTGTGTCTTTTAGTAGCTTATCACTGAAAGAGACAATAAGAATGTAGACAAGTATGTAGAATCTCCATTAACAGAATGAAGTGAGAGAATAGTCCAGCAGTTATAAGCACACAGAGACACAGTTTCCTTCTTTTAGTTGTCTCTGGGATGCTCCATAGATCTCAGATTATAGCTTCTGGTAGCCCATTATGTATAACTTTTTAAATAGACTTTTAAATTCAGGATGGTTTCACACTTATAGAAATGTTGCAAAGATAGTACAGAGAACTTTTGTATACTCCAAATCCAGTTTCCCCTATTACTATGGTTCATTTGTCACAATTATTGAACCAATACTGATACATTTTTATTCACTAAATTCTATATTTTATTCAGATTTCCTTAGTTTTTACCTAATGTTCTTCTTCTGTTCCAAGATCCCATCCAGGATACCACATTACATTTAATCATCATGTTCCTTTAGGTAATTCTTTACTATGACAATTTCTTCAAACTTTCCTTATTTTTAATGATCTTGAAAGTATTGAGGAGTACTGGTCAGATTAGAAGATCTCTCGATTTGGATTGTTTGATATTATTCTCCTGGTTAGACTGAGGTTATGGGGTTTTGGGAGGATGACCAAAGAGGTAAAGTGCCATTCTTATCACATCGTTCCAAGGATACAGTCCATCAACTTGACTTACCACTATTTTTGTTAACCTTTATCAGCTGGAGGTAGGGCTTATCAGGTTTCAGCACTGTTAAGTTCCTTTTCCCCATCTCCATACTGTACTGTTTGGGAGGAAGTCATTACACGCAGCTCACACTTAAGGAGTTGGGAGTTATGAATTCCCTCCTTGAGGGTGAAACATCTACATAAATTATTTGGAATTCTTCTGAACAGGAGGTGTCTTTTTTCCCCCATTTATTTATTTATTTATTATTTATTATTATTATTTTTTTGCGGTACGTGGGCCTCTCACTGTTGTGGCCTCTCCCGTTGCGGAGCACAGGCTCAGGACGCGCAGGCTCAGCAGCCATGGCTCACGGGCCCAGCCGCTTGGCGGCATGTGGGATCTTCTCGGACCGGGGCACGAACCCGTGTCCCCTGCATCGGCAGGCGGACTCTCAACCACTGCGCCACCAGGGAAGCCCTCCCCCATTTATTTAATCATTTATTCATATAAGTATATACTCATGGGTATTCATTTTATACATTTGGTTATACTGTGATACTACAGTATTTTGTTGATAAAATTGCTTCATTATACGCTACGCAGAATTGGCCAAGAGGAGGTCTTTCGGTTGGCTCCTTTGTACCTTTGATAGGTTCCCCAATATTTTTTGTTTTTAAACATTTCCTTGCTTTTATTGGAGAATGATATTAGAATGTCTTTACATTTTGAATGAAGAGGTTTTTTAAAAAACTTATTTTATTTTTGGCTGTGTTGGGTCTTCGTTGAGGTGTGTGGGCTTCTCACTGAGGGTGGCTTCTCTTGTTGCAGAGCACGGGGTCTAGAGCATGGGCTCAGTAGTTGTGGCTTGTGGGCTCTACAGCGGAGGCTCAGTAGTTGTGGTGCACGGGCTTAGATGCTCCGTGGCATGTGGGATCTTCCCGGACCAGGGCTCGAACCCGTGTCCCCTGCATTGGCAGGCGGATTCTTAACCACTGCGCCACCAGAGAAGTCCCTTTTGTTTTGGCTGTGCTGGGCCTTCATCGCGTCGTGCGGGCTTCTCTCTAGTTGCGGTGCACGGGCTCCAGAGCACGTGGGCTCAGTAGTTGTGGTGCCTAGGCTTAGTTGCCCCACAGCATGTGGGATCTTAGTTCCCTGACCAGGGATCGAACCTGCGTTCCCTGCATTGGAAGGTGGATCCTTAACCACTGGACCATCAGGGAAGCCCCCGAACAGGCATTTGATTAGATATTTCAGTATGAAAAGGAAGCTGTGATTGATAATTGACAAAAAAACATGTCCCTTGACAAATGATCTGTCAGGGAAACAGACTACCATGGGATACTTTAAAATAACTGTACTCTCCCAAATGAAAACTTATGTGAAAGGAGGACTATAGGATACAAATAAAAGGCAAATAAAACTACTAAGTCTTTGAGGAAAGAAGTCATGTCTCATGGTTTCTATCTCTACAGCGCCTCAGAATGTGCCTTGAATTAATAAGTTCTTGGTAGATATTCGCTGATCGATCTAAGAGGACCATGAATCTAAATATTGTCTTGATGAATATAGAAAACAAGAAAAGGTAAATGTCAAGGATTTATAAACTGCCTTAAGTTTCCATGTTCCTGTACTCTATTCTATTTTTTTATTATGTAATCTGTATGCTGTAAAGATCAAATCTGGTTCATAAGTCATATGAAAAGTTTATACTCATGAGTCATATGAAAAGTCATACTAAATTTTTTACATTGATTGATTGTAAACTGATTATTTGTGAAATGTGAGAATAGCTTTCGGTTAGAGTATCGTCATAATTATTTCTTTTCTCCTATAGCTTTAAAACCCCCAAATGTTCCCAAACTCCTATACACAACTTTGCCACATTTAAGTGATTCTTTACACTTCTCTGGAATAAAATTTGCTCTCTTCTGAATGTAAAAAGCATTGGGATAGCATCCAAGGGCTGTGAAGAAGATATTTCTAAGCATGACATCAATCTTACAGCATCTGCAGATGACTTAATCGATACTTAGCAAGCAAAAAAAATATTGCCAATTTTAGATACATTAAAATGCTTATCGCAGTTAAAATACAAAGATAAAATATAATAAAACATAATACAATTATAACTACAATAAGGGTGATACTGTTTTTTTCTGACTTAATGATAAATAGGCTCTAATACATTTCATTTCTTAGTATTAAATCTAAACTTTCAATTATATCTATTAAGATTTACAACAAGCATTCAGAAGCTCTCTTAGATAGTTCTGAATACTGAGATCCAGCCTCCTGTGCTTCATCAGATATTAAGTCAACATATCATACTCAAAGCTAAAAGGTTAAATGATTCAACTCACTCAGCTATTAGGAAGTCAAGGGTAAATTACTTTCTAATTTACTCTTTGATGGTACTTTACTCTGAAATAATTTCTTTATGATCTAATGCAGCATATGGATGTGGTTTTTAAATATGCCCAATGATATACCATCAATATACTTCTCAGGTGATACAGAGATAAAGAAAGAAGATAGGAGACAAAATCATCAAGTTTTGGGAAAAAGTCGATCTATAAGTGATCAGGTCTTTCTCATGATTTTCTTTTGGTCTTATTAAGGGATCCTACTATCTTCATCTCAGAAAAGTCATTTTTCTGGCAATGAGTAATAGGTTTTGTCTATGCTAGATACTGAATATATTGCTAAGATATGCTGCTTGAGGAAGTCACCTGAAATCATAGAGATGGCAATATTGTTCTTGGGAAGAAATGTTTCCTCTCCTTCATTTCAAAAGTACTTTTCCTTTCAACAATGAGTATACTGCAGAAGAGAAAGCCAGGGTTTTACATTTGCTGCACATATCTTTAGACAGTACACTTATTGTTCATAATCTTATTATATTCCCAATGCTCAATATTATTATTATTATTGATGTTGAACCATAGTCAATATTAATTAGACTGGCTGGTCAACTGGTCTCTGACCCAAAGCAGTTTAAGTATTGGCATTAAGGTGCAACCTCTGATATTTGCTTATTAATACCATTGCCTGGGGCACAATAACTGGCACTTATTCATTTCTAATCCCAGTAGAATACTGCCTGAGGCTACGTTTTTCAAAAGAATAATAAGCAGTAACTAAAGACATATGTCTTCTCTTTTAGCACGCACTTACAGTGAACAAAATGTCCCACATGTATATCAACCATATATCTGCTAACAATTGATTATACTACCCACATCTGAGCTTTCATGTAACTGCAAAGAAAACTATCAGCTAGCAAACTCAGACAATAATAGTTTCTCTTCAACATTGTCTGCCATTCATGTTATGTGATATTCAATAAAGTCATTTGATAAAGTAATTTCCAATAACTTGTCCTGCTTTCTTTCCAAGCAACATATAAGTTCTTAACTTTGCAACTAGTTTTATAAACTCCTCAGCAACTGTGTGATTTGTCTTTTTTTGCAAATGCCATGAAATGTGGATGTGTCACATTGGTATTTGATGAGGTTCCATAATAGACCATGCACTAGGGACTAGGGACAAAATGAATTACAGTTGTCCTACAAAACAGAATTTAGATTGTTCATCAAAAATCAATTAAATTTTCTGGAAACATTAATAAACATTATAAAAAATTAAGATGTACATGTTATAAGAGAGCGGTAGTATATGTAATAGTTATACACATAGTTTTTTAAAAAAAATCAGCCTGTGCTGGTTATAATTCTAGTTTTGTGTGAACTTTTATCAAATTATTCAAGTGTATGAATCCTCAGTTACTCTATTTGGTAAAATGGAGTTAATGCTGGTACTTGTCTTGCATGGTAATTGTAACTAAAACAAAATGTTCTTAACACTGTGATTATCACATAGTTGCCATTCAATAATTGGTGGCCACATTTGGGAGCTAGAGGAGAAATATTTGAAGGACACAGAAAGTTTTGTACAAGGATAGAAGCATTGTTTACAATCTCTAAATATTAGATATAAGGTAAATGTTCTTGAATAAGTAATTGATTAAAATTATAATCCAAACAAAGAACAGAATACTATCAGCTCTTAAAACAATGCTATTGACTTATGTGTTGATACAGAAAACATCCAAGATATAGTAACAAGACAAAAGAAATGTATAAAACTCTATGTATGGTATAATCCCAGTAAAATAATCTATTAGCTGTATATATGCACAAAAATACCTTTAAAACCCATGCACCAAGATATTAACATTGTTCTTTTTATTTTTTGTATTAACTGCATTTTTATAATGAACATATGTTAATTTATAATCAGAAAAATACCGTAGTTTAAACATGTATTTTTTTATCTGTTCACATCTCTTTATTTTTCTCTTGCAACTCTCTCCAAAACTCATGTGTCTGATATATTTTTTTAAAATTTGCCAGTCTCATATTTTGTGGCCTTCTCTATTTAGAAGTCATGAAAAAAGGAAGAACTTCATATCAGTTTGAAATCTTTTAAAAAATCACTCCTATTTAGTTCAACTACCAAGTTTTTAGAGTAAAAAATTAAGTGAAACTATTGCTATCCACATTAGACCATAGAGAACTTACAAAAAATAACATTTCTTCAAAGATCAAAATTTACTTTTCACTTAAGAGACTACTAATTTTGCAAATAATTTTAAGAGCATATAAACTATATAAGCATACAAAACCAGATGAAACAAAACAAAACAAACAACCTTAGGTAGGTCTGTCTATAAATTAGTACTTTGTAATCCCTCCTGTAGAAATATCAGTTAATAGTTGTTGAAAATTTATTACCTGTGAGGCACTAAGTTCAATATATGAATTATACACCTTAATTCTGTTAACTGTCTAAAGATACAGAGGTAATTTAACCATCATATCATAGATGAGGACATACAGCCTCATGTGTTTGAATAACTGTCCAGGGTTCCTCAAACAGCAAGTTGTAGGGTTGAGGTCTGAGCCCTACTAACATGCTTTCACCATTTATTACTGAATTTTAAGATATGTTTGTATCATTAAAAAAATCAACTGACTACTCAAGTGTTTGCAATGATTTCATTACTTTTTCTTTTCTTAGTTTTACTTCATCCTGTACTCTTCTTCTAGCTACTTTCATGGCTATTTAAGTAAAGCATCACAGGAGTGAAGATCATATTTAAAGCAAAGGATTGGGTTTCCAGATTTGGGAAAAGTTTCTTAAGAGTTCTACTTATTCAGTGCTATTCTTTGGGGGCAAAATGGCATTTAAAGTTTTTGACTATGACCCAAAATAAGATATACATTTTATATCATTACCCAACATATGCACATACACGCACCCCTGACACACACCACACACACAAATGGTCCATACTGTCCATGAATGTGCAAGAATATTAATAAAAAGAAAAATGCTCTGAACCAAACAGAATGATATGCTTTTTTGCATATCTGCTTTTCATTTTTAGAATAAGAGTCTGCAAATAGAGCTTTGCTCAGGGTGATTATGTTTCACAAAAATTTTAAGAGAGCTTATAGGGACTGATATGTGCTTCATACATTTTAGCACAAATTCTATTAAAGTATCTCAGAACACATTATAAAGTATTTCCTCACATCAAAAGCAAATGTGTTCAAATTACTAAAAACAGAAAATAACAAAACAAAATTGAGTAAGCATAAATTACCAGCAAAAGTATCTAGCGGAATGTTGATAAGCCCCCAAACTCTCACCCCTCCCCATTCACCAGTCCAGGGATAATTTTCAGCTTTTTTGAGAAGATACTGAAGATATTCTCCCATATTATGTGTCTTCTACACTTTAATTCATCTTCCTCTATTATGTGGAGATGGTTCTGCTGTGGAATGCACACCTACACATAACAAATACACTGCAACATGCAGCTGAAACCAGAGAAGGACACATTCTATTTGGGGCAGAAAATCTGACACTTTGCTCATTTTCAGGAACGGCTTATAAATGTTTATTAGGAAAAGAATAGTAGATATGTAAGTTCTCGAAACTTTTTTTTTTTCTTAATTTCCTTGAATGATGTTGAGTATTTAAATGAAGAGGGAAAGAATTCCCACCCCAAGTAAACTATTAAAGCTTGTAGAAAAAAATGTTACAAAAACTGTAACATAAGAAACAAAAGACTTTCATATTTCTTCCAACATCAAGTGATGCAAATGATAGAGAGGACAAACTGTGTATTACAGGGAATTTGGGGATTTTGTAGGGAGGCAGGAGGGAAATACAAACAATTGATAAATGGCATCATTTGCCTTTGCTCCATTTCATGTTGGGACTTAGGCAAATCTCCAATGACTTGGAGGCTTATTCAGATGAGAAATGGAGACTATAATAACTTCTTCGTAAGACTATGGTGATACTCAAAAATAATTATTGTAATTTACTGACATGTTTTAGGCAATTAGTAAATTTTAGATTACCTGCCCTTTCCTAATTCCTCTCCTTACATTAGAGAAATGGTTTACTTGTTAGGGGGAACAGGAGAGAAAATTTCTGTGTTATAAGGTAAAGGAGAAAGATGACTTCTTTTGGCTTCTGTGATATCTGCAAAGTAATAGGAAATCTTTTCTCAATCTTGATTTCTTCAGGGGATTTGTGGGAGGGACTCCCAGAGGACTCAGGGAATGCATGTGTGGAAGCTGGGATTCCCTGAAGTATCCCCAGGTTACGAAACAACCACATACCTCCTCTGAAGGTCAAGAAGCAGTAGAATGAGAGGTAAGCTGTCTTGATAGAGCTTTTTCCTCAGAGATGGGAATTTGAAACAAATGCCTGATTTCTTCTTTTGGTTAAAGAATTATGATTACGCTCAACAATGATCCAAAACAAAGGTGTGTGTGTGTGTGTGTGTGTGTGTGTGTGTGTGTGTGTGTGTGTGTTTGGGGGAGTGTAATATCACCACACCCGTAGGCTGCACAACTTTACTGGTTAGTGTTAGCAGCCATTTCAAACATAAATAGGGAAGAAGAAGGACAGGGAAAAACAAGTTGGAAAATGAGGAAAATCAAACCACATTTTCAAGTATTATCCGTACAATTCTCAATAGCTGAATTTTGGGAAATAGTCTTTCATGGTATGTTCTACTCTTTTTTTTTTTTTTTTCATTTTTCTTCATACAGGTGTTTGGTAGGCAACTGAAGCAACACAAAATTTAAAATGGAAAAGGAGCAAAGTGTAGCAGTTTGTAGTGACATTTTGGAACAGAAGGTATCTACGAACTCATGGAAAGAAAATAACACTAGCAGCTCATATTTATTAATGATTTCATGTAAGTTAGGCACTGGGCCTTGTATTAATATATGTCATCTCATACAATTCGCAAATCAACACAATGAGGTTGGTACTATTATTGACTCAGTTTTACAAGCAAGGATAACCACACTTATGTAATGATTCCCTGAATAGAGTCAGAGTACAAAAAGATTAAATTTTGAAGAACTTCTAAAATAGTGAGTCTAGAAATGGCTGGAGAGTAACATGCGACAAGTTGTATTATCAAGGAAGAAAAAAGACAAAGTCCCAAGGGCTTCCTCTGACACTGCACAAGAGACAGCTTTAAAATGAGTCAGAAAGACAATGAACACCTGTTCTATCCTCGCACTAAGTTTGAAAACTTGTATATGTAGTTCAATTAAAATTGTATAGAAGAAAAAATATTTAGTACATTACCCCTAAGGGAAAAAATAATGATTTCTGTATCCTTTAAGGAGGAATATTTAAAGCCACGTTGAGTATTAATAATTGTAGCAACAGTTGAAGTATCTGAAAGTTTCAGATACTCGCAGTGAATCTACAGCATGTTTTAATGTCCAAGAACCAGGACATCTCCATTTCTGCCTTTTCAAGAGGTACTTTCACAAAAGAATAGAAGGCTATTAAGTTTTTCAAGGCATGGAGACTCAGAAATTGTGTTACTTAGCCATTCAAGATGGATGGTGGGGAGGACATATAATTAATGGTGTAGGCACAGTCTTCTAATGAGACACTGCATTCACACCAGGTTTCATTCTTCTTCTTTCTTATTTAATACAAGTGCTGTAACCAGGTGGATACAGGTGAAGTCTTGTAATATTTTACAAATTTACACAACAAGAATTTCTCTCACAGCAGAGAAAATAAAATTTAAATTTTTCACTTCTTTTTCAAATAAAAATGATTTTTCAAATCAAAGAAATTAGCCTTCCAACAGATATACTCATTGAGATTCTCACCACCTCTTCCAACCCTCAATGTGCTACTACTGAGGAGGGCCTGATTTTTTTTCTTCCAATTGATATCTAATTTACTCATAAGATTTGATTCCGGCCAAAGCTAAGCCCTATCAGTATGATTTTCAGAAACACATAATAACAAAGGCTTAATTATTTAACTAAAGGTTCAAAAATTCTAACCAATTATTAACAGATAATCAATAAATTTCTCTGAAAACATTTAACTATGTAATATCTATATTTGCCTGACTTATAATAAAATATATACAAGTAATATATTTTTTATTATTAAAATTGAAACAATTCAAGAATACATGGAATAAACAGTTAATGCCCAATTTTATTTTTCCACTTATTCAACCCACTTTCCTCTCCAATAGATAATCATCTTTGTCTCAGTTTAGCATATATCCTTCTAGAATTTTTTCATTAACTTTATATATACTGGTATGTGTCCAGATATATTGATATATACATATGCTAGATAATTGAGCCCATTATTCTGAGACTTGTTTTTTACACTGAATAATTTGACTTTGATACTCTATTCTGTCATTATATATTCACCAAATTATTTTCAATGGTTGCTTAGTATTAATTAGTAAGAATATACCATTATGTATTTTGGTCTTCCCATATTAATTTGATTGTTTTTGATCCTTTCTCATTCTAAATTTACAATAAACATTTTTGGGCTGGTTTCCTGGTGGTGTGTACAAATGGTTTTGATGAATAAACTACTAGAAGTAGAATTACTGGGTCAAATGATACATGTTCTTTAAATTTTATAAATGCCACCATCATGATGTCCAGAAAGGCTCACCTCATTTCCACCTAGAATTAATTTTCCACCAACCCTTGATAACAATAGATGTTATGAACCATTTAAAATTATGTTAATTAAAAAATATCCCATGAAACCACAAAATTGCATTTTCCTGTTTATTAAATATTTAGTAAGGTTGGACATTATTTCCTTTTTTTTGTGGGTCATTTTTATTTCCCCTTTTATGAAATGACTATTCAGACTTTATTTGCCCCTTTTTTTGTATTGTCTCTTTTTGTAACTAATTTGTAGACACTCTTTTCATTTTATAAAATTAAGCCCTTGTCTAATATAATTTTTGTAAATATAATCTCCCAAGTTTTCAAATTAAAAAAACATTTTACTTGTTTATAGTATTTGTTCTGTTATCCTGAAGTTTCTGATAATTATGTAGTTGAGTCTGTTACTTTTAAAATATATTGATTTAAATTTGTCTCAAGAAGTCCTTTACAATTATTAAAGAAAAAGTAGTTTCCAAAAAGAGAAATTATTGATTCTCAGGCTAAATAATAATCTGAAACTTCATAAAAACAGTTTTTTAATGAATTATTATTTAGGTTAATAAGCCTTGACCCTTAGATTTAAATTCCCTACTCAGTTATTTAATATTATTACAGATGGTTGTTCATTTCCCTTTTAATAATCAATTTATGTTTCTCATTGTCTGCCTGGACATGCTCTAAGCCCTACAAGAAAATTAAAGAATGCAGAGATGGCATTGCCTCTGCTCCACAGAATTTGTTTAGATCAAATAAGTACATTTATAATAGCAAATGACATGAGTTCAAGGTGTAGTTTGAAATTATGAACACATGTAAATATGTTCAATCTCCTAGTTGAAAGCAGAGGCAGAGAACATTTTGATTTCAAATTCCTCAAAGACTGATAACTCATTGCATGTAATTGATAATTTTCAATGTCTTACATCTACAGAAGAGTGTAAGGGGTGGCATAAATATTTTTCTGCTTGACTGAGTGAGCATTTTTCAAACTTCAAAACTTCAGCAGTCCTCTCTGCTCTAAGAGCCTCTGCCCCACCAATATATTTCCCCCTTCCTTAAGTTAGCAATCAATTCAGCTTTGTCGTTTTTTGTTTAAGGTATTGAAGACTGGTTTTCATCTTTTTGGCAGCTGAATACTCTGGAAGTTAACAACTTGTCTAACAGTTTTGGAAAGAATATGTGTAGTCATATTCTTTACCTCTATAGTTTAATTTCTAGGAATTTGCCCAAATATACGCTCTGCATAATCTTATACATTTTTGCAATTAATCATCTTAACAATTCTACAATAGAAATCCTATTTTTATTTTCATTTGTCATTTGATGAAAGCAAGACTAGGAAAATTTAGAACCTTTTCCATAGCTACATACCTAGTATACTCTGAGTATCTAGAGAATGACTCTTAAGCCAGAATTCTACTTCCTCTGCAAGAGAAAAAGATCCAAAATAAGGACAAAAATGTTTGATAAATACAGGTATTTAAAATGAAGTGTTTATATATATATATATATATCCACCAACACCCAAATATCTACAATAAGAAAAGAGCTAAGTAAACAGTCATTATAAGGACACATAAAATAATGAATATGTTAAAGTGTTCATGATTTGGCACTTAGTACAAAATCAAAACACACAACTATAATTATGCTATGTAAAATTGTGTATACATATGGATTAGAAATGAAAGGAAACAGACGAAAAGCTATGTGAATTTCTGGGGTGGGTTGGATTCTGAGTATAATATATTTTTATGAGTTTTTAAATATTGCTTTAGTGTTTGTATAATAACAAAAGTAACACGTGTATACACAAAAATAAGCTCAAAATGGAGTAAAGACCTAAATGTAAGGCCAGAAACTATCAAACTCTTAGAGGAAAGCATAGGCAGAACACTCTATGACATAAGTCACAGCAAGATCCTTTTTGACCCACCTCCTAGAGAAATGGAAATAAAAACAAAAATAAACAAATGGGACCTAATGAAGCTTCAAAGCTTTTGCACAGCAAAGGAAACCATAAACAAGACCAAAAGACAACCCTCAGAATGGGAGAAAATATTTGCAAAGGAAGCAACTGACAAAGGATTAATCTCCAAAATTTACAAGCAGCTCATGCAGCTCAATAACAAAAAAACAAACAACCCAATCCAAAAATGGGCAGAAGACCTAAATAGACATTTCTCCAAAGATATACAGACTGCCAACAAACACATGAAAGAATGCTCAACATCATTAATCATTAGAGAAATGCAAATCAAAACTACAATGAGATATCATCTCACACCAGTCAGAATGGCCATCATTAAAAAATCTAGAAACAATAAATGCTGGAGAGGGTGTGGAGAAAAGGGAACACTCTTGCACTGCTGGTGGGAATGTGAATTGGTACAGCCACTATTGGAGAACAGTATGGAGGTTCCTTAAAAAAACTACAAATAGAACTACCATACGACCCAGCAGTCCCACTACTGGGCATATACAGAGGAAACCAGAATTCAGAAAGAGTCATGTACCAAAATGTTCATTGCAGCTCTATTTACAATAGCCCGGAGATGGAAACAACCTAAGTGCCCAGCTATAAAAAGAAACAAAATTGAGTTATTTGTAGTGAGGTGGATGGACCTAGAGTCTGTCATACAGAGTGAAGTAAGTCAGAAAGAGAAAGACAAATACCATATGCTAACACATATATATGGAATCTAAGAACAAAAAATTGTCATGAAGAACCTAGGGGTAAGACGGGAATAAAGACACAGACCTACTAGAGAATGGACTTGAGGATATGGGGAGGGGGAAGGGTAAGCTGTGACAAAGTGAGAGAGTGGCATGGACATATATACACTACCAAACGTAAAATAGATAGCTAGTGGGAAGCAGCCACATAGCACAGGGAGATCAACTCGGTGCTTTGTGACCACCTAGAGGGGTGGGAGGGAGGGAGACGCAAGAGGGAAGAGATGTGGGAACATATGTATATGTATAACTGATTCACATTGTTATAAAGCAGAAACTAACACACCATTGTAAAGCAATTATACTCCAATAAATATGTAAGGAAAAAAAAAAGTAACATAGGTGTAAATAGCAGTCTCGGTATTTGATGTTTCTAAGCAATTATTCCATGCTCCATAATAATTTCAATGTCCCAAAAGATTTCTGAGATTTCTAGGGGTTTTATAAACTCCTGATTATTTAGTGCTCTGAATTTCTACACTGGAGATTTTCCAGTTCCACTCATGTCTTATCTACCATAAATGTTTCTTTCCCTCTGATTGCTTTGACCTGGATGTGGGATTAGGTCGCTTAATTTCCCCTGAAACTTTCAAACAAGACATAGTTGGCAGGTATTTCTGAAGTTTTAGATGGAGTGGTGTTTTATCACAGCAAAGTAAACAAGTTAATGTTGAATACAGATCACTACTTTCCTAAAATTCTTCTGGCTATCCAGCACATCACTTATTTTCTGCTCCTTGAAGATTTACTGATAAGTTCCCCTCACTTTATCATGTAAGATATCATGTAAGTTTTCCATCTTCAACCTCGACTCTGAACATAATGAATATGTGATATTGTGCATGCATAAAACCAACGGGGCATATGCCAGATTTCACCCTTTAGCAACATAGAGATTTACTTTGAGATAGATTATGACATTCCAAACATAAGAATGGAGAAGTCACTGTATTCGTTTTTGGGGGGTTTAAGTGACATTAATTTAAAGTCGCAAATTTTAAATTAACATCTGACTGTGTTTTGAGTACAAATGTGCTCGATGGCATTTTTTTTTTTTTTTAGAAATTCAATACTGCAAGTGTTTTTAAGTACCTATTACTTACCAGGCAGTATAGTAGGAAGGCTTAGTACAAACGAGACAGGTCTTATAAAAAGAAACTCTTCTGAATAACCTCTTGAACAGCAACAACAACTAAACAAAAATGAAATAAGGCTTTCACTATGGTAGAAGGAATTTAGATTAGAAGAAAGAAAATAGTGAGAGCTCTAAGCATTCAAATATGGTAGAGAGAGAGATTTGGGGATCTTCCTTTCAGTGCATCTTTATGCATTGTAACAGATATCAAATGAGATTGTAACAGATATCAAATGCTCTAAGCGTTCAAATATGGCAGAGAGAGAGATTTGGGGATCTTCCTTTCAATGCATCTTTATGTATTGTAACAGATACCAAATGAGATTTAGGCATAGGATGATCTAGATTGATTTTGCATTTGTCTTCTGTACCTACTATACTATTATTCGAAGGTATAAAACATGTTTTCTATTGGTATATCTTCTTTTATTATTTATCATCCTCTCATATTCAAGAAGCTTTTCAACTAGCCTAATAAAATATTTTCAAATTACCTAATAAAATAAGTTCCGCTAGAAGTCTGCATTGTGATTGGAAAGCAATAGGGAGAAAGCCTGATTTATTGATAAGTGAGAGTATGCTATAAATTTTTTCCATTTTAAAACTGCCTATAGATTATGAGATCACTCTTACTTAGAGAAATTGCAGCAGACAGGCATAGTGATGCAAGTACCAAAGAAAAGAATCACAATGTCCAAGGGTATATGCTTTGCTTTATAAAATGAATCTATTTTTTCTTAAATACTATGTATAACTGTAACAAAATTGTCCCAGGGAAGATTGTTATCGAAGAAAAGATATGATACATGTTTTTGTGAGACATTTTATAATTAAAAAAAAATCATTTCTCAGTTTATGTATTTTGTGATTTCTTTTTGATTCTCATATATTAGATTTCCTTAAAGTGAAAGCATACTGTATCTAACACAACATAAGTAATATAACAACAGTGATTTCCAGTCTAGTAGCCTAGGTCAGATTTTGAAGTTCAACAGAAAGATATTTCAGGTGAGATTTTTGGCTTTACACATGACTAATATTTTTTTAAAATGAAATAAAATTTGTTATAATTTCATTTAAATTAAGGAAAAGAGCTTGGTCATCTCTGGAAGTTAAAAAAACAAAAACAAAAAACAATGACATACTCTAGCCAATAAGAATATTTCCACATGGAGTGGACTTTATGAAGTGCTACAAAAGCCAAAGGATTAATTTAAGCAAGGTGTGTTCTGTGTAGATGCTAAATCCTTACAAGCTACCTGTCTCTAGGCAAATCACTTAACCTCTCAGAGACTTCTTTCTTCATTTATAAGCAAGGAATGTGATTTGAATTTCCTACTTTACATGCTTACTGAAGGTTGATGTGTATAAAGGAACCTTTAAACTCTTAAGAAAGTGTAAGAAAATTTGGGCCTTATAATATAATATTATTATTGTGTTGGATAAAGTACATGAGCCTTAATTATCCTAATTTTAAAATGGCATTAGAGTTATTTTGGCCACTTATTGGTTTATCTGGTATCTGAACACACAGCCATTTATGTAATAAAAACTAATGCCTATATAACCAGCAAGACAGTATTGCCAAGAATATGGAACCAAATGGCCACAAAAGAATTAAAATTGAATCATAACTTTGAATGGTTCAAATGGTATGGATTGTTAAATATGCAAATGTATGTGAAGAGCTCTTATAATTCTCAAATTTTAAGTCATGATTGAACATTTTATGGCAACAAAAGAACAGAGGTTCTTAATGACTTAAATAGGTAAAAATGGCAAAATATACTGGAGTAGAAACGATGAGATTACATATGAGAGGACTCTTCCTAAAGTAGATTTATTGCTGAGCAAGTGTTAAAAATTTGTAATTCATCTTAAAGATTTCTTTATTTTATGATAAGTTGCTATTTTCAGAAAAGTTTCAAGGATTACAGATAGTTTCCTTCACCCAGCTTGTCCCACTGTTAACATAACCATGGTGCCTTTGTCAAAACAAGGAAAGCTAGTACAATATTACCTAAACTACAGGCTTTTTTGGATTTCACCAGTTTTCCCACTAATGCCCTTTTTGTGTTTCAAGATCAGATCTAGGATACCATACTGCATTAAGTCATAATATATCTTTCATCTCCTCAGCTGTGTTTCTCAGTCTTTCCTTTCATGATCTTGAAACTTTTGAAGAGTACTGTGAGGCATTTTGTAGCATGTCCCTCAACTTGGCTTTATTTCATATTTTTCTCAAGACTAGAATACGGCTATGGGTTTGGGGGAAAAATATCACAGAAGTAAAATATCCTCATTATATCATACCAAGGTACTTGGTATCAACATGACTTATCTTGGAGATGATAACATTGATCACTCAATGAAGGTGGCCATGTTTTGCCACAGGAAAGTTACCTTTTTTCCCCATTTCCATACTCTCTGAGTAGTGAAGTTTAGCCCACACACAAGGGGAGAGGAATTAAGCTTCAACATGGTAGGTGAGTGAATTGGAATTTTTGTGTAAGAAAGATTTTTTTCTTCTCTGTCATTTATCTATTCAACCATTTATTTACATCAGTGTGGATCATTAATATATATTTTATCCTTTAGGTTATCATCTAATATGATTTTTATTTTCTTGCTTAAAGTGTTTCAGCTTTGGTCATTGGGAACTCTTTCTGGTTGGCTCCTGTATCACTTTGACATGCCTCAATAATTTTTTGCCACTATTTCTCCTTCTGCCACTACAGTGTTTCAGGTTCATCTTGCATTTTTCCAGCCCTAGCTCTAGAATCAGCCATTTTTCCTGAGGGCACTGGTTCCATTTTTATTGCAGAATGGTATTTAAACTAAAATCTGGGCATGAGGTGTATTCATTGCTACTGTGGCATTACTGCTTCTAGGACCTTCAGTAGGTAGAGCTAGTAAATGCTATGTATATATACCCATGTATGCACACATATCTATATTTGTTTTTGCATCTATTTGTATGTAAATTAAAATAAAAATGACTTCATATTGATATCACTACGTCTATCACTGCAAAGTTAGTTTTAGTTATCTCCCTTTGTTTATGTGACAATGAGAAACCCAGCTTTCATTTTCAACAATTTATTTACTTGTATGTTTCACCCCAGTATACATGCAAAGTGATTTTCAGAATTCACCTGTACTCCTGTGAGAAAAAAAAAAAAAAAAGATCAAATAGAGTATTTCTATGTTTGGTTATTTTTCTCTATAGCATTATTCTTTTCAGTCTTTATCCTGCCAAAGTATTGTTTCTCAGAGTTACTTAGGGTAGATTTGTTTCTCCCATGGCCTTCAGTTATGGCTTATGTTTGTAATTTGGCTAGTTTCATTTGACACAGTCCCTACTCCATCTTGGACTATTCCAGCATCCCATTTGTTTCCCTATTTTTAATTAGCATACTATATAGCTCACTCTTTGTGTTGTGTGGTTCTATGGGTTTTGATGAGCACACAGTCACTTGTCAATCACCATAGTACTGTGCAGTACAGTTCCATCACCCCCACCCCCAAAATGTCCTCACACTATCACTTTGTAGTCAATCCTCCTGTATCTCTAAACGCTGGCCACCACTGATCTGCTTCCTATCTCTAGGAATTTCATACATATGCAATCATACAATATTTAGTCATTTGGGTCTCCCCCCTTTCACTTACAAAATGTATTTAAGATTCATCCATGATAGTGCCTGAATCAATAATTCTTTCCTTTTTATAGGTTAGTAGTATTCTATTGTATAGGTATACTAAGTTTGTTCATTCAATCACCAGTTAAAATATATTTTAGTTATTTTGGCATTTTGACAATTTTATAAATAAAATTGCTGTGAATATTTACATATAGGGTTTTCTGTAAAACTAAGTTTTAAATTCACTTGGGTAAATATCTAAGAGTGAGAATGCTGAATCATATCGTAAGTGCATGTTTAATTTTAAAAGAAACTGACAAAGAGGTTTCCAAAGTGCAGTACCATTTTGAATTTCCTTCAACAATAAATTAAAATTTCTGTGATCAAAAGCATTTCGTATTGCCAGATTTTTAAAAAAACGTATCCCTTTTAAAATTTGTCTAGTGGTATCTCATCATGGTTTTAATTTGTAGCTTGCTAATGACTAATGATGTTAAACATCTTCCCATATGCTTATTGGTCTTTCATACATCTTCTTTGATAAAGTTCAGGTATTTCACCAATTTAAAATTTTTTTAAATTAATTTTTAAGAGTTCTTTATATATTTTTATCAATATGTGATTTACAAGTCTGAAGCTTATATTTTCATTCTTTTAACAGTGTCTTTCACAGAGCCATTTAAAAAAATTTTATTATTTTTTTGCTTTTGATTCACTCATTGTAATAGAAAGGGTTGTGCTCAGCTAATTCCTTTAGTGACAAAAGAGCATATACATTGAAGCAAGTAAGAAAAAAACAAATTCCAATATATCACAGATTGAAGGTTTAGACCTTATATGTTTTCTTATCCATAATTTCTTATAAATAGCTGGTTCTATAGAATTTAAGTCAGAGGTATAGGATTCAACATTTTTTTCTCATTAAAATTGTAAAGTTATATGCTCCTTTGGTGTCCTGAGATTGGCCTACAAAATCCATTAGGTAGCAGAATTATAGCATTATATCAATAGTTCTTTGGAAAAGAGTGGTGCAATATGGTAGCTACTAGCCACATAGGACTGTCGTGTCGAGTACTTAAAATGTGGCCAGTGTGACTGAGGCTATGGCTTTTAATTTTGATTAGTTAAGTTTAAAAACTGGTACTCAATTTAGTTACTGAAAAACTTTCAAGTATATAAGGGACAACTTGGCTTTGTGAATCTTTTTTTTTCAACTGTAAATTTTATGAAATCTAAATACAGATCAAGTATATCCAGTAAGAATTTAGTATCAAAATTGAGATGTACTATAAGTACACACTGGATTTTAAAGACTTAATATGAAAAAGAGGATGTTAAAAGGCCCATTAATATTTTTTACATGATTTACATTTAACATGATCACATGTTAAAATGACTGTAGTTTGAATACATAAAATATATTTTAAATATATTTAATATTTAACATATTTAATATATTATTAAATATATTTTAAATAAATAAAATATATTATTAAAACCCATGTTACTAGCTTCTTTTCACTTTTTTAAATGTGGCCCCAAGAAAGATGAAATTTCATATGTGTTTCACATTATGTTTTCTTTAGATAGCACTGCTTTAGAACCACATATTATGTTTTAAAATTATATTTCATGTCAGAAGGCATTAAGTGTTCTGAAATGGCATGCTAATAACCTGACCAAAACTAACTCCAACTCCCACAACATAATCAGGCACCCTTGTTCTCCTGCCTTCCTGAAGAAGGATCAAGGGTCACTAAATTCCAAGTCACCTTTTTTTTTTTTTTTTTTTGCGGCATGCAGGCCTCTCACTGTTGTGGTCTCTCCCATTGTGGAGCACAGGCTCTGGACATGCAGGCTCAGCGGCCATGGCTCACGGGCCCAGCTGCTCCACAGCATGTGGGATCCTCCCAGACCAGGGCATGAACCCGTGTCCCCTGCATCGGCAGGCAGACTCTCAACCACTGTGCCACCAGGGAAGCCCCCCAAGTCACCTTTGATGGATTTTATATCCTCAGGGGCTCCAACAAGGAAAGGGCTGGAAGACTGGATAGTAAGGCTCAAGATGGGTATTGTAGGTCTGACAGTATCTCCTGATGCCCTAAACACGCCGTAAAGTGGGCAACACTTCTGATTACTGAAGGGCTCCAGTTCATGGCTTACTTTCTTCTGAGGAAAAAGGGGTTGGGCTGCCTCCTTTCCTTCCCACTGCCACGAGTTAGTACTTTCTCTTAGTACTTCTTAACTCAAAAAGCATAGAACCCCAGCCTTTCACCTTTCTCCTTACCTTTCAGCAGTGTGAAATTAATAATAAGAGGTTTCCTTACTTAGCAAAGATGATTTTTCTTCTTTTTATATAGCTTATTAATGAAATTGTGTGTGTACATATACGCACATATATATGTGTATGCATGCACACACACACACACAAACACCACGAGTATGAAAGATTTAGTGGTATAGGTATCATCTTACCAAAACTGAAACTAGTTTTCAAAAAGATAAGTAATACAGAAAGAAGTTGCCCTGACTTTGAAATGATATTACACATTATATTTTTAAAAAGATATTTCAAGAAATTTTAATATCTTAGCATAAAATTTCACAGGTACAATATTTAAAGTTTCTTTTAGAAAAATAAAGAATAGTATAGAAATCTTAAGGATGTTAAGTATAAGATTTATAAAAATACAACTAAATGTCATGGGTATATTATTCTACCTACCATGACATACTATATTTTTAACTTTGATACAATGTTAAACCTAAATTCACAGAACATCTCTTCATATAAGATAAATTTCTAAAACTATTCTTTACTTTGGATGAATTTTAGCTTGTAATCTTCTTAAACAATCAAAGTTACCTATAAGTTCTAATTGAACACATTTCTCTTAAAATCCAGCCAGCTTGGGAAAGTAAGTATATACTCACAATGTAGAGAACATATCATGGGAAGCACATAGACAGTTGTTAAGCTACTCCACTGTATGATAAAATTCTTGAATTATTACATTATAAACCTGTTAGGATAGAGAGAGAAAAAAAAGTATGTTAGTTAAATGTGCTGGGTGTAATATATATGAAGCTAAATAACCAAAGAAAACAAAAGAAATAATATATCTTACAAACATAGATCTTTATGTATTATTGTGTCCTTTTCTTATATTAATTTATGAATACTTTTAATTTTGGGGAAAATGTTATTGAATTACGTAAGTCATTTCAAAATACAGGCAGACCTCAGAGAAATTGCAGGTTAGGTTCCAGACCACTGCAATAAAGTGGATGCTGCAATACAGCGAATCACACAAAGTTTTTGGTATATCAGGGAATGTAAAAGTTATGTTTACACTATACTGTAGCCTATTGTGTAATAGCATTATGTCTAAAAAACAATGTACATACCTTAATTTAAAAATACTTTATTGCTAAAAAATGCTAACCATTATCTGAGCCTTCAACGAGTCAATCTTTTTGCTATAGTAACATCAAAGATCACTGATGACAGACCATCCTAACAAGGATAATAATAATGAAAAAGTTTGAAATATTGGGAGAATTACCAAAATGTGACACAGACAAATGAAGGGAGCAAATACTGTTGGAAAAAAAACAGTGCTGACAGACTTGCTTGATGCAGGGTTGCTACAAACCTTCAATTTGTAAAAAAAACTCAGTATTTGCAAAGCACAATAAAGTGAAGCACAATAAAATGAGCTATGCCTATACAATAAGAGATATTACTAAAAAGAATAAATGGTGTCTTTAAAACTCTAAGGAAATGCGTCTATCTTGTTAACTAAATATATTTCATGGTCTCTATTTTTCATGTTTTCCACTTAAAAAATAAGTTGTGTCTATAGCACAGAAAACAAAAACCAAAATAAAACGTTACTAAATCATCTGGATGTTTATTATTATCTGGATGCTTAACAGAGTAAAGACCATGTTGATGTATGCCAGCTCCTATGGTCTGAATGTCTGTATCCCTACCCTCCCCCTCTAAATTCATATGTTGAAATCTTAATGCTCAAGGTAGTGGATTGGGAGGTGATTAGGTCATGAGGGTAAAGCTTTTATGAATGGGATTAGTGCCTTTATAAAGGAGAATCCAGAGAGCTCCCTTGCCCTTCCACCAGGTGAGAACACAGTGAAAAGACGGCATCTATGAACCAGGAAGCTCTCACCAAACACCCAATCCGCCAGCCTCCAGAACTGTGAGAAATAAATATCCGTTGTTGATAAGCTACCCAGGCTGTGTTACTTCATTATAGCAGCTCAAATGGACTAAGACACTTGCCCACATACATGATTGGGTATAAATGGAGCAAGTGCTTTCAAACCTAATTGAATTACTTATTCAGTAATGAATGAAGATTAGATCTAATACAAAGTGGGAAACCGACCCACTGACATTCATCACCCCAATCAAGAGCAAATATCTTCAAACTATGGAATAATTTAAAGTAAAATAAAAAGTGGATTTATTTTTCTCTTTAAGATAGTGCCTCCTAAAACTCTTATGGGAATTTATTACCTATTTTTTTTTTTTTTTTTTTTTTTTTTTTTGCTGTAAAACATACCCAAAGAAGCCTCATACTTACAGGTTACTAAAAATAGTGGTTAGGTATCTTGTACTCAGTACACACACACACACACACACACACACACACACACACACACACACACACTCCCCATATCTCTTGTTCCCACTGCATACCCCCCAAACACCTTTTTTTTTTCTTCCTGAATTCAGTACATTTTAAAGCAAAATTCAGCCAGATTTCTTTCTGGATTTACACATAGCCTAGGCTTGTGCTTAATAGAAAAAAGAGTTGAATTTTTGCCTTAATTTAGTACATTTCTCCCTTTATTTACACTTCAATATTGTATGCAAACATAGTTAAAGATAAACAAAATGTGGAGGATAGACGTGGCATTTCTGCTTATTTTTAACATCAAATCTTACCTAATTATTATCTTTTCAAAGGTATGAGAAAGGAGATAAAAAACTTGTCTGTATTTTGTAATAGCGGTTGAATGACCTTTCTGGGTGTATGTAATTCTCATTTAATCATCACAACAATAGTGTAAGGTGGGTTTTATTTTCCTCATCTTATAGGGTTCAGATAATTCAAACAACTTGTCCACATTAAGGAGCTGGAAGGTATCATAGCTGGGAGTCAAATACAGCCCTAACTTCAAAGTGTCTACTCAAAAGAGTCTTCCTTGCACATGGCTCCCTAAATACTGTTTATAATTCTGCCTTGATATTTACTTTCAGTACTATTTGAGTCCTCAGTTTGAAACAAAAATTGAGATTTTTTTAAGGTAGATTAAGTTTCTCTGTTGAAACTGTATGTATCTTGTGCTTAGAGTTGTTAAATGAGTAGAACCACAAATAAAATCATTGTATATAACATATGTAACATTTTGGTTATAAATCTTGACATAAAGGATCAATATATCGAATAAATTAAGAAAAATAGAGAAGGGGGATTTACATCTATGTCAACTGGTTCCAGACTCTTATGATATTTGAGCATCTGTGAATGTTTTTTTATGGTTTTTTATCTCAGCATTAAATGCCATTCTTGCTCTGTTTTTACCACCCAATATATCATCTGATGCATTTGAAATGAACTTGGCTGGAAAGTCAGAAAAATCAAACATTTAGAATCCTATCTATATTGAGAGCAAGTAATGAAAGCCAACAAGTACATGCGTGCATGTGTGTATTTCCCAAATCATGGCTACGATTTAATAATGACTCAGCATGCTGAATAAATAACACTCAAGTTATGGAGTTACTCTTATATTGCTATTATTTTTTGTTGGTAAAGTTTTATCTGAATAAAGTTATTATCTCTGTTCTTCCTGCATTACATGCGAGGACACTATTATTCTCTTAAGTTTCCTACATTTATGTCTAACCCAGTCAAACAATGACAATATATTTTTCTCTTTTTCATTCCTACATTCTTGTGTTTTTCTTCATAGAACAGTCAAGGCATTTGCCTGACTTGGGGTAGAGGTGGGGACAGACACTCAGTTTCTGTCATTTAAAGCATTATTTTGATGTATAGCTTAAAGTCAGGCAGTCTTGAGAAGGATTTCCAAATTCCTTTAGTTCTGTTTTACATATAAAGGTTATTTGGATGTTTTGCCAAGATCCAGAGGCTTAGTGAGGATGAAACACTAAGATGAAACTTTAAGATGATTCGCTGAGTTTTACTTTTCATCTTGATGTTTGTTTGACAAAGTCTGCATGAAATTTTATATAGAGCAGTTTCCTGTAGAAAGAGCATTAGGAAGAAAGCCTTCTTTGCCTCTTCTTATGAGAAATGCCAGAAGGGGAGTGAAGAAGACCACAGCAGAAGGAGAAAGTGGCTACCACAGCTCTTGTTTTTTCCTCCCAGCTTTTTGAGTCCAAACCTCCCAGGGAAGAAGCTTTAGAAACTCCTAGTTAAGTTGAGGGAATTCTAAGGGTTTTTGCTTATGGATTTGGGAAGAGACTGCTGTGCTGTGTAATCCCATGCCAACACTCAATGGTGACCCAGTAGAGTCATGAGAGTCCCAGGGCATGAACAGGCACAGTTTAGAATCCCAAGTCTCCCTAGGCTATAGTGTGGCATGGACAATGAATTGAGAAAAGTTAGGTGTAAATGGGAGCAAAATGACAGCCACAGAGGTTTGTGAGGTTTTCAGCTTTAAGCAGGTGTCAGAAGTGGGAAGTAGCAATGTATGTAACAGCAGAGACTCTGATGGGCCTGGAAGCCAAGATCCAGGGCAGACCGAATAGCAGGGCCATCAGGCAGAAATAGAGTTACAAAAGAACTGACTGTGAGAGGTGTCGGCAGAGAGTGGCCACAACAACAGGATTGGGTGTCTCCCTGAGCAGAGATAGTCAGGGAAGGCAGGCCTCCTGGAGGAGGTCACATTTAAACTGAAGATAAGCAGAGGGGACACTAGGTCAAAGGGCCAGGGCAGAAACAAGCACAGCATATTCAAGTAGGGGGTGGGAAACAACAATGGTGTGCCTGTAGTGTAGTGACCCAGGGCCCAGTGGTAGGGGAGGGGTGGTGGGGCTGGGGGTTGATAGGTAGATAGTGAACAGGTGACACTGGGCCTCAGAGACCACTGTAAGGAGTTCAGACTTTGTGATACAATGGAGATAGGAGAGTTTTGACCAGGGGACTAGCACAATCTGATTAAAATTTAAAAAGATCACTTCGAGGGCTTCCCTGGTGGCACGGTGGTTGAGAGTCCACCTGCCGATGCAGGGGACATGGGTTCATGCCCCAGTCCGGGAAGATCCCACATGCCGCGGAGAGGCTAGGCCCGTGAGCCATGGCCACTGAGCCTGCGCATCCGGAGACTGTGCTCCGCAACGGGAGAGGCCACAACAGTGAGAGGCCCGCGTACTGCAAAAACAAACAAACAAATAAACAAACAAAAAATAAAAAGATCACTTCGAATAGTCTGTGAATAGTAGAAAAAGCAAGTCCAGAAGCAGTAGCCTCCAAAGGATATTGCAGTAGTTGAGTTGAGATATGATGGTGGTTGTAAATTTGGGGACAGTGACAATGAAGAGAAGTGTTTGGATTTCGGATATATTTGAATAAAGTATAAAATACTACTCATTAATTTCACCATTTCACAAACTCAAATGCATTTTGGAGCTATCATTATAGAGCAGTTGTTTTTTTTTCTTTAACAAAGGATGAATAGAAAAATTAAACTTACTTAGATATATTATGTAGGGTACTTTAGTCACTTAGGGTAAAATTCACCGAAGGGGAAATAATATGGACACATACTTGTTTTATGTAATATTTTAAAATAATTGTTGAGCCAATTGATTAAAGATAGTATAAATGATTAAGAAAAGCACTATATGATTCTTATAAATGAAAGAATAGGAAAATAGCCAAATGGAGCATTACTTTTATGAAGAAAAAAATTTTAAAGGACTCTGAGTGATGTTCTTAGAAACATCTCAGTTATATTCAAAATTGAACTCCCTTAATAAGAGTAAGTTCCTTAATTTGATTCACCAGATGTGATTAAAGGACATTGAATTTTGAACAAATAAAGACAATTACTTTATGCAGTTTATAGTAATAAATGAAACTTGCTGCCACAAGAGGTCGTTGAGTCAATTCCTATGGCTGTACTTTAAATAGAATTTTTTGACTTCAGAATTACTAGACTGGGTCTTTAAGTCTTTTTTAATTCAACATACATTTTTCTAAATGCATTCTATGTAACAGCTGCTAGACACTATGGCTAAAAGGCTGACTAAAACACTCTCCTGCCCTTGAAGTGTTCATAGTCAAGAGGAGGAAGTGAAGAAAGAAATGAAGAAATTTGCACAAAATGTCTGGCTAGGGTCACAAATGTTCCAGCATTCAATTTCACTTGGCTGAAGCTTAATGGAAAATAGGCTGTGTAAAGTGAACTTTGAATGATAACTAAGCAGTGCAGCATGAGCAAAGATAAGGAGGACCGAGATAATACAGTTCACAGCTCGGGACTAAAAATTTTTATTCCAAAATAGAGATATATCATAAATGTAATGTAGAATGTACACACATTTTAAAATATTTATTTATTTAACCAAACATTTATTTATTTTTTTAATAGAGCTTTATTGGAGTATAATTGCTTCACAATACTGCGTTAGTTTCTGTTGTACAACAAAGTGAATCAGCGATATGCATACATATATCCCTACCAAACATTTATTGAATACCTACTATGACAGGTGCTGTTCTGTTATTGGGATTGGAGCAGTTATTCCCATATATTTATGATGATCTTATGCTGGTTAGTGAGAAAAGACATAGATTGTTTTAACATGTGTATGGGGAAACTTTTCTCCAGTTTTTGAGAAATAATTGACACACATTAGTGTATAAGTTTAAGGCATACATCACGATGGTTTTATTTACATATAGTGTGAAATGATTATAACAATAGGTTTAGCTAACATCCATCATTTCATATAGACACAATAAAAAGAAAAGAAAGAAGAAAAAAGAAAAAAATTTCTCCTTGTGATGAGAACTTTTATGATATACTCTCTTAACAGCTTTCCTATATATCATACAGCAGTGTTAGCTATAGTCATCATGTTGTACATTACGCCCCTAGTACTATCTATCTTATAACTGGAAGTTTGTACCTTATGACTAAGTTCCTCCAATTCTCCCTCCCCCTACCTTCCATCTCTGGTAACCACAAGTCTGACATCTGTTTCTATGAGGTTTCTTTTTTTAGATCCCACATATAAGTGAGATCATATAGTATTTGTCTTTGTCTGGCATATTTCACTTAGCATAATGCCTTCAAGTTCCATCCATGTTGTTGAAAATGGTAAGATTTCTTGATTTTTTATGGTTCAATAATATTCCATTATATATCTTTATCTATATCTATATCTATACACACCACAACTTCTTTATTCATTCATCCATCAGTGAACACTTAGGTTGTTTCCATATCTTCAATACTGTAAATAATACTGCTATAAATATGGAGGTGCAGATACCTTTTCAAGTTGGCATTTTCATTTACTCCATTTCGAGTTAATTTTTTTGAGTGGTGTAACACAGGGGTCCAGTTCCTTTATTTTACATGTGAATGTCCAATCATCCCAGCACCATTTATTGAAGATGCTGTCTTTTCTCCACTGAGTATTCTTGGATAGCTTGTCAAATATTAGTTGACCATACGTATATGCTTTGGTTTATTTCTGGGCTCTCAATACTGTTCCATTGATCTATGTGTCTATTTTTATGCCAGTACCATACTGTTTTGATAACTATAGCTTTATAGTATAGCTTGAAATGCAGACGTGTGATGCCTCCTACTTTGTTCTTCTTTCTCAGGATGTCTTTCTTATTTGGGGTTCTTTGTGGTTTCACATAAATTTTAGAAGTGTTTTTTCTACTTCTGTAAGAAATAGAAAACTATCTATAGATTTAGATTGTTTTTGGTGGTATTGTCATTAATAGATAGTTTTTGGTGGTATTGTCATTTAACAACATTATTTCTTCTAATCCATGAACACAGGATGCATTTCCATTTAACTGTGTCTCCTTTGACTTCTTTCATTAACATCTTGTAGTAGAGATCTTTCACCTCCTTTTCTACATTTATTTCTTAGTATTGTATTGATTTCGATGCTACTGTAAATGGAATCAATTTCCTTATTTTTTTCAGAAAACTTGTTGTTAGTGTACAGAAATGCATGTTAATTTTGTATCCTGCAACTTTACTGAATTCGTTGATTAGATCTAACAGTTTTTTGGTACGGTCTTTAGAATTTTCTGTATATAAAATTGTGTTATCTGCAAATAGAGATACTTTTAGTTCTTTCTTTTCAATTCTAATGCCTTTTATATCTTTTTCTTGCCTGATTGCTCTAGCTAGGACTTCCAGTTCTATGATTAATAGAAGTGGTGAGAGTGGCACTTTTGTCTTTTTCCTGATCTTAGAGGAATACCTTTCAACCTTTCACCATTGAGTTTGATATCTGCTGTGGGCTTGTCATATATGGCTTTTATTATGTTGAGATATGTTCCTTCTATGTCTAATTTGTTAAGAGGTTTTTTCATGTAGTATGTTGACTTTTGTCAGATGCTTTTTTTGTGTGTCTATTGAGATGATCATGATTATTTTCTTTCATCCTGTTAATTGGTGTATCACAGTGATTAATTTGTATATATTAAACAATTCTTGCATCCGAAGAATAAATCCCACTTGATCATAGTGAACAATTCTTTTAATGTACTGCTGAATTTTGTTTGCTAGTATTTTACTGAGAAATTTTGCATCTATATTCATCAGGGATATTGGCCTATAGTTTTCTTTTCTAGTAGTATCATTTTCTGGTTTTGGTATTAGGATAATGGTGGCCTCGTAAAATGACTCTGGGAGTGTTCCCCTCTCTCTGATCTTTGAGAAGTATTGGTTTTAATTATTCTTTAAATGTTTGGTAAAATTCAGTGAGGCCATCTGGTCTTGGACTTTTCTTCATTGGGAGATTTTTGATTATTGATTTTACCTCTTTACTAATAATTGGTCTATTCATATTTTCTATTTCTATGGGGAATTTTTTGTGGAATTCAATTTATGAATATTTTGCCTTTAGAAGCTGTAGAAAAAAAATCATGAACATTTTGATTTAGACCAAGGACTAGTAAACCATGCACTAAAGAGCCAGATAGTAAATATTTTAGGCATTATAGGCCAAGAGGTAAAGTCAAGGATGTTCTATAGCTACTCATCTATTACACAGTTCCTGTCGCAACTCCTCAACTCTGCTGTTACAGTGTGAAAACAAACAATACATAAACTCATGTCTGTGGCTGTATTCCCTCATTTGCGAAAGCTAGCAGCAGGTCAGATTCAGCCCATGACCATAGTTTGCCACCTTCTGGTTTAGACCATAATAAATCTTTTTTTTTTTTTTTTTTTTAGTTTCACTGAGACTGGATCTAAAATGGTTTGATTTTTCCTATCTTTAAGTTCAATAGATAAAGTTTAAGCACTCCATCTCCTCATTTCTCTAGCTCTGGGAGTGGTCTGGGATAATTAATACAATGAATGAGAAGCCCTGACTTGTGATGTTACAGACTTGGGAGAGGCAGGTCAGCTAGTAGTCCAGGGGCTTCTGATGGACAGGATGAGCATTGGGCTGAGCTCCAATGATTGCTCCCAAGAAGCAAGTACACTTCTTGCTTGTTCAGATGATGTTTTGATTTCTGATCCTACTTGTTAAAACCTTCCCTGGAAGAGGGGTCTGAAAATGGGAGATAGGAAGTAAAGTTCTGATAAAGATGGTATGATATTTATATCCACCCTCAGTCACACTCATCCAGAGGGAGATTGATGTCTCGCTGGGACCAAAGAAGGGAGACAGGCCAGGGACAGATGGTTGATGACACTACTTTTTTCTGTTTTGTCTATGACAATAACAACAAAAAAAAAAAAAAAAAAAAAAGGATACTTTCCTTTGTAAGAACTTGGTTTGAGAGCATTCAATGAGATTGAGCCAGGTAGATGTGATAAGAGAGGGTTTCTGTTGCTGTCTTCTGGAAACCCCATCACCCCCTCACACATACAGACCTTTTCTCTGACAATAGCAGAGAAGGCATTGACAAGAAAGAAGGAAGCAGGAAAGGGAGGGAAGGAGGACGGTATGAAGGGAGGGAGGAATGGAAGAGAAGTCTATGACTCTAAACATGCTGCCTGCTATCTTTGGCCAGGCCTCCAGAACTCTGGGGGCATTGGGAGGTGGCTAGGCTTTCTCTCTTCTTCTGCCCCTTGGATAACTTCCTCTGGAAGAAGCTGACAGTCACTGAATAGGTTCTCCCAGTGTACTGCAGAGCCTAGAGATCACCAGTGTTGAAAAGGTTAAGATCCACTAATCTGTCCCCTTTAATCCTGGATTCTCAAACATTAATAAGCATAAGAATCATCTAGATGGCTTATTAAATGCAGACCCATGAACTATACATTTGTAGGGATGTTGATAAGTGGGTGTGGGGTAGGGTTCAGAATTTCTGTATGTAACAGGTCCTCTACGTCTCAGTGGAATTTGTGGCAGATGTTTGGGGTCAGTTTCAGAGTGTTCAAAACAGTTGAATAAAAGGGACAAAAGAAACTCATGATTGTTTAAATAACCATTAAATTTTTTTCTTGAGTATAAATTAATTGCCTGAAAAATAAACGTTTTGCTATACATTTTAATGATAAGACTTAAGCTGCAGCTTTCTAATTCAGACTAAAGTCTCTTGGGAAATCAATAATCAAAATAATAATATTTAGCATAATATTTTTTATTATCAACAAAGAAAAAAAGCTAATCCTAACAAAAATGTAAATGGATATTTTATACCATGGTAACTTAATTTAGAAAAATGTATTTTCTCTTTCTAAAGTTTAAATGATGAAAGATTTTTAAAAAATCAGAATTTCTTATTAAACTCTCAATTCTCAAATATATAATGTTCTGGGAAAGAAGAAGAATTTATTCCAAATTTAGCTGTAAATGCTATATTAAATACAATGATTTGAGCTGTGTATTGATAGCATGTAATTTATGAATAAACCAAGTTATTAAAAAAAATGAAATACATTATATTGTTCAGAATGTGGGGTGATTTTACCATAAAGCTGTACTCTGATTCACTGAGTACGAGGAAAAGCATTTAAAAAAAAAAAATACATTCATCACATTTTGAATCATTTTAAAAGCTGAATTGCAGGATTTTAATGGCCTAAATAAAGGTACCACCTCCCTCTGTCCTTACCCTATCTGGGGTGAGTGCTCCACGATTGCAAATGAACATTGACTTTACTAAGCACAGAAGAACCCAGATTACCTTTAAACTTTATAAAGACTTTTACTTTGTTCCTATTCATTCTTCTTACTCACACTTGGGAAGCATTTTGGAAGAAAAGAAATCCATGCCTACCCAAACCATTTCCGTTTGTGTAGTCTTCTGTTGCCAACATTTTTGCATGAATGTCCTTCATATTTTTTATATATATCCTTTATATAGAGACCATATATGGGAAATATGAAGATCTAAATCCACATTAATATGGAAAAATTAAAATGAAGTATAAAGCCATTATTCATATAATTTGATCCAAGGGAAAAATATATTTATCATGAGTGAAAACATAACTCAAGGTAAAGGAAAATAGGATACACAACCTAAATTTTCTACCTAAGTATCTCCTCTTCATCGTGTAGCTGATCCACTGTGATGAGTGGGTAGGGAGGTGTACACTTGGCCTTGGGTTTCCTCAAGGTGAAGAGCTGCAAGCTCTGGACAGAAAACAGGTACCAGGAATGCTCTGATCCCTACCAGTCTATTCATTATGGAAACATTTGTGTTACAGAGTCCTTGTTAAAATGCAAATGAAGCACAGAGTTATTGTGACTTTGGTATAAATTGATTTAATTGATGGTGTTTAATTTAAACACCTAGCCTCCTAGCTGAGATTAGCCACCCACACCGCTGCCTGCTCCCATGGTGGACTGAATTATGTTCCCCAAAAGATCTGTTGGTCTTAACTCCCAGTAAATCCCAGGAAAGAGAGCCTTTGCAGATGTAATGAAATTAAGAAAAGGTCATCCTGGATCAGGATGAACCTAAATCCAGTGATTGGTGTTCTTATGAGGAGAGAAAAATTTGGAGACACAGGGACACATAAGAAGGCCATGTGAAGCCAGAGACAGAGATTGGAGTTAGGCAGCCACAAACCAAGGAATAGCAGGATTGCTGGAAAGCACCAGAAGCTAGAAGAGGCAAGGAATGGTTCTTCCTGGAGCCTTTGGAGGGAACCTGGCCCTGGCAACACTTTAATTTTGGATTTCTAACTTCCAGAATTATGAGAAAATAAATTTCTCTTGCTTTAAGCTACTCAGTTTGTGGGAATTTGTTATGGCAGCCTTATGAAATTTACACATTCCTCATAGATTGAATTTGGATTTGGATAAGGAGGGTAGTTGGGGCAATGTTGTAGTGATGAGCCCCTGAATAACAAGAAGGTAGCATAAGAATCTGTTCACCTGGGAAATGGAAATTGAGAGCAGAGAGGAAGAAAGGAAGTATCATTGAATCCTCTGTGCTACCACAGCATTATTTCATATTGATATCAAAGTATTTCCCTTACTTTACCTTTTATTATAAGTGAGTTCTCAATATTCTATTTTCCCATTAGATTCCGATTTTTTTAGGGCATTGACTAAATTATTTATGATGTATTCTTGGAACCTATAAAAGCACCTTAAACATAGTTTTTGTGCAATATAAATATGTATTAGTTTCTAATTCAAAATAGTAATTTCTTTCTGGACATTTTATAAGATGTTAAAAAATGGAAAACATGCTCAACCTCTAATGTACCACTGCTATTAAAACAGTCCTCTGATTTTCCTTGGAAATGTTATTTTCCATGTAAATGTAAATGGATAAGATGGTAAAAAGAAAATCACTTTTCCCTCTTTAATATTGGATTACAAATGAATGGAATCAATGTTCACCCAACTTTTGCATTTTCAGAATGAACTAACAAATACAACAGGATTTACTGGTATTACATTGACCTTTCTGTTGCAGACTGCATAAAAATCTCAAGGGCTAGCTTAGAGTTCAATGAATAAAGATAGCACATCAGGTACAAGGTCACTTTGTGGTCCTTTCATTGAGTTTTTCAGGCTATAATATATATTAATTACTCAAGTTATGTGCAGGAACACTGGGTATTTCATCAGTGAGTATTTCCTTTTACAAGTTGGCTTTGGGAAAAAAAATGGATCTATCTCTGGCCATCAAAAGGCAGGTATGAGATAATGGCATTTTATTCTCCAAATACATGAAAAAGTTTATTAGGATCAGGCAAGGAACAGAAAGTTCAATGTAAATTATATACACTGGAGTGCATAAATATTCAGGAACATTATGATTTTGTTGCATTTTGGCATTTTCATATTATTTTGAAGGAGGCATTCCAAGTATTAGCTCTATGAATGGAAACATTGGCAACTGTTCTCTGAAGAGTGTTAATAAGATACTGTTTCTGACATTTAAAAAAATACAAAAGGTGCAATATAAAAGAAAGAAAAGAGAAATAACCACGATAGCATGGACAATTTAGCTTAAAAGGATGAAATTATCTTTTTGTAATACAAACAAGTCACACATTCCATATGTGTGTGATTTTAAAATAGTAAGAATGTTTTAAGTGAGGCACACAAAGAGATGAACTGGCTTGTCTATTCCCACGAGTTATTGTGAGTTATTTTTAATGATTTACATCTTAGAGTAAGTCCAGAGAAAACTGCACACTTTATACAGGACTCCACATCTTAAGGTGGCATATGAGAATTTATTATTTACTCATTTTGAGAAATATTTATTGAATAACTATTGTGCACAAGGTACTCCAAATGTAAAGGTAAAGAAAGCACAGACTCATTCTCCAAAGACCTTACAATATTTAGGGAAACAGATACAAAAGGAACTTTAGTTTATTGTGGTAAGGACTGTGATAGGGACTCACACAAAATTTCATGGGAACACAAAGGAGGGGTGTACATTTGAGTCTCAGGGAAAAATTTCACAGATGATGTGATGCCTCATCTGAATCACCTGGATTTCAATAAGGCATTGGAAATAATTTCTAGGATACCCTTGTGGTTAAGATGAATATATATTGGTAAGATTGCTGGGCAGTTTGTTGAATCTTTAGCTGATAAACCTTTCTTACCAAACAACACTGGTTAATTAATGGATCAGTGTCAAACTGCAGGAGGCCTCTGGTTTACATGATTGGACCTTTCTTTACATCACTTTTTAACCAACTATTTGATGACATGATGTTATTTAAGGCATATTTAATAAATTTAGGAATGATTCTAAAAGGGGAGCTCAAGCTACTACTATGCTATATAGTTTACAAAGAATTTCACAGACTGAAAAGTGGATTGAAACTGACAATGGAATTAAATAGTAAAAATGTAGAGTTAGGTTTAAAACTCCACTGAGGAAACAGAAGAATGGAATGCCTAGCTTAATAGTCTTTCAGGTGGAAGAGATCTAGCTTTTTAGCTAAATGAAATATCACTGTGGATCATGGGTGATAATAAAGTTGCCTGGAAAGTTAATGGAATCTTGAACTGAAAGAACTACATATTCCAGGTGAAAAAGAGGTAATATAGCTTGATGTTCTTTATCACCAATCAAGAATATTGAGTTTGGGGTTATAAATGGTAAAAAGTGGAGAATTATGAAAAGAGGATAATTTGAAAATTACAGGTTTTGGAAACTATATATATAAATAGTTGACAAAATGGAAAGTGTTTTGAAGAAAAGATCTAAGGGGCAGTAATAGGCATCTAAAGTGACTAATTGTTCATTCCACCCATTTACTCAATCTACAAGTCTTTTTTTTCCCTTTATTTTCTTCTTTTTAAGTGTCAGTGTGCCAGACACTTGCTGGAAATTGGAAATAAATTAGGCAAAGTCAGCTCCTAGGGTTCTCTCATTCTAGTACAATATTCCTATTCTTTAACTTGAGGCTTATGGAGGGTACTTTGAAGGTTTATGCTCCTCTGGAAATTGTATGCACAATTTTATACATCTTTGGATTTTTATCTGAAGGCGATTCTCTTAAAAGAAATGGTGGTTTAAAATGTTTAGGAAGCACTTATCCAATGGGAGAGTCAGATATATTCACAGACATGCAATGATAAAATACAAAATGAGAATACATTATGTGGGATACTATACTTGAAAAGAAATATGAATCTATTTTTTTTTTATCCTGGAAAGAAATAGAGCTCTACCTGATTTCCTTGGATTCCCTCTCATTGGAAGATTTTATTTTGGTAATTTCTGGATATCTCCTTTAAAGGATTCTTTATATAAAATTCCCTCATAAAGTAGGAAATTGAACTATGTTCTATCACAAGGATTTTATTATTTAATGTGATTGTTTTATTATGTTCATTGAAAGTTACTGATCACCAGCCTCCACCTTCTTTTCACATTCTCTGCATCACCAGTGTACTAAAAGATGTCTTGGCATATAACTCTCCCCTATACATTTCATTCACCAGAACATTCACTCACGCGCCTAACATTTTTTAAAGTATCTTTCATGTAATTGTATGCATTTATGCAAGTAAATATTTAACAACCAGCTCTCTGGGGAAAATATCTTGAGGTGTAGTGTTTGGTGATTTCTATGGCCCTTAGGCCCATTTCAAGGTACCAATGTATCAATATATCACTGAAAGCAGAGTTGGAAGAGAGGCATACAGTAGACTCTCTCAAGCTGGGGTAGCTGCTCCAGCACATCACTATTTCTATGATCCCAGTTCTGTATTAGGTACCAAGGCTATAAAGATGACTAAAACTGTTCCTGCTCTCAAGAAAGTCAGCTTCTAGTGAGGAAAGGGAGTATGTACATGACTACTCAAATAATATTCTTTGTAAATTACATGTTGGTTGAGCATGTGCACCCTAGATGCTGACCTGCATCTTCTAATTCTGGGTTTGACCTTGGATGCCTTAGGCAAATTTTGGATGCTCTGAGCAAATTACTTATTTCTGTGAGTCACACTTTCTTCATCAATCATGTGCGGGGGAGTCACTTATTCTATAACTATTTCTCAAGCGCCGATTATGTGCAATATACTCTGCTAAGCACTGTGGATATGCAGTGAACAAATGAAATAAAAACTCAACTCTTCATCGAGCTTAGAAACTAGAGGGGGAATTTGAACAATAAATAAACAAATGAATAAAAGCTATCATGTGTCAGCTTGTCTTAAATTCTATGGAGAAAAATTTAGCAGAGAAAGAGAGCTGGGGTAGAGTGGAGTTGCAATTTTCAATAAGGTAGTCAAAGAAGGCTTCGGGAAGGTGGACTTCGAGAAAATAACTGAAGGAGTGAGGGAGAGAGGCACGTAGGTCCCTGAGAAAGAAATATTCCAAGTAGAAGGAATAGCAAATGCAAAGACCCCGAGAGAAAATCATGTCTGTTCCTGGAGGACCTGGGAGGAAGCAGGAGCAGTAAGGGTGGAATTAAAGAAAGGAAGATAGTAGATGAGATTAGACAGTTTCAGGGAGTGTGTGGGGCAGATTAAGAAAATTGTTATAAACCTTTGTAAGGACTGCAGCTTTTAATCAGTAAGGTAGGAAGTCACAGAAGTCTATGAGCAGAGGAGTGATATTATCTGATTGACCTTTTAAAATAGCCATTCTTCTATTTGAATATGCTCCACAGGAAAGCAAGGGCAGAAGCTGAGAGATAAATTAGGAAGCTAGTACAAAACTTCAGATGAGGGATCCTGGGACCTTGGGCCAATGGTTAGGATGGGTACAGCAAGAAGTGGTAAGAGTCTAGATAACTTAAAGGCAGAGCAATCTAAATTTGGTGTATGGAGGGATGACCTAAGAGGAAGAGAAAACTCAAGGATGCCTGAAAGGATGCCTCAGTGGTCTGCCTTTGCCACTGGATGTAGTTGCCATTTACTGAGTTCACCCTGGCTAAAGGGTGATAAGATTTTCTATTTTATACATAATAAATTTGAGATGTATCTTAGATTTCCAGTTGCAGACACTGTGTAGGTAATTGGATGTATGAGTCACAGATTCATGGCAGAAGTCCAGACTAGATACAATTTATGAGTCATTAGAGTATAAATAATAATATCATCAAACACATATAGTGCCAGGCATTTTTGCAGATATTAATTCATTTAATGCTCCAACAATTCTATTGTGTAGGTACTGTTAAGATCCCAGTTTTTAACAGATGAGCTCCCTGAGGTGAGAAACAAAAGATTATTAGCTCAAGGTTGCACATCTAACAAAGTAGTTGAGCTGCGATTCAAAGTCAGACAGTTTAGCTCAAAGGTCTGTGCTCTTAGCCGCGATATTCAACATGAAATGTGATGAAATAACCAATGGTGTGACTGCAAAAGGCTAGGGTAGACCAACATTTCGACTTTGTGGAAATGAAAAGAACCAGCAAAGTAGACCGTGAAGGAGTTGTCAGTGATGTACAAGGAAGACCGGAGGATCAGAGAAATGATATGTGAGATACAGGGAAATTAAAGGGATAATAAATAATAATTGTGAGCATTAAATTAAATTTGGGATGTGTTAAGTCAAGTCTTAACATAGTAAATGCTTATGAAAGTTAGAAGTCTTTAATATTATTACTTTATAACTTTTAGTGCTTATTTTGTGTGTGTGTGCGTGCACACACGTTTATATGTATGTAGGTAAAGGGTTAACAGAAGATTCACAGATGATCTGACATTTGAACTAATGTATAAATAACAATGCATCACGTATCACAAAAAAGGGCATGGGTGTTTCAGGCAAAGAGCAAAGGCGGGGGTGAGAAAGGGCATTGAGCTCTACAAAGTGTGTTTCCGAAACCCAGATCTACATCAGAAGAAAAAATACCACCAAAAAAGACTTTATAACTCCTTCTTGCCTGGAACAGCTTCCCAGGATACATTACATTAAAAAAATTCCCTGTTTAAGTACCTTTTAGGAAGTGCTGAGTTAAATAGTGAAAAACCTGCTTCTTTACTAAAAACTTTCTCAGAGCTCTTTAAGTATATGACAAGCTAATTTCCCAAGCTAATTTGACCTTGGTATCTTTCCCAGAACAGCATCACATTTGAGGAGACACTGGCTTAGAGGAGAAAGATGTACACATTTCCAGGCTTACTAGGTTCACCAAAAACTTTTATATACTTGGCCCGTAGTGCACAAAATTAGGGCTTAGGAATCATACGAATATGGATTTTAATTCTGGCTCTGTCACTGTTTGTTACTTACTTATCAACGCCCTTCACAGCACAAGTTCCATGTCTTACACATACATGATGCTCAGTAAATAGTTGTTAAATTGAAAGGATGGAAATACTGAAAAGAGCTGTCATTATCTTTTTATTTAATAACTTTGAAGCCATTTTAATTTTTTCCTCAGGAAGAGTGATGATTATACATTCTTAAATAATGTAGACATGAAGAAAAGCATATTTCAATTCTAATTTTTATTGCAGAATATCTTTTCTGTTATATATCCTAATTCCTAAACAGCTTAATTATTTGCTCTGCCATGTAATTTCATATAAATATAGGCAAGATTAGCATATCCCTTCCATTTGTCTGGGAAATGCTCCATTCAATCCCCATGGTTCTAGATGTTGTCAATCATGAGGGAATGGTATCCATTCCCTCTCATCCAGGGAGAGACACCCAAACCATATCCTACTGCATTAGTCTCATGCAAAAGATAAATGAGAACATAGAAAAATCCACAGAAAGAAAAACATTTTAGAGGGATTACAATCAAAATAAATGAATCCTATGAAAGAAAGCAACTTTGCCAATTCATTCACCAACTTAATAAATATTTGGTAAGCACGTTTAATGTGTAAGAACTGTACTAGGTGCTAGGGATACACTGGTTAGCAAACAGATGTGGTCTCTGATTTTAGGTGGGAGAAGTACAAACCTAATGGGAAGACAAATACTAATCATACAATCTCATCAATAAATGAGAAATAACAACTGATATAGAGCCCCAGAGGGAAAGTATAGTATGGAATGTTATAAGAGTAAAATGGGGGAATCTGACCATGTATCTCCCGAATAAGTGAGAAATGAGATGAGAGTTGAAAAATAAATAGAAATTATGTAGGAGGAGTAAGACTAGACTATTTCATAAAGAGGAAATGACATGAGCAAAGGGCCCTTAGTGGGCTGTGCTATGACACATTCAAGTCTGTGAATGAAATCAGGCAAGGCTGGAACACACAGAGCTAGGAGAAATGTAATATCTGACAATTCTAGAAATGTTGGCTGATATCAGATCATGTAGAGTATTAGAGTCCATAGTAAAGATTTTGTTATTCATCTTAGGAGTTATGAAAAGCCATTGGAATATCATAAGGAGGAGATATACTCCCAACATTCATGTTCTTATACTTTTACTTTGAATATGTGTAGCCACAAACTTGATGTACTATTTTAGTTCTTTTTTAAAAAATAAATTTATTTATTTTTGGCTACATGGGTCTTCTTGGCTGCACACAGGCTTCCTCTAGTTGTGAGGAGCAGGGGCTACTCTTCACTGTGGTGCGTGGGCTTCTCATTGCCATGGCTCCTCTTGTTGCGGAGCAGGTACGCAGGCTTCAGTAGTTGTGGCACGCGGGCTCAGTAGTTGTGGCTTGCAGGCTCTACAGCACAGACTCAGTAGTTGTGGTACGTGGGTTTAGTTGCTCCATGGCATGTGGGATCTTCCCGGACCGGGTCTTGAACCCATGTACCCTGCATTGGCAGGTGGATTCTTAACCACTGTGCCAGCACAGAAGTCCCTTGGTTCCTTGTTTAATTTCATACTTGTGGTATCAAATGCAACCTACTGATGCATTCAAACTTATGTTTTCAGAGACATTTCCATGAAGATGCATGCAGATCTAGTTCATTCGTTTTCTCTGCTGTTTAGTCCTATATATTGTGGAATATTTTGGAACCTATTAGATGATTGCAGGATTTTTCTTTAGCCCATTAATTTGGTAAATTTTACAGTTAAAATATCATTGTATTTTTAGGATAAACCCTACTTGGCCACAATGTATTATTTGTTATTAAACTTCTAGTTACAATTTGATATTTTATCAAATTTTATTTCTGTTTTCATGTTTATAGAAGTATACTAAAATTTGCATTTTTCAAACTGTTCTCATGTGACTTAGTTTCAAGGTTATTCTCACATTATGAAATTAGTATGGATACCTTATTTCTCAAAATAATTTCTAACTCAAAAATTATTAAAGGGCTTCCCTGGTGGCGCAGTGGTTGAGAGTCCGCCTGCCGATTCAGGGGACACAAGGGGAAAGGCCACAACAGTGAGAGGCCCATGTACCGCAAAAAAAAAAAAAAAAAAATTATTAAAGATTTAATGAAGCTTCCTTGTAAAACCATCTGGGGGGCTTCCCTGGGGGCTTCCCTGGTGGCGCAGTGGTTGAGAGTCCGCCTGCTGATGCAGGGGACACGGGTTCGTGCCCCGATCTGGGAGGATCCTACATGCCGCGGAGCGGCTGGGCCCGTGGGCCATGGCCACTGAGCCTGCGTGTCCGGAGCCTGTGCTCCACAACGGGAGAGGCTGCAGAGGTGAGAGGCCCGTGTACTGCAAAAAAACCCAAAAAAACCCACCCCCACACACAAAACCATCTGGTCTTGGTTTTGTCCCTACTTACCAACTTTTTATTTGAAAAATTCTGAAATTGATAGATTGAGGCATTATTAAAGAGAACAGCTGCACACTCTTCACCTAGCTTTGTTGATTGCTAAGATTTTGTCATATTTGCTTTCTCTCTCTTTCGCTTGTTCTCTTTCATTCTCACTCTCTCTCAGTCTCTTTCTCTCTGCTTAACTATATGAAAGCATATTTCAGATATCCCACTTCTTAGCTAAATACTTCAGAAAATATTAAGAAAAATAGCACTCCCCTGCATGACCACAATGCCATTATCGTACTTCAAGAAGACAATAATAATGGCATATCATATAATATGAATCTCATATATAATTTTTTTTCAATTGTGTACTGTTTTTGAAACTGATTTCTTTTTTGACACAATCAAGATTCATGCATTGCTACTGGCTGTTATGACTCTTTAGTCTTCTTTAAATAAAGTGATACCACTGACTTTTTTGGGTCCTTTATGTATTTGCTTTTCACAAAATTGATTTTTTTAAAGATAATACTGTAATTTATTTCTTAAAATATCCCAAATTCTGTATTTGAATTTCCCATGGTTAAATTGAGGTTAAACATTTATGACAAGACTACATAGATAATGCTCTTATTGCATCATATTAAGTCAATATCATTCATAGATACACAAAAATTTAGGCATTCAACAAAGTAAAAATTTACAATACATGGCATCCAATAGAAAATAACCAAGCATTCAAGGAAGCAAGAAAACAAGATGTTCCATATGTTTGAGCATGTTAGAAATATGGAAGATATTTTTAAAAGACTCATATTTAACTTCTAGATATAAAACTACAACTTCTGAGATAAAAATACACTAAATGGAATTAGCCACAGATTAGATACTTCAGAAGACAGATTAGTGAAATTGAAGATATAGCAATAGAAACTATCTAATATGGACCACAAAGCGAAAAAAAATGAATAGGGCATCAGATAGCTCTTGGAAAATTTCAAGCCACCTAATATACAGATAATAGGAGTCCTAAAGGAGGGGTAGATAGAAAAAATATTTGGAGAAATATGGTTGGAAACTTTCAAATTTGATGAAAACTATAAATATATAGACCCAAGAAGTCTTGTGCTACAAGCAGAAGAAACTTGAAGGAAACTATACCAAGGCATATCAGAATGAAATTGCTTAAAAATGAAGTGAGAAAACCTTAAAAGTAGTCAAAGGAAAAAGACATATCATTTACTGAGAGTAAAGATTAGAACAGAATACAGATTTCTTATCAGAAACAATGGAAGCCGAAAAACAGTGGGGAAACATCATTAACATACTAAAATCATCATTCTACATCCAGGGAAAATATCTTTCAAATATAAAGACAAAATGAAGACTTTCTCAAACATACAGAAGCTAAAAACTTCAGGACAAGTGTATCTTTATTACAAGGTATGTTAAAGGAAGTCCTTCAACAGAAGAACATGATCCCAGATGAAAATTTGAATTTATACCAAAGTACAAAGAACATCAGAAATGGTAAATATGCAGGTAGATCAAAAATAATTTTCTATTAAATTTAGTCTCTATAAAAGAAAATTTACTGTTTAAAGCAAAAATAAAAACAACAGATTGTACAGTTTATAGCATATGGAGAAGTAAAATGCATAACAACAATAGCACAAAGTTTGGGGGGCAAACAGAACTACTGAAATGTCTCCAACTATAAGTAAAGTGATATAACATTACTTGAAGGTAGACTATGATAAGTTAAAAGTGTATACTATAAATCCTAAAGCAACAGCAAAGAATTTTGTCTAATAAGCCAATATAAAATAGATGACCAAAACTATTCAAATAATCCCAAAAAAGGCAAACACAAACCTTCAACTTCACTTTCTGGATCTGTGTGTATAACACTTTTCTCCATCTAAAAATAAGAGGTAGGTTATCAAAAACGGTCATTACAGGAAAAGAAAAAAAGCTAAGAATTGATGTTCACCCAAAAGAATAATTGTTTGGCTCCTTTCTGGTACCCATGTGTTAAGATGGCATGTGTCCATCTGCAAGTTATACTGGAGGTACAGGTGCTAACCAAAAATTGGAAGGTTGCACACTCCTGAATTGCAGGAAACCTATACTCAGTGACAGCAGGGTTCCGCTGCCACCATGTGCCTTTAAATACCTGCATGTAGATAATTCTTTCAGTGTGAGGCTAAAAACAGTGGCCAAGTGTAGAAAAATATTAACTAACTGAGAAAATACAAGGGTGTTTGGTAGATAAAGATTGCTTCGTTGAGAGTAAGGGTTAGAAATAAAGTCAAGACTTCTGTAGTCAAAATCGGGCTTTTCATATACAGAAAAAATAAAATCAGGTCCCTAGTTTAAGTTAATTATAAATTAACGTCCTACTTATGAAAGGCAAAACCATATAACCAATGGAAGAAAATATAGAAGAAAATCTTTAGATGGAGAAATACTACTTAAACAATTACATATAGCATAGCTAAAAGCTAAAAAACGGATTCACTATATCAAACTTAAGGACTTGTTATCCAAAATTAAGGGTAAAGTTAATGGATAGGTGACAAATTGAGGGAATATAATATCTAGCTCAAAATCTGACATCCAATGTGTATTTAAAGTAGAAAAAAAAGCTGTGAATTTGAAATTAAAAGAAAGAGAAGACTACAGCTAACACATATATGAAGATAAATGTAGATGAAAGGAACATTAAATGTGTCAAATTAGAAATTTGAAAATACTAGATGTTGACAAGGAAGGTTGAAGACAGGTATCTTTATGCTACCTGGAGAACAGGTTGGTATATTAAGTGTATGCATGCACCTATGATTCAGAGGACTATATACTTTAGTTTGCCAGGTTCTGGTTCATACAGTTGTTCCAGTATAATTATGAATAATGCCCTCTTCCAGTCTGAACATTATTTTAGTGTGGATGACAAGTTAAATGATTACCCTACTGATGATCTAGCAATTCTACACCTGAGATTGCCAGGAAAACTCACACAGGTCTACAAGAAAATAGGTATGAAATGTACATCACCGTGCTGTTTGTGCTAGCTGGAAACTGGAGGCAACCTGATGTCCATCTCCAGGGGAATGATTAAATAGTACTTAAAGATAACACTTAAAGCCATGAAATACTATCGAGAAATTAGAAACAATACACTAAATATGCATTGTGGAGGTAGGGTTGATTTATAACTGTATTGAGGAACTCTATCTTTATTTTAGGGCCACCTGGAGGTTTGGTTTTTATTCTTGGCCAAGATAAGAGACAGTATAATTTATGATGTGTTGGGGAATCACTGGGCCAGTTTCTTAAGAATGGTTGAAACTAGTCTACTGGTGTCTGATAAGCCTGCCTTGCTTATGTGACCAAAGGGACATAAAATGGCTTCCCTGGGAACTTTTCCTTTGAGTTTGCCTAATAATGGCTCCTTGCAAATGAGATGTCTCTTGGATCTCTAATTCTCCCTTGCACTCTCTTTGGTTATGCTGGTATATTTTACATTTAAATGCAAGCCTAAGTCAGGATGCTCTGTGGAGTCTGGTGAGTCCTTCTGAACTGGGGAAATCTTTACATATGTTTAGCTACCTGGATAGATCTTGTTTAGTAAAACAAGAAACTGAACAAGACACCATACTATGCATCATAATATACTCTATGTAAATTAATAAAAAATCTGCACACACACAAAACTGTATATTTTGCAAAGATATATATAACCAGGGATATATAGTATATATCGAACATTAGAGTGAATGTCTACCGTGAGTGGGAGGAAACAAATGGGCATCAATGATCAGAACCTTGCAGAGAGTGGGGACTATAGTGTGCTGATGAGTTTGAGTCTCGCACCTCTCAGTATCTGGGGCTTCAAGACAGTCTATGGTTTACAGGATACAATATCTTTTTCCACTGGATATATGATTGAAAGTTTTAAGATTCTTGTACTGCTAGTCAGCTCAGTCCAATGTCAATGGGATATGGGTTTGCATATGTGAAGTCTAATTTGCTAATAGCTGAACATTAGAGCAGGCAGTCCCAAATGGCTATGTGATGAAATTCCCTGAAAAATATTATTCAACTTTAAAATCAGCTAGGGTCAAGCTTTGATAAGTTTAGTGATGAACTCTGGAAATTTAGATAAGTATTTTCAGTTGACAAGGATGATTGTGGGCAAAATTTAAGACTGAAATGTGGCATAATTTTTGGTTTTAGTTCTTTACCCAAAGAACAAAACTTCTTAGTCAGAGGGCTAAGTCTATACCTTTAAAAAGAATACATAACACTTACGAAATACCAGATGGTCTTTCCTGGAAATTTAGGATTTTTTTGACAGAATTCTTTGGAGAATCAACTCAAAATTATATTGAATATTGACAGGAAATGGAAATATGCGATCTTCTCTACAGCCTGATTTTTGGTGTGATTAAACACTTTAGTCTCTCTTTTAAAATTTGTTTAAGGTTCCTACGTACATTTTTTTGTAAAAACAGTTCCATCTTTGTAACTAGAATTAAGTAAAAGCCCTAAGTGTCTATTAAATATCTATTAGGTTGACAAGTACATCCTGAAAGGTTAAAGCTTAGTTTGGGGAGCTGTCATATAATGAGATGTGAGAAGAAATGTTTTCTCAAATTACTATTGCTCATCTCTGCTATGCTTAGCATGCGGTAGACACTCAAGAAACAGTAGCTGAAAGAATGCAAATATGAAAGTAGAGATGTTTAGGATTAGAAGAAAAAATTAGTATAACTAATAGCCTACTTAAGATATTTGAAGTGCTATCAAGCTGAAAGAGGTGAAATTTGTTTTTTGAGGATCTGGTAGTCAGAGCTCAGATCAATGATGGTGATTCAAGAGAAGCAGAATTTGTATAAAGAAAAAGAACTCTAATATAATTAGGCTATTTGAAAATGGAATGGCAACTTGGTGAAAGA
>NW_006794406.1:425725-490682 GCF_000442215.2 Lipotes vexillifer | reverse complement strand
AAGAGTGTGTTGCCTGTTGCTGAAAGAGTTCAAGTGGAAGTCTTGTGGCTACTCGACAAAGATGCAGTAGAGGGCTTAGAACACTGGATGACAGGTAGAACTAGGTGATGTGTGATCAACAGTATAGTCTACCTTGTGTTCAAAGATAAATTGCAAGTGAATGTATCCAGAGAACAGAAGAGAATAAACAAATGGTCATCAGTTCCTTCTATATTACCTGCTACCCATAAATATTATCCTTTGGTTTGAAATTCCATGATCTTGGCCCATGCTGGTTAATTATTAGCCAAGACAATTTATTTATTTACGAGAAGGCAAAGCCTTTGTGTGGACTTATGCAATCTGAAATATTAACAATATATGTGACTCACCTACTCATTTACTCAACAATTTTTTTAAGTGATCACTTTATTTTAGACACTGGTGATATAGTGTTGATAAGGAAAGTTTCTACTTTCAGAAAGCTGAGTTCTGGTGAGAGAAGACATGTAACAAACACATCAAACAATAAGTAAATAGAAAAATTTCAGAATGTGTTAAGTGAGGAGAATAGGCTCTTAAGTAGACAAAAGTGGAAGGAGAGGACCAGTTAAGAGCCTACTGCAGGGCTTCCCTGGTGGCGCAGTGCTTGAGAGTCCGCCTGCCGATGCAGGAGACGCGGGTTCGTGCCCCGTTTCGGGAGGATCCCACATGCCGCGGAGCGGCTGGGCCCGTGAGCCATGGCCGCTGAGCCTGCGCGTCCGGAGCCTGTGCTCCGCAAATGGGAGAGGCCACAACAGTGAGAGGCCCGCATAACGCAAGAAAAAAAAAAAAAAAAAAAAAAAAAAAAAAAGAGCCTACTGCAATATTCAAATTAAGAAATTTTGAAAAAAACTTTTATTTCTAGCACGTTGGGAGACTAGATAACCAGGAAAAAAACCTCTCCTAGTTAATGTAACCAAAAACATAAGGTATATGTAAACAAGCAAAGAAATAAATAAGTAGGTTAATAAAATATGTAAAAACACTTTTGGGGAAAATTATAAAGCTTTATTAAAAGACAAGGAGAAAACCCTAAACAAGTGGAGAGGTATATCCTGTTTTTGGTTTACCAAAAGGCTGAGTATGTTAAAGATTGAAATTTCCCCAAACTGCCTTATAGATTCAATGAAACTAAAAAAAGAAAAAGGATCTTTAAAGAAAATTGAAAACTATTTAAAATTTATACAGAAACAATAATAGCCAAGACTCTCTAGAAGAAGCATCAGGTAAAGAAACTTGCTCTATAAAACATCAAGATGTATTATTATAAAGTTATAGCTATATAATTAAGATAACATGGTATTTGAGATAGGAAATAGATGGTGGAAGAAAACATTCTAAAAATAGACCCACATACAAAAAATTAAAAAATAAAAATAGACCCACACATGTATGGAGACTTGATTTGTTACACTACCAGTTACTGGAAAAGTGTTGACTACTTCAGGAATTGTGCTGGAACTTAGACATTTGTTCAAAAATGAAAAATGAAATTAAATCCCTATAGGTGCCATTCACAAAATTTGCTTTAAGAAATGTAAAATATTTAAATGTAAAAGGCACAACTTTAAAAGTTTTAGAGGAAAATATAGGAAAATATCCTTGTGACTCAATGTTTGTAAAGGTTATCTCAAAGAAGATTCAAAAAGTCCAAAATCACAAGAAAATATTCATAAATTTGACTCAATTAAAATATATATTTTTATTATCATAAGATACCATAAAACTAATAGAAGAACAAGATCTGAACTGAAATAAAATATTTACAAAATCATATTGGATAAAAGATCATAATGTTGAAAATATAAAATTTCTACAAATCAATAATTATAAGACAATTAATAAAAAATGCTTAAATAATCACAAAGCACAGATGCAAGAGGGAGGAGATATGGGTATATATGTATATGTATAGCTGATTCACTTTGTTATAAAGCAGATACTAACACACCATTGTAAAGCAATTATACTCCAATAAAGATGTTAAAAGAAAACACAGGGGAAAAAAAAGATTAAAGAGTAAATAAAGATAACTAGAATTTCCAAAAAAAGAAAAAACAATGCTTAAATGACCAAATATGCATTTCAGAGAACAGGGAACATGAATGGACATAAATATAAGGAAAGATGCTAAACCACATTAGTAACCAGGAAAATGTAAATTATATATCACAAAAAGAGGCCTCCTTAAACTCTTCAGAAGGGCAAAAATTAAAAAATTGGAGATTATAATTAGTATTGGTGAGGTAGTGAAACTATAGTAACTCTCATTAACTGTTAGTAGCAGTGTAAAGCAGCACAAACATTTAATAGTTTGGCATAATTCATTGCATTTGAACATATGAAAACCGCAGGACTTCATTCTTATACTCTATATATGTACTTTGGAGAAACTCTAACATATATTCAAAACAGACTTATTCCAAGAATGGTTCATAGCAGTATTGTTTTTAATTCAAGATGAGAACAATAAAACATCAAGAAAAATTGGGAAATCATCCAAATCTTTATACAAATTATAATTAATATGTAAATTGTGAAACACTAAAACAATTGCCTAGTATAAAGCACTAAAAGTGAATGAACTACAAATTCACACAGTAACACAGACAAATCTCACAAGCAAGATATTGAGACCCGTGTGCCTAGAGCTCGTGCTCCACAACAAGAGAAGCCACCGCAATGAGAAGCCCGTGCACCACAACAAAGAGCAGGCCCTGCTCTTCGCAACTAGAGAAAGCCGGCGCGCAGCAACGAAGACTCAATGCAGCCAAAAATAAATTAATTAATTAATTAAAAAAAAGAAAAAACCAGACAAACTGGACTTCATCAAAATGAAAACCTTTTGTGCATCAGAGGACACTATCAAGAGAATAAAAAGACAATTCACAGAATGGGAGAGAATATTTGAAAATCATGTATCTAAGAGCTTAATATCCAGAATATATAAAGAAATTCAATTCAAAAACAGCAAAAAAACAAACAACCCAATTCAAAAATGGGCAGAGAACTTGGACAGTTCTTCAAAGAAGATACACAAATAGCCAGCAAAAGCACATGAAAAGAAGCTCAACATCACTAAATCATTAAGGAAACGCAAATCAAACCACAGTGAGATACCACCTCAAACCCATTTGGATGGCTATTATCAAAAAAATGGAAAATACGTGTTAGTGAGGATGTGAAGAAATTGGAATCCTCATACATTGCTGGTGCAAATGTAAAACAGTGTACCCACTGTTGAAAACAGTGTGTGGGTGCCTCAAAAAGTTGAATGTAGAATTACTATATGACCCACTTCTAGGTACGTAGTCAGAACAAGTGAAAGCAGGGACTAAAACAGATGTTTGTACATCCATGTTTATAGCAGCATTATTAAAAAGAGCCAAAATGTGGAAGCAACCCAATTGTCCATCAATGTATGAATGGATAAGCAAAACGTAGTATATCCATACAATGAAATATCATTCAGCCTTAAAAAGGAAAGAAATTGTCACACATGCTACAACATGGATGAACATTATACTAAGTGAAATAAGCCAGACAGAAAAGGTCAAATACTGTTTGATTCCACTTACATAGGAATCCCTGGAATAGTCGGATCCATAGAGACAGAAAGTAGAAGGGTGGGTGCCAGGGCTGGGGACTTGTGGGGGATGAGGACTGAATGTTTAATGGTCAGAGCTGGAGAAGATGAGAAAGTCCTGGAAATAGTGGTAATGATTATACAACAATGTGAACGTACAACCATATGCTTGAAAGTTAGTAAAATGGTGTATTTCATGTTACATATATTTTGCCACAATATAAGAAAAGTAAAAAGGGGAAAAAAGATATTGAGAGAAAGAAGCAGATTTCAGAAGAATACATACTGTACAACTCCATTTATGAAAAGTTACAAAACAATCAAAACTAAATAATGTATTAACTATGATACACATAGAGAAAGAAAAACTTTTCAAATAGCAAGAGATCATGAGCCTATGATTTAGGATGCTGGTTACCTCTTGGAGAAGCAGAGGGCAATCTGACCAGCAATGGCATTCAAGGTATTCAAAGGATGTTGTTCAATTTCTGAAGTTGGATGTTAATTGAAAAATATTTCTTAAGCTTTACATATACATTTTATACATTTATTTTATGAAATATTTCACTGATATTAAAACAAAGTAAAAACAAATGACTGTAGTTTGATGATGATGTTAGCAATGGGGATGGAGAGAATGGGCAGATTTGATGTATGTTGTTACAGCAGATAAGACTTTATGAATGGGTTGCATGTGCAAAATGAGTTAAAAAGTGATATTAAGAATGAATCCCAGATTTTTGACTTGAAAAAACAGGGGACATGTTGCCATTGATTATTCAAATGAGGAGCATGTTTACCAGAAACAAGATTTTTGACCTGTACATGCCATTTTTTAGGTGTGTAATAGGCATACCCATGATGTTAAGTTGGTAGTTGGATACATGAATTTTGAGATAAGGAGATATATCAAGGTTGGTGATACAAATTTAGGAGTCAAGGGCAGATAGATGGCATTCATATTAAACCATGGAACTAGATGTGATCACTTCAGGAAAGTATAGATTGAAAGGGAAGAAGGTCCATGGTCAAGATGTGGTTCTCCAATTATTCAAGGCTGAATATCTGAGATGTGTTCATTTTAATAGTCATTGGAAGATTTCAATACCTTATTTTGGTCAATCATAATTTTCTCAGTATGTGATATATTTGAAATAATCTACTTTAAATTAGTTTTTGGAATAGGCAGCCTGTACACGCATTTAATAAATAAGCAAATAGGTTTTGTTTGTTTTTACCTCACTTCTGTCCTTTAATCCGTCACTAAATTGCCTTAGGCATGAAAAAAATGTACCTTAGAATTTATTTTACTGACCTCTTCACTGCTCTTATGTAAGGTCTACTATAATGAGTTCTAGATTCTAGATAAGTATTAAAGAAGTTATCCATAACTACACCTATATATCCTCTTACAAATAACAATTTTTCAAAAATTATTATGTCATTCTTTCTGGCTTTTTAGAAGCACAATTAAACTTTATCAGTGAGAACTACTTAGAAATAGATCACAGCAACCAGCATAAATACAATGTTAAATATTTGTTCAATGAATATTTTATTCATCATTGTTTAAATACAATTCTGAAAACAATTCAAGGACCTAAATACATGCAAATTGGTGTTTGTTTTGGTATTTATGGCTTTGCTTTACTCTACTTCCTAAACTATAGCAATAACATTGAGAGATACATTTTTGTAAAGATGAGGGCTTTCTTTTGGTGAGGAACATTATTGTTTCTCCATTTTTAAAAAAACGGGACTTATTTTTGTTTTCCCGCAATGGCCTTTCATTTTCTCAGAGTTCATTAACTTTAGCAGCTTGTTTTTGCTAAAATATTCAGATGCACCACTGTCATTCTCTTTATGCCAATGGACTTCCACAGTAACTTCTTATTGTACAGTTCTTAGTTCTTTCACACAAGTTATGGACTGAACTTCCAGTTCTGGTTTTCTTTCTTTTTCTAAGGTCATATGTTTTCACCAGAAATAGACTGTAGAATGATAGGATTTGTCTTTCTGAATGTCCTCAGCAACATTTGTCTATATATTAGAAGGCAAACTTACGGTGCTAATATCTGGAAAATTAACAAACTAGTATTCTATTAAAATTTGGATTGATCTCACGCACTTACTTTCCCTCCTTTCAATAACCTCACCAAAATGACTACAAAGGAATAAAAAGTTTTTAAACACTCAAAGAGAAGGAGAAACAGAGAAATATCAGCAGCTGAGATTCAGCGGGACCAATTTCAGGAGGAATCAGAAGGCAAATGGAAGAATAGTAACTGAACTAGACTTCAGGAAGGGAGCCTCCACCTAAATGCCTGGGCAGAGGGACAACAAGAAGCTGGTCAATACAGCCATGGGATCCTGGAAAGATCAGCATCTGGAGATACCAAGTATCACAGAAATTACAAGCTATTGAAAATGGACGGTTGCTTAAAAGGATGCATATGGAATCTGGTGTTTCCTAGTCTCCCTTCCCCACCTTTAAAAACAAGGTGACTACCAGCATGGAAAACAAACCACATGTATATTTTCAAGACAAAATAAACCACAGTGGCTCTAAACATGAGGACACTAAGGACAATGAAGAAATGAGGTGAGGATCAGAGCTAAATACAAGGATGCAGTGAGGGTATGAACACATAATGATGGGACCCTTTGATCCCAGACCTCCAGCCACAGGAGGGAAGAAGACTGAGGAGTCTTCTTTTCAGAAACTGAATGGCTGAGTGGGGGGAACAGGAATCTAAATATTGATTTTTCCCAATGAAAAGATCAACTCACTGATTAATCACTGTAAATGAAGCACATCAAACAAATTCTATCTACACACGAAGAGTTTGAATTATCTTTGGATGGCTTTACCTTTAAATATGAGTGCATAATTAGGGATTGTGGGACACTTGTTAGCCTCTAATATGAAAGAGAGATCAAAGCAAGCACACTGGAAAAAAGATCATGAGAGAAAAAGTATAGTGAGTATCTCAGAATTATAAAAGTAGATGTGGCATCCATGGAACAAAAACAGAAGGCAATGAAGTTAGAGCAGTCAAAGAACAAGAAAAAGATCTTGGAAATATTACCCAAATTAAAACTTCAATAGAAAATTTGGAAAATAAGGTTGAGGGAATCTCCCAGATTTAAGAATAAAAATGAAAGGGAAAAAAGTTGGAATGGAAAAAAGAAAACAATTAGAGTCAATTCTGATGGTCCAACATCTAATTCAATAGCATTCCAGAATAGAACAAAGAGGAAATAATTTTAAAATTATTTTTAAAAACAACAGGAAAATAACAACAGAAAAAAACAAGAAACTAACGGCATGATTGCAAACGCTCATTGAATACCTAGGACAATCAATAATTTTTTTAAAGAAATGCACATCAAAGTGCATCGTTTTGAAATTTTAGAACTCCAGAGACAAAGAGTAAATAATCAAGATTCCAAAAGGGTGTAGGGGCAGATGACATAAAAGGGAACAGAAAAAAGGAACAGCTTCTGAATTAGCAGCAGAAAACACTAGATATTGATAGACACTAAAATCGAAGAAGAAATGATTGTCACCAGGGAATTCTACAGCCAATCAACTTAGCTGAGTGTGAGGAAAAATAAAAGGTAGAGTGCTCCAGGATGAAAGTTTGTAAGGGGGGAAAAAGAAGCTGATAGATTATATGATAATTTTTAATTTTTATATTCAAAATTTATAATTTTATCAGTTAAAAAATTATATTAAAGGGTTTTGATAGGTTTGATATGCTGGAAATGTTAGGAATAGTTACATTAAAAACCATGCATGTAAATAAAAAAAGAAATTATTAACTCCAAGAATAATAAAAAATTATATAAGAAAAGATGGTAGAGATTTAGATCAGTAATGTGTATCTACATAATCACATTGTAATAATATAAAAACTGACTACTGATTAAAGTTTGTAATATTCATAGTTTAGGAGGTTGGGTAAAAGGGAATTTGTGTGTGTGTGTGTGTGTGTGTGTGTGTGTGTGTGTATGGGGGTTGTAAGTATCATGATCTCATTTACCATAAAACAAAGTCAAAAATAAACATAATCCTGATTAATTAATTCATAGCAACATACGAAACTTGTACCAGAACTATGTCTGGTATTACATATTTGTCAGTGTTGTGTCTCTGGGGTACCAATCTGGAGGAAGAGACCTGGGGAGGGATTGCAGGTTTTTTTTAATTGTACTATTGAGGCTAGCCAAAAAAGTTCGTTCGGGTTTTTCTGTAACATAAAAACCCGAACGAACTTTTTGGCCAGACCAATATTTAATGGTTTTTAAAGCTATGTTAGTATATTGTTTGGATCAAAATTTTACAAATTAATAAAATAAAGAATGAAGAGAGCTATTAGTGAACTAATAATCAAGGTTTCCTTATTATGGTCTACAGGTTTATATGACTATAAACCTGCCAAAGTGTTCCAATTTGTGAAGCAGCATCGACAGTATTTGCTGCTGAGCACGTCATGTGGCAGATTTGAGAACTAAAGAACTATCAGTACTATTAGAAGTACTTCAACTGCCCTAGGGAAAATAATAACAGAAACACTAGACAACGTTATGCCCATTCTAAATTTTGATTTTATTGGGGATTAAGTATTTATATTTTTATATATCAAATAGTATACTACATTGTCAATAACATTTTTTTTATTCTTATGAAGACAATGCCAAGTATAATAAGTCCATCTCAGCAGCTCAGTTTTCGAATGAAAAAAAAAAAAAAGGCTCACTTTGCCAGTTATATCCTGTACAGTGAAATGCTAAATACATCCTTCTAGAGGCGCTAACTAAAAAACAAATTTTAGGTGAAAACTCAAAAAATATGTCCATATTTGTCTCCTTGGATGAAGAAAGACTCTAATTTATATTCACAGGTTAGGATAAATTAATTCAGCAGCCACTTGAAATTCCTCAGGTAATTTTCAGATTACCAGTAAGATTGTTTATGAAGTGAACCTGCCATCCTTGATATTTTGTAAAGATATTTTAATAATTCTTATTAACTTTTCCTCCTTTGGACTCTCCCCCTCAAATAGTCTTCCTATATTTCCTGAAATTTCAACACCAATTTTAAAAATACCATTTGGAGTACAAAATGCAAGCTTTCTTTATTTCGTATCTACTCCTAATGAAATGTACTGAAAATCTGAGCTATTTTTTGAATCCCATGGAAGCATTATGCACCAAGAAACTGACTGCCCTGAATCACAGCTCACTTCAGACACACCCAGTCATTTCATTATTTATAGTCAATAATAGGCCAGGGACACAACGTGAATAGCATAGCTTGTGTAAATCTCCTTTTTTGGTATGTTTTAAGAGGTAGAAGAACAAAGGCTGCTCTAACAACAGGTTATTTGGGGCTATAAATATTTAATACCTACTGCAAAACATGTAAAAGGAGAAATGTCATTTTCTTAATTAACTTAATGTGCATATTAAATTTTAGAATCCTATAGGGCTCTTTTATTGAACTACTGTCAAATCAGTGGACTTAAGCTGAAATGAAATTCAAAGAAGCAGCTGATATTAATATTCAACTGATGAAGCAACAGACTGAATAAGATTGGCAGTTTGAAAAGTTTAAAGGTTTAAAATGTGTTTTAATTTCCATTAGGTTCACTTACACATTCATATTACAAGAATATCCTGGTCTATAAAATATTTAATCCATTAATTCTCCTTTCAAAATATAATGAAATGAATGAATTACTAAAAGTTAAGAAAATGAAAATTATATGTGACTTGAGTTTTTGTATTTGGCAGACCAGTGTCTGCAAGAAAGAAAACTAACACATTTATTTGTCAGAAAAGTGGGATTAATTTCTGGAGCACAGGATTTCTGTCATTTTCCTCTAGATCCTAAGTCTGAAATGGTAAAAAGTTAAAATTTGGGGATTCCAAACTTTCTCAAGTTTTCTTGGCATCAATTCCTGGTCAGTAACTATGTTACTGTGTATCCAAAGAGAATATGAAGCCTCCATTGTTTCCCTACTGTTTAAAATTTTCACCATCATTAGTTTCAAACTTGGCTCTCAACACCACCAACTTTTTGATGTGTTTCTGATTTATGTTACGCAGTAGCTTTCTGATAGTAACTGAATCTTCTTAATGAGGCAGAAATACATATTTATTTATATATGCAATGTCTAAAATTAAAATTTATATTATATATAAAAAATATATATATAAGTGCACTGTCTAAAACTGAAATATATTGGTTATATACTACACAGTTACAATATTTGGTATTTTTACAAGAGCAAATTTTTAGTGGTAAAAATAATTTTCTTCTAATAAATATGGCTGTGTTGGTGATGACATTATTTTTAAATGATCTTGGTTTTGAACTCCAATATTCGAAAGAGCAAAGAGACTGTTTTCAAAATGCTCTTTAGGAAATCTTCGTGAAGTATTAGGTGAGAGCAATTATATGATCCCATCCTTTTTACAAAGAAGGAAGTAACGTGCCAGAAGGCTAATTTTAGTTTCTTCTAAGAATCTTATAATTAAATGAAAATCTGACTCCTAACTAGGTATCAATAAACTAGGCTTCTTCAGGATGCTCATGTTCCAAACTAAGTCTTTCATTATGCCATTTGCCTTCCTTTCAAGAAATTACTCTGATTTTAAATCCTGCACTACGTATTTTAACAAACCAAAGAAAACAGATATCATTGAGTTTTATGTAAACTGCAGTGCTAATGGCCCACGTGCAGCTGCAAAGCAGGCTACATTCTCAGGGCTGGGGACAGTGTGAATATTGTTTGGTGCAGTATACATTTTATGTAGAAAAACCAACTATTGCAAGTATTCACTGAGATGTTAGAATAATAAGTTTTCAGAGCTGGAAGGGACTCTAGTAACCATCTGGGCTAATGGTTTGCAATGTTTTCACCAGTAACAATTATTTTATTAGTTTAATTGCAGATCCTAGAGATTTTGAAGGATTTAAAATGAGTGGACAAGCTGCAATGTATACTGTTATTTGTAATTTTGAAAACCATATGGGGTTTTAATTTATGAAGAACTCTGTCACTACATTTGGGGACTCAGGTTGGGAATTAATGAATTAGTCTCATTCCCTAACTCTATAGATGACAAACGTTGTGCCAATGTCATATGAGTGTTGTTCAAGGTTGCACAGCTAAAGAGAGGTCACATTGGAGACAGAACAAATATAAAAGGGGAATTGATTTGAGAAAGCACAATCGACCTGTCATTAGCACTTTTTCCTCAGCATCCCCCCTTTAATGTTTGTGGTCACCATTGTCCCTTCCAACCTGAGTTCTTCCAGACTCCTTGTGCTGTGCAAAGATTTTAATGAATAGCTAGCTAGATATTGATGATGCTCAACCCATTTCTCTAACCCAATCTGACTCTTGATATTCAGACCTACTTTTCCTATTTTCTATTGACTACTATACACTCATAGACCTTTAGGTCTTTAGTTGACCTTCATGCTTATCAGTAACACCATACTCTCTCTTTTCAATGTTTCTTCAAGGAGCAATACAAACCTGAGCTTCTGTGAAGCATCTCCTGATTTCCATCCCCTGCCATGTTCAGGTAGAAATAATGTGCTGTTCCCTGTGCTTATGTTACAAGTTATAGCATTTGTCTTCTATTCTGATTGATTGTTCATGAGTGTCTATCCAACTAGACTGGAAGACTCCCAAGGAAGAGTCTCTAGTTCCTCTTTGTAATTCCACTGCCTGCATAGGTCTGACCTCAATCTGACTGCCACGTAAGGCTTTGTATGTGGTGTATAATCATGATCTGCTCAAAATACTAAAAGTATCTGTTATCCAATTGCATTCATAGTCAGAGTAATCATAAACTTTACTTAGCTACATTTGTGCATTGCTTACGGCAAAATATGTTAAGTAAAATATAGTGCAAAATGGTAGCTTCAGAAAATCTTGTATTTTGCTAATAAGTTGACTAGTAAACTTCTTTATTCAGACAGAAAAAATTATGGTCCCTTTAAGAAAAATTGTAGTAAAGACATTATTAAAGTAACTATGTTAATACCATGTTGAAGTACGTGCTTATAGAAAATTGTGTATATCAACTATTATTGACTACTAATTTTTAACATGATCCTCCCTACTACTTTTTTTAAAGATCCCATCCTAGTGGGTACAAGGAGAAAAAATTGCTGTCTTTCAGTGTATGCAACAAAGACATACCTGTAAGACAATCTAAGAGATGCTGCAGAGAATACAGGAATAAGACACAACTTTCTATACTGTCAAGTGAATTTAATGAACATCTTACACACTTTCAACAAGTTGTTAAAATACTCTCGTTGCTTAGAAATGAGATATTGGTAGAGACACAGAGGAAGTAAGTACAGTGCATTGGTTCTGAGTTTGGGATTTGCTGTCAGTTGTTTGAATCATTACTCTGCCAGTTGCAGCTAGATGACCTTGGGCAAGTTAATTAACCTCTTTAAAGTCCAGTTTTCTCATTAAAAATAAAGCTAATAATAGAACCTATTTTATAAAGTCATTACAACAGTTAAATAGAATAATGTATAAAAAGTATTTTGCACCACACCTAGCTAAATAGTAACAATAAATGAAATTAACTGTTACTGTTATTCAGTATAATTATGGAGTGGTTGTTATTGGAATTACGGGCATACAAATTTAAGAACAGAAGGGACCTCGGTGACAGTTTTAAAACAAATCCTTTATTTTACAGTTGAGGATACTGATGTTTAGAACAACTGTGAGTCTTGCTCAAGTTTGTTTATGTAGTAATGCTTAAACTTACTTCTGCAGAGCTTCCAAGTGTCCACAGAATTGCAGGCCAACACTCTTTATACCTTCGCTAAAACGACTATTAAAATTCATTTTCTACATAATTGATTTGCCAAAAACAAAACTATTTCTTACTTCCAGAATTATTTGCTTTGTGATGGTCTACTTGAGTGAAAAAAAGTGGCAGAAAACTAATGATCATGATATTTGGGCAAACTGTGAAAATTGTTGTAAGTTCTTTAGTTCATATCATGTTTTTCATCCTCAGCCTCCCCATCATACCCACCTCCCAGAAAACATTATCTCTTGCCAAACAAGTAGAAAAAAATCCCATCTGAGATAATTTGCACCCAGAGATAGGTCCACATACATATTTACTTAAGGATGCTGTTCTAGTACCTGTCCCTCTAAACCAGTCCCTAACCTGCAGTCAGTTTCTGCTGTAGACACATCAGCTTTCAGAATTTGACCACTTGCTCTAATTCTGGAAACTCCTCTACTACCTTTCAAGTTTCTTATTTGCTTTTAATTGATTCATAAAATGCAAAATTAGATCTCAAAGAATTTATATATATATATATATATATATATATATATATATTTGATGTGGACCATTTTTAAAGTCTTTATTTAACAATACAATATTGTTTCTGTTTTATGTTTCTGGTTTTTGGCCACAAGGCATGTGGGATCTTAACTCCCCGACCAGGGATTGAACCCGCACCCCCTGCACTGGAAGGTGAAGTCTTAACCACTGGATTGCCAGGGAAATCTGAGAATTTTTTGCTGTATACATTAGCTACTTTAATTGACCAACATTGTTTTAATATCACTTTTGGTCAATTAATTTTGGAAAGTGCTAATACTTATTTTAGTCTGGGCAGTAATATTAAATACATGCACTGAATTTAAATGTGCAGATGAATAGCTATCTGATAATCCTTTAATTATATACACTTCAATTTTTCTATTGAGATTACAGTATTCTTAGCAAAGCAATGTATAATTCAGATCCCAAGAGAAAAATGGTTTAAAGAATATCTAGGAGATATTACAAATATTCTGGTTGAAATCAAATTGAATATATATTTCTGCATATAGCTTTTAACTCAAACTTTTATAAAAATGATTTCCTAAGTAATTATAATTTTAATGCCTGCATTATATTATATAATATGGATTCCATAATTAACATTTCTTGTTTTATAGGACATTTAGGTTGCTTCCAATATTTTGATGTTATAAATAATGTTTTAATAAGTATACTTAAATAAATGTTTTTTATATTTCAATTTTAAAAAAATAGCAGCATAGAAATATAATTACTATGACAACATAAACATTTAAAAAATATTATTTTTATCAAATAGGATAAGTGCCCCTCATACATCAGCTAATCCAAAATGTAAGATGATATTTCTCATTGTGCTTTTTACTTGCATATCTTTCATTATTAATAGTTAAATATTCTTTATTTCATTAGTGACTATGTTTCTAAATTAATGAATACTTTATAATTTATTCATGAACTATGCCTATTGAGATTCTTTATTTCTCTTTAATTGATTTCTAAGTTTTAATTATTTTGTTTTAAAAAAATGTGCTTTAGTAATTTGTTCTGTATATTTATTTACTCATCTCTCTCCAAATTACCTTATCAAAAGTTGTTTGTTGTGGTCATGCATTTACAATGCTTGGTATCAGTTTATTTATCTCTTGTAAAAATAAAATACAGTGTGTGTGTGTGAAAAAAAAAAAGTTGTTTATGTGAATTTTACAACTGATTTTTAAACTTCCTAAAGGTATTCTATTGGGATTTTGTTTGATATTAAATTAAATATATAAACAAATCTGGAAGTAAATATTCTTTTTTCCAATCTGCCCATTCAAAAAGCTGTTTATTTATTGCATTAAGCCAAGCAAAATATTGTAGGTCTTATTCATTTTTTGTTAAGGTGATTCTTAGTGATGTTTCACAATTGTTCCTATAAATAAAGTCATTTTCCCACTGTAATTTCTAATTGGTTATTACTTGTGTAAAGAAATCTTTGGATTTTGACTTGTTGTATCTAGACAGTACACTTGATTCAAAAATTTTACTTCTTTTTGTCTCCAGTTAATTTCTTAGGTTTTCCATTTACAAGCGTTTACTTTCCTCAGCCCATGGACAAAATTCGCTGTCTCATCTGCTCTTACAATGGTGCAAATAATAGCATGGGAGCAAATTTAGATGGAATATAATTCACCTTAATAGAAAAATATGTCTACAATAATATTTTTACCAAAGCATAGCTTTCCTCACTTCTCTATTAATAACTTAGTCTTCTGAAATCTGAACTGCATACTACCCAACATTGCTTAAACTACTTTTTTGAGTCTAATATTTATTTTCAATGTATTCACATGCTAATCAATGTGATAGGAACAGGATGAAAATAGCTTGCTATGTCACCAGTGATTTCCCAATTATCAACTTAGTTAATTACTTAATTTATAATAATCACTTGTTGAATTCCAATGAGCACTCTTTAGGCTATATCATATTTTTAGAACTTGACAATGCAGTTTTCTTCATCTTCATTACTGGGTTCTATCTCATTGGTTATCTCCCCCATCTTTCCACATTCTTCCATTATATCTCTGAGTGATCTTCAGGCTACTGTGATGGTTTATCTTCTACCCATTGTTTAAATATTGGTATTTCCATGAGGGTTTATTTGTTTCTCATTATTCCTCCCTTTCCCCCCTTTTCCTGTACTTCCCTCTTGAGCAATCCAAACTGTTTCACAGCCTCAAATGTGACCTGTACATGACTGACTCCCAAATTTATATATTAGCTATCATCTCTTTCTAGAACTGCATTGCTAATTATGTACTTGTCACTTCTACCTAGACGTTTGACAAAAATGTTTGATCAGTCCAAAATGGAGTTCATTATCTTTTCTTCAAAATAATCTTTGTTGGAATTCTTTATTTTGGGTAATGGCATCATGGCCACACTAGATAATAATGATGTTCTATGATAATAACAGTGATATAATAGTAACGACAACAACAATAAATATTTTATTCAACACTTACTATATTCCAGGCACCATTTTAAGAGCATTGCATATATTAATTCATGAATCCTCCGAAAAATCCTATGAGGTAGAAATAGTTATTATACTAATTTACAAGTAAGAAAATTTAGGCCCAAAGAGTTTGAGCAATTGCCCACTGATACATCAAAAGTGGTGAAAACAGTTTTGGAGCCTCATCTCACTACAGACTCTTTTGTCCAGTGTTTTTTTCCTTTTTGAACCACAATTCTATACTTATAAGCTAAAAACATCAGAGGCATCCCTGAGTCATTCTTTCTTCTTATATCCCTAAATAGTTTACCAAGGCATGTCACTTTGGTCTCTCACATATCCTTAGGCAATGTCCTTCTCATCACCTCTACTGCCCCTTTGAGATTTCAAGCAACCTCCAGCTCTTAAAATGTGACAAAGATTTACCATCTCCAATATTTGATTGCCTCAGTGATGCCTTTAACATAGTCAGGCATGATTCAATCATTCTTATGTTTGAAATCTTTCCATGACTTTTGTTCTCTACAGGATAGAATTTAAACTGCTTGGCAAAATACACAAGATGTTTTATATTCTAAAGTTGTTTTATGTTTCCAGACATTTCCCACTTGCTCCTCAACCTCACCCCTAATATATTTTCCTAGTCATACTGAACTACTGGTCCTTACCTAAACATATATATACGCTTGTGTGTATGTGTGTATGTATATATATGTATATATGTATTCAATACACATTCATTAGGTTGTGTGTGTATATATAGGTTGTGTACATATATGTATATGTGTATTTATACAACCTCATGAATATATACATATATATATATATTCATTGGGCTAGGATTGTGTCTTATTCATCTGTATATATATTTTTGATTTTAACAAAATACTATACCCCACACATGACAGCTATTGAGTAAGTTCTGGCTGAATACATGAATAAATTAAGAAAGCAATGAAGGAAAGAAGGAAGGAAGGAAGGAAAAGTTTTTAGGTAACCATCTTTTATGGTCCATGATAGTTATTAATTTGTTTCAAACTCTCTCACAACTGAGAGGAGGAGTGTGTAAGATTCAGGAATTAGGCAAAATTCTGGAAGGGGTACACCATACTCAGCTCCTTGAATATTTAGGGAGCAGCATGAGGAAAATCTTTACCATGTATATACTCCAAGTAACACCATTCTCAAGTGTATCTGGAAACACAGTATATATACTTATATCAGTTATACAATGATTTCCCCATACTTTCTCAGCTTGCCAATTACTGGTGGCTTGCTCTCCACTTGAGGAAGCTTGCATATGGGGGTGCCATTGTTTTAAGAAGTTAAATGGATTCCAAATTCACCATCATGGTCAGAACATAGAAGAACATGTTAAATTAGGAGAACGGTGGCCTCTTTTAGCAGTAATTTAGGAGTGGTGATGGGTATAAATAACTATGGATGACAATAGAGCTGTCAGTATCAAATGATAATATTAGGCCCATGGTTCAATAGGTGACACATATCAGGGAGTAAGAGGTGAAGAACCAATCAGTATACTCGTTAGAATCGTTTCACCAATATTAAAATAATTTTGAGTATAATTCTCCTTAGTTCTAGTTTTTTATTTGAATTTCTAGCCTACTGATCTATTGAATATGCATTGTAATGTGAACCTTACTAAAGCACATTTAGGAAATAAATGAAGGCATATAAAAATTCTAAGTACAGAGAAAAAAGACACTAAAAGTAAGACAAATCAGTTAACTTTCTTAATTATTATCTTACTATAAGATTTTTTTGGACTAAACAAAATATTGCTCAAAAAATCAAGGTTATATAACTCTAAATAATGCAGCAGTGACCCAAGTCATTTAGCTGCTCAAACATCTGGCAGGTAAAATGAGAGCATCTAAATCATAGATCAGCTAGGATGAGAAAAATAAAATTTGGGGGACTAGAACAGTGCTTGATAAATGTATCCTCCTTTTCTTCAGTGTTTATGTTTGATAAATGGCCAGACTTTGCCATGACTTTGCCTTGACATTTATTTCACAGTCAATGGCCATTATCTTGTGACAACAATCTATTTCTTTCTGTTATCTTGCAGGTCATAATTGTTAAGTCTTCTTATTGAAGACTTCCTATAAATTTTGTAATTTATGACATATAGGCCGAAAATTTCAAATGAAGTATTTTAGGCATATGGCTTATAACTGATATTTAAAAAAAATAGGCCTAGAACAGTTTTGTGACTTTTGATGCACATAACCTCTATAGAGGAAATGGTACAGAAAGCAAAGCAAATGCTGACAGCTTTAAAAATTCAAACTTCTTTAAACTGCATATGAATTCCTCAGAAAGTTCATAATCTGGCAGCTCAAAGAGACACAGCAATATTTAGCTTATTACCATACTGATCACACCCCATTGTATTAGATGGAGTGGCCACTTTGCCAATTCCTTAGAAAACGGAGCAGGTTGCCAAGAATTTGTAACCATTGGCATTCCCCTCACTAAACATATTTTTTTCTTCCCTAAGTGCTGTTGCTCTTGTGTCTATAGGAGGCTTACCAGAGCACACTAGAGACAGCAGAATTGTAGGGCAAATCCTCTAAGAGAGTATTGTTTGTTTGGATCATTCCTTTTAAAACATTTAAACTAGAACCACTAGACAATGAATTATACTGATGAGACCTGCACTAGGCTCCATGACCATCCAATTTAACTGTTCTGTTTTATCGAGGAGGAAACTATAAAGTCTAGAACATTTTTATAACATGTTTAAGGCTACTTAGATAGAAAGGAAAAGCCTTCATGTGAAACTAATCACTCTTCCAGAAACATTTAATTCAGTGTGCTTTCTACTAATCATTATTCTTAGAAGTCACATGGACCACTTGCTAAAAATATGGATTTCTTGATCCCTACTCCAAATTTGGGGTGAGGCCAAGGAATCTACTGTTTTACAGTCCAAGAGATTCTAATGTCTAGAGGATTCTGATGTAACCGGTCTAATAAGGTATTTTGAGAAATACTGTTCTATATCACATCTCTTCATAAATATAAGATCATCTTCCTCACTGCTTTGGCCGGCACGCTAGATTTATCAGTAGTGGGACTTCCTAACCGTTCAGCTTTAGAAATATCTAATGCAGACTGAAGCGGGGAGGGGATGGAGTGCTGTGTGTGTCGGCGGGGGGGGGTTGAAAGTTAAAGATGAAGAAGGGTTTTGGTAGGACCTTGGTCTCAAATAAGCCAAGACCATCATAGAGAAAAAAAAGCAAATTGATTCAAGACCCTGCCATTGTTATACAGTTGATCCTCCCTATCCACAGGTTTTGCATCTTTGGATTTAACCAACTATCAACCCAACTTCTGCAGATTCAGAACCTGGGGATATGGGGGCCCCCATTATATAAGGGACTTGAACATCCATGGATTTTGGTACCCTCCAGGGGTTCTGGCCCCAATTCCCTGAAAATAATGTGGAACAACTGCATATTAGAACTACTTTTATATGTAATTTTTTAGAATGTAGATAAGCATGTGTGTTGGGAGCCAAAGAAAGATTACTTAAAGCTGAGGTCAGTGCCAACTTCTACCATAGGGATTGAGAAGAATCCATTAAGAGTGCCTTATTCTAATGATGCCATCAGCCCTTGCTTTTTCATTGCTGTCCTTACCATACACTTATATGTTAGTCACATCCTATTTGTGCATTGCCTTTGTGGTATGATCACAACATCACTTTCTACATGATCCTGTACTATGCTCCCTGTGACCTCCATTCAGCATTCATCCCCATTAGACAGGTCCTATTACAGTAGTCAGTTCATAGATAACTTGTTTCCCAGGAAGCTATTAGACTATAAGTCAAATGCCATGATAATCATATTAAGAGGCAGGATGAGTTTCCTATTATACACAGCTGGTATGGACAAGCAACTTCTCTACCAGTGGTTAACCTGAGCTAACAAAAATATGAGATAATTATTCCTCTTCAATGCCAGTATTTCTGGATGTCGAACCCCAAATCTCCTATGCATGGTGGAAGCAATTGTGCCATTATAAGTTGAAAATGGATCCACATAGGTGGCAACCCTGAAAATGTCACCAACAGTTTGCTGGTTCAAACAGTCAAGTCATCCTGTTGTCTCAGTTTCAGTCTTTTCCAGTGAGTCTAAATAACAGAAAGAATTACTTAATTTTTTTGGTTTAATTATATAGAATTTTTCCTATGAGTTACTTGCCAGCCTGAATGTACATTGATGAAATTGGCTGCGATGCTTTGGCGCATCTGCCTTGTGCACAGAGCATGGATGGCAGCTACAGGATCCTTGCCTAATTTCTCTCTCCAAAGGTAAAACTGATTGCTCCTGACTTTGTATACCCACTGTAGCCATAACATTGTTTATCTGCAACCCTCTAATGCTTCATTGCTTTTACTTGTCTCACACAGCAGTAGGGCATTTAGGACATGAAATATCTAAATTTGTTACTCTGGAGAGTCAGCAAACTTCTGTATTTCTCCCACTCCATAAATCCATAGATTCTGAGTTTATTTACACTAAGCAATCCTAAACCAGGAATATCTTGCTAAAAGCATTCCACAGATAAGGTCTCTTTTTCCTTCAAATAGTATTAGTTCATTTACCAAGAGGGCCAGTTTTCAGCTCTTTTCCAAGGATACTATAATAAATTACCTGCTCTTGGCCCCTCCTTACAACATTCTTATTTCTTCTCCTTTACTATGTGTGTGAATGGATAATAGGTCAGCTACTTAAACTCCTTCCTCCCAGTACTAAGAGATAATTTAACTGAAGGCACTTTGAACACTATCATAACACTATAATAACTGTGGTACAGTTAGAAATTAAGTTATTAAATTAAATCAGCCACTCCTTGAAAATGATTAAAATCAACTTGACATCCAGAGTATAGACCAAGCAAGAGAATAACATCTCTGCCTACTAGATAATCCACAGTGCTTCTTGTTTCTGTAACTCAACAGTGGCATTGGTTCACTTTTTCTTTTTAGTTTCCTGGAAAGAAATATTCTGAGAGAGTGCTTCTTGTAAAACAGAGGAGGCCAAGAACCTTCTGAGTCTGCTGATGATTAAATATGGTTAGATCATCAGCTTCTGAGAAGAGAGGATTACAAATAAATAACATTCACCGTGTAAGAATAGCTGGACGCCGTTAGAATGAGGAACAGGAACACGGGGCGTACGTAGGCAGCCATATAGCATGAGAGAAAAGATCTCAGTATCACAGTGCAAGCCAGTTTCACAAAATAAAATGAGGAAAAAAAGAGAATAATATACAAAAAGCATTAGAAAAATTCCATGTGACTTTGCCTAATTCACCTAATTCTAAGATGATTAGAAGTGATTCTAAGCAGATAAGCAGCAGATGCTTCTCTGGTAAAGGCGAACATGAAATGAAGAGCAATACAAAGAGTAGAAAAGTTAGTAAAACTAGATCCATGAGAAGCTAGGAATGCCAAAAATATCTAGAGAAGAAAGGCTTAATGATTTCTAAGATAATGATATATGGTATGATTATTAGAATTTACCCATCTCCAGAGAGAATGGAGCTTAAGAAGTATCATGAGACATTTAAAGAACAACTAGTGATAAATTCATTCTTAACAGGAAATATGGTTAAATACTAGAATGATCTATAGGCATACCTTGAAGATATTGTGGGCTAGGTTCCAGACCACTGCAGTAAAGCAAATATCACAATAAAGCAGGTCATGCAAAATTTCTGGTTTCCCAGTGCATATAAAAGTTATGTTTATACTACACTATAGTCAATTTAGTGAGCAATAGTATTATGTCTAAAAAAAACCAATGTACATACCTTAGTTAAAAAATACTTTATTACCAAAAAATGCTAGCCATTATCTGAGCCTTCAGCAAGTTGTAATCTTTGTTCAATAGTAACATCAAAGATCACTGATCACAGAGCACCATAATATAATAATAATGAAAAAGTTTGAAACATTGCAAGAATTACCAAAATGTGGCACAGAGAAACAAAGTGAGCAAATGTTGTTGGAAAAATGGCACCAATAGATTTGCTGGACTAATAGTTGCCACAAACCTTCAATTTGTGAAAAATTCAAGATCTGTGAAGCACAATAAAGCAAAGCAGAATAAAACAAGGTATGCCTATACTAAAATCTGGGAGGGATGTATTAGGAGTTTAGGGTTAGCAGATGCAAACTATTATATCATAGAATGTATAAACAACAAGGTCCTAGTGTATAGCACAGGGAACTATATTCAATATCCTGTGATAAACCATAATGGAAAAGAATGTATATATGTGTATATGTATAACTGAATCACTTTGCTGTGCAGCAGAAACTAACACAACATTGTAAATCAACTATACCTCAATAAAATAAATAAATAAAATAAAATCTGTTGTAGAATTTGCTTCAATGACACCGTTATGAAGTAGATTAATATTCATGTACCATAATAGGTAAATTATAAAATGAGAGAAAGATATATATCCTCTCCTATTCATGTAATTCCATGATTAAAAAACCCATGGAATTACTAGTGAAGTTCAAGCTTAATGATCATTAGATATAAAATGCACTGTAATGTATACTCACCCACCTATGTTTGTGGCCTTTTATAACACTTTTGCCAAAACAAAGCAAAATAAAACAAAATGACAACACAGTTACTTTCTTTAAATGCTCTGTTTCAATGTTAAAAAAAGGTCTTTTTTATTAATTGAGTTATGTGATGTAGGTGTCCAGCTAGTAATGTCTCTGCAGATGGCAAGTGTACTGCAAGTTCCAAATAACCTTAAATAAAATGGTAAGGGTCTACTTAAATATTTAATTCACTACTTTAAATATTATATTAATATGTTAATGATGATAGAAGCCCATAACAATTCAAAATAACCTTTGCATATTTAATGGTTCTAAATATTTTATGTTGTGTCATTAAATTTAAGTTAGTATGTAAATGCTATTGCTGAAACATTCCTTGGTACTTGAAATGAATTTAACTAGGTATTCATATTCTGTGGAATATTCTGGGATTAGAGAGTTATTGAATTAAAGAGTTTATTTCCAAGGGAAGCCCCCCCATAAGTGAGTTTGCATCTTCAATTTGACACTAAACGGAGAGTTTTAATTCAGAACAGGATCATTCCTTGTGTATAGATAACTGAGTGAAAGCAAGATGAAATTTTGTCAGACTCTGCTTTCTCAAAATGAGACCTACTAATAAAGACATTATGCTACTGTTCTATGCAAACAATAGACACAATGTGTCTTCATATATCCCTTTTAAAGTTACTAAAGTTTAGCATTACAGTTCAGTATGTGATTACAGAGATGGGAAACTATAAAGTGAGAACTGAGATACCATTTGAGATACTCACGCCTACAAGCCTACTCCGACCACACTGCCGTGCTGTGGAATATTTTGGCTACTCGATTTTGGCAACTGCTTTTAGAGATCGGCTATGACTCACAAAATCAGCCTCCTTGCTTTATTTTCACACTTGGGCCGGGGGGTGGGGGTGGGGAAGAGGTAACGTTTTTTCATTCAGAGGACATATTTTGGAACACGCTGGGAAATCATTCCACAAGCTAAAGTCAAAACAAGAACCAGAAATTAGTGGTCTTCCAAGGTAACATGAGTCAGGACTGGGCTTCAGAGTGATGAATGTGGTAAAGGTGAACAGTTGATTTAGATGATTTTTAAAATCCCTTCCAACCCAAAGATTCTTTTATTATTATTGTCTGGTTCAGGATTCTGTCACACTCTACCTTATCGGAGTTCCCCCTTCTTTTTAGACCCCTGTGTGCTGGTTGACTATGATTCCTCTGCAGTAGCTCCATGGTCCAGAGTGAAATCATTGCTCCAAAGTATAATAGAACGACATGAGCCTGCGGGTACGCACGTGTGCAGGTATCCATGTCTGCTGATGGTGGGCCTAACCCTGTTCTCTGACTTCCTGCAGATGGAGTCACTTCAGATCACAATGGAGAAATGAGTCTCGAGAAAGCTGGCACAAAGGAACCATGAGGATATTTCGGGAAGATTGCCAGCACCTGATCCTGTCTACTAAATACGTAACATCTTCTATTACAGTTAGCAGGAAACACATTCTCTTTCAGTGTGAGAAACACTCTTGAGGCATTTTCCATTTTAGATCTCAAACTCCACTATCCTCTACACACATTTGTTTTTACATCATCATTCTTTAAATACCAATGATTTCCGTACCTTTTGTAATAAAAAATACCACGTGTAGCAAGGTATTAAAATCTCTTATTGTGTGTTCTATTAACAGAGCTAAAATCTATCTCTACATTTTCCATGTGAATGCAACTGACCCTACTGTTTATATATATTCTGATGTATAAGACTCTTTAATGTGTCATCAGTACAAATATGAAAGAGTGGAGAATTTTTGTAGTTAGTCTAATTATTTTATCTTTTTTTTTGTATGTTCAAAATTCAATTCGCAAAAGCACAAAATTCCACTGAATAAGGATGATCAATACAGCAAATATCATTACCATGAGCCAGACAGAGCATTCAAGACACAAAATAACAAGAGGTAAAACTTTGCCAGGTTTTGCGTTGATCTCCTCCAAGTAACAACACTGCTAATGCTAAAAACATTAACAAAGGCAGCTACTGCTAGGTCTCACTACATTAAACATTTATAAATTCATTACTTAGTACTTCAAACATTCATTTATATTTTCTTACATGGAATTATTATGCATTTAGCTTTTATTCATTTAAAAAAGTTCCACTGAATTAGGTCTTCAAAGAGATTTCCAAAGTGTTCAATTACTTCTTCTAACTGTGGCTTTTTCTGTTTCTTGGAAAAAAGCCAGTTTCCCAGTCTTTGCACTTTTACTCTTACTCTCTTCATCTACTTGTTCCAGGGGTTGTGAAAAGAGGGTTTCTTTCATGACTGCCTCAACAGTGAGAGTTCCTTTCTAGCTTTAAAAAATTCAAGCTTTAAAAAAAAAATTTAACTGGCATCTTTATAATGCCAGTAGCTTTTGCTCAGTGAGGAATCAAACCCTCTGAACAATGAAGGCTTGTCTAAAGCAACTATTCACAGAAGGTACGGCCTTCTGGGGAATGGGAAAAGTTGTTACCTACTGACAAATGGGAGTAGCATAACAGAATAGAACTGAACCCAAGGCAAAGTGCCTCACGTTTTTCCAGCGCTGAAATGAGGGGATCAGTTACAGCCCCTCTGCCATTGACCCGATATAAAAAGAAGAACGCTGAAGAATATGAAACAAGATCAAGCGACTGTCCAGATGAGATCATGCGCCTTCCTTTTAAATGTCTTTGATTCACAGATTTTAAAAATGTTTGGAGAGGTTGGAGGCTTAGCCCCATGTGTGAATTAAAACTTGATGATGGAACTCTAGTGAGAATCTGAGAGACAGAAAGAATAAATCTTGAGAAAATTGTCTAGTGTATATAAATAGCTTTAACAGTTACTTCAAAGTTTAGTTTTATGTAATATCATTTAGGTCTCAAGACTTTCAAAGGCCACTGAAAGAAATACTAACTTCGTGAATATCATCTGTGTCAAGCTCTCCAGCTATTTATTGGCCTCTCTCATTCTATGACGTACGTGAACCAATTAGAAACAAATAAAAAATGTTTTGCTTTATCTTTCTCACTAGATTGAGCCATCATGACTACTGGTTTGTGTTTAGATGAGAAAGTATTTCAATTTCTTCACCTTTTTTTTTCTTTTTTATTTATTTTATTATTTTTACTTTTTAAAACATCTTTATTGGAGTATAATTGCTTTACAATCTTGTGTTAGTTTCCACTGTATAACAAAGTGAATCAGCTATTTGTATACATATATCCCCCTATCCCTTTCCTCTTATGTCTCCCTCCCACCCTCCCTATCCCACCCCTCCAGGTAGTCACAAAGCACCGAGCTGATCTCCCTGTGCTATGCGGCTGCTTCCCACTAGCTTTCTATTTTACATTTGGTAGTGTATATATGTCCATGCTACTTCATCCTATTCTTGATTCTATTGGTGAAAAAGAGTGGGCAGGGCCCACAGAGGCAGACAGGGTTGGGTTTCTTTAACTCTCTGGGCCATCTTACCTACTTCTCCCCTTCCTTCCCCTTCCCATTTAATCCCTCCCTGGTGCACAGGTTGGGTTTCAGTGGTAGCTACAAAGACCTTGGACTTATAAAGAAAGGAAGATCAAAAAAAAAATAATGCAAGGGATTGGCCCAGCCGCTATGGAAAATAGTCTGGAGGTTCCTTGAAAAACTACAAATAGAGCTACCAGATGATTCAGCAATTCTACTCCTGGGCATATATCTGGAAAAGATGAAAACTCTAATTTGAAAAGATACATGCACCCCAATGTTCATAACAGCACTATTCACAAAAGCCAAGACATGGAAGCATCTAAATGTCCATCAACAGATGAATGGATAAAGAAGATGTGGTGTGTGTATAGATATATATATACATACATACATACACACACAATGGAATATTACTCAGGCATAAAAAAGAATGAAATATTGCCATTTTCCATAACATGAATGAACCTAGAGATTATAATACTGAATGAAGTAAATCAGAGAAAGACACATATTATATGATACCACTTACATGTGGAATCTAAAAAATAATACAAATGAAATTATTCACAAAACAGAAACGGACTCACAGACATATAAAACAAACTTATAATTACCAAAAGGGAAGGGGAGGTATAAATTACGAGTATGAGATTCACATATACACACTACTATATATAAAATAGATAAACCACAAGGACCTACTGTATAGCACAGGGAACTATATTTGACATCTTGTAATAACCTATAATGGAAAAGAATCTGAAAAAGAAAAAATATATATATGTATATATAACTGAGTCACTTTTATGTATGCCCAAAACTAATACAATATTGTAAATCATCTATACTTCAACTAAAAAAATTCAAAAAAGTGCAGGGGAGGAAGGTGGTAGCAGATGTGAGACAAGAGTAGAATAGGAGTGCGTATATGGAGAGACAAACAGAATATTTTAGAGAAGAGACGGGAAGTTTTCTAATAAGGAGGGACCTTAGATTCCTTCTGGTGCTGTTGTCCAGGACCCCACTATTAGTAAGTGGTAAAGTCAACTCTAAGAAATATCAGTGTGTTTTCTATTAAAGCATAAACACATCAAGTTTCTTGGCTATATACTGAACAGACTCCCAGTGCAAAAAGGAACATATTATTTTCTATGAACATGAATCAAAAGAAGCTACTTTTTCTGGTCAGTTCTATTCTTGAAAATGAGAAAACATTCTGATTACCTCATACACGGTCACCTAAAGTACATATGTATAAAGTGGAGAAGGTGAAACCTTAACTTTAGATATTTTCCATAGTTTTTCTTATGTTTAATTATAATTATTTGTAGTAGTTTTTGTTTTCTCTCCCTTTCTTTCCTAAAATCCAAGACATATACTTTAATATCAGCTTTCTTACAGACATCATGGAATGTAAGGGAGGCTAGGTTTTTCAAGGAGTCTTCCTTACATTGCTTAAGACCTCTGATTTATCCAGAGTGGCGTTGACTCTTTTGATGTCTCATATTTAGTATTCTCCAAAAGCAGCTTTCCATGGATATATTGTTTTTTTACCCTGTGCTTAAATTAATTTTCTGTAGAAAAGTATTCTCCCAATTTGGCATTTGGAAGCAGGAGGTTTTAACCAAGCTTTAGGGGTTGAGAGAGAATAATTTAGAACTTTTCAAGTATAAGTTTATAAAATCAGTGCTGTAAAATGTACCCATTATTACTCTGGTAATATTGAGTTTCTTAGAAGTGAGTGGCAATATGATTGCTTTAGCAATTGAGTTTTTATTTTTCTTTCTGTTTCTCTGTTATTCAGGGAATGTGTGGATAGTGGGGTTTGATGGGGCTTTTTCTTCTCTGCCTTCCAGAATGGTCTGGTTTACTGCTCTTTAGCACTTCCTAATGTTAGGCATACAAGGAAAGAAGTGGACACAAACTAAAATAGCTCACCACTTTTCTAACTTGTTAAACATTAAAAAAAAAGATAGTAAAAACATGAAATGCAGCTGTTTTCATCTATTCAAGCTCTTTTTTATTATTACTAGACATAATCAAGAACTATGTATATTGTAATTGTGTGAGATTAATCTAATTACATCTAATTATTGTATTAGATGATTACTTAGTAAAGGTTTTAGACATTAGATATACTTGCTTGCATCAAAGTTGCATTTTCTTCTCAGCTAGTAACATCTTGAGAATTTGATCAGTGACGGTCATGAAAAAGAGAAGGTCTTGAAACTCCTTGCATGTCTTTTTTTTTTTAATCAAGAAAAGTTCAGTCTAAATTACATGAACAATTAATAAAAGCAAACTAAAAGCCATATGCATGTTTGTAGGGCTGATTCTCCATCTGCTATTTTAATACCCTTGGCAGAAGAAAAAACCAAGTTTCTAGATCTCATATGTATGACTTTGACATAGAGGTTAACCAAATTCTATCTATCCTTCCCTACCCCATCCAATGGGAAGCAGGGTATGCAGGTATTTGAGAAGTTTTAAAAAGATGTTGATTGTTGTTTCTGTCCTGGGCAAGAGAGTTTCCAAGACAAAAAGCATTAAATGGGACACAAATTACTTTATTAAGGACAACATGTAATGAAGGTATGATAGGCATGAAACTTCAAGCATTAACAGAGACTCAACTTATCTAAATCAGAAATTATTTTTAAAAAATAAACTTGAAACCAAATAGAAATAGGATTAAAATGCAAGACTTCAGCATACTATTTCAGCTATTAATTGCATATGAAGTTGACGAATAACAAATTATAATAGAAATATAAAAACTGTATACTAAACTTTGTGCCATAGAACTACACAGGTTTGTTTCTTTTTCCAAATATCTATAGTCTATGTAGTTTAAAAAATACCACACCATCTAAATAAAAATAAATTCTAAATAAATTATAACAGGAGAAGTTGCACATGCTATAATTTATCACTAAAACATATTAAAATTAGATATTAACCTAAGTCTTCCAACCACAAAAAATTAAAGAATAGTAAAACAACAAACAGCCATTAACTAGAGATTTAAATCATTATCCTTAGTTATTGGGTCAAAGTTATTGTGATCATATAAAAATATAATCACATCTATTTATAAATTAATAAGCATACATATACTGCACATCAAAATTATGTGATATGACTAAGGCTACATTCAAACATTTAACATTAAATGTTTTCATTATTAAATATGAATGAAAATAACTTAGTGCACTAAGCAGACCTCTCATAATTTATAAAGTAAACAACCATTAGGAAAAATAAAATATTAAATATAAGAGCAGAATTTAATGAATAAGGAAATATAAAACAATAAATTAAATTAATAAATCAAGGGGCATAGTTTTTTGACACAATATAAAGGAATTTAAAGAATCCTTGCAAAACTAATGAAGAAAAGGGATACAAAAGTACAAAATCAGGATAGGTAAAAATAAAAATAATGATAACTAATATTTATTTAGTCTTATAGGTACAATATCGAGTTATCTTGTTAAAGCTTCACTTTTAAACCCTGTGAGGTAGGCACTATCCTTTTTCCTCTTTTAAACATGTGAAACTCTGAAACATAAGGAGATTAGGACCAAGCCCACGATCAAAAGGCAATATTTGGGCGGGCTCTTCCATGTGCTCATATAAGTATTTCTCCCTAAACTTCTTCAGGTACAGTGGGTGCTTTACCTTTGAATCCATTCACCTGTTAATTTTCTTATATTATTCCCTGTATTGTGTAATATATCCTTTATTTAAATAGCTGATAGTAGTGGGGTTTTTTAATTACTATTTTTCATTAGATCGTAAATCCTTCAAGGAATTGTTTACCTTTGTATCAACAGTCCAAAGATTTAGCAGAGTGCTTGGATCATAATAGTTACTCAAAAATTGTTGACTAGGCTTCCCTGGTAGCACAGTGGTTAAGAATTCGCCTGCCAGTGCAGGGGACACAGGTTCGAGCCCTGGACCGGGAAGATCCCACATGCCGTGGAGCAACTGGGCCCGTGCGCCACAACTACTGAGCCTGTGCCCTAGAGCCCGCGAGCCACAACTACTGATCCCATGTGCCACAACTACTGAAGCCCATGCTCACCTAGAGCCCATGCTCTGCAACAAGAGAAGCCACCGCAATGAGAAGCCTGTGCACCTAGAAGAGTAGCCCCCACTCGCCGCAACTAGAGAAAGCTGCACGCAGCAACAAAGACCCAATACAGTCAAAAATAAATAAATAAAATAAATAAGTTTTTTTAAAAAGCCCGGCTCTTTAAAAAAAAAAAATGTTGACTAAATAAATGAATGAGTGAATGAATGAATTCCTAGAGCGCATCTCACATTGTACACTAGCACGTGGGCTTGGTCTTGGGTTGTAACATCTGGTAAACTACCAACAGCTGCTAGACGTAATGATCCATAAAGTCCAACACCACATGTAACTCTTTCATATTTGTTATAAACCCAGCACTGAGCACAATACCCAGCCCAAAGTAAGGGCTTAAGGAAGAAGAGCTGATTGACTGAATGAGTTGGTGAGTTTGTCCACTCATCATCCAAGTGCAAGACCTCCAGGCCAAAAAGCCTTAACGGCTATGATCATTTGGTGAGGTAGACCCTGAAACAGGCAGATTTAGTCCTCTGGCGACCACACTCACCACAGCAAAATTATATTGTGACACCTTAGGATATCCTGTACTTTATGTAGCACTATTAAATATATCTAAAAATTAAAAATACATCTGATTAGTCTGATTTATTAATTCTGTATCTCATATCATATTGTGTTCACAAATAATACAGCTTCAAAATTTCCCTAGAACCATAATCTAATACTAGAAATAAAAAAATATTTTGTATAATTTATGCTACTGGAGTACCCAACCAAATACTGAATAGCTTTCCAAGAGAATCTTGCAAAATTAATAATTAATATGAAGCATGATATTTTGGCTAGTGCTGAATTGATTATTTATTTAAATGTGTCTACTAACAAATTTACTTCCCCCGGTTTTAATGGTTCAGGATTTTCTTCTTTTTTTTTTTTTTTTATTATTATTAGAGAATAGAAAACTTTCTTTTTCCATGTAGTCTACCTTTAATAGTACTTCCAATGTTATTTTTGTAAAGTTTGTAAACTACAAAAGTAATTGAAATGACCAAATGGTTGGGGGAAAAATGCGTTGATTTACTGCTTCTTAGACATGTAAAATCTCTAAAATCTAGGACAATCCTGAAGACTGAGTATAAAGTAAATTCATTTTAAAGTTTACTTTTTTATAAACTTCTGAGTCATTTTTATATCTTTTAGATCCATGTAGAAAATATTCTTCTGTGGACCAAGAAAAAGCCTTGCTAATTAATCTGATTTGGTACTTGGTTTTAAAAGAATTTAAAAATTATTTCCTTCTTGGTAAATTTTCAGGGATGATTGGGCTTTCTGGTTTGCTTGGCTAAGTGGTGATTAAGTGAAGACACAAGATTATCATCAGGACTTTATTTTTATAGTTTTAATTTTTTTGAATTTATTAAATGTTACCTTGCTGCCTAATTTTTCCCCATGTATCCATCTCTGCATACCACCTTCATAAATAAAAGTTGATAAGTACTTTCCTTTCCAGAGATTCTTTCTTGATGTTTCAAGAAATATTAAAGAAGCGAAAACCTTTCATTTTAAGTATGATGTTAGAAATAGGAATCCATTACTCCCCAACAACTTCTGACACTTGGCATCTGAATGACCATAGTGAGGCCAAGTTGGTTCCATTTGGAAAATCCTGTAATGATCTCCTTCCTGCTCCTGTTTCCTTTTTATGGCAATGTGGCCATGTTAGGGAGCACAAGAGGTTTGGCCATCCAGGTTTCTTTCCTTCTGTCTCAACCAACGGGGAGTTGAGAAAAAGTAATGGTGCTTAATAGCAATAACTGCCAAACACCTGGAAACTTATGATAAGTTTTCTAAAAAGCTCAGGGGTGATTGAGTGAGGGAATACCCAACAGATAACTCTGCCGAGAATCAATATCAGTGGGAGAAAGAGTGACAAAGGTGGCCAGACTTTCCAGTTCTTTTTAGTAAGTCTTTCCAATCCAACCACACTTCCCAAAGGGTTCTGGGAAATCACCAGTACTTCTGCAGAGAACGTCAGTGGGTCTAGATGTTTGCTTTCTACATCAGGATTCTAATCAAAGGAAAAATCATGCATTTAATATATAATACTGATTTGCAAAATTTTAATTAACTACTTTTACTATTAGTTTTTTGTTTATAAAATAGAATTTCAAGTAAGCCAGGTAACCGTATCTGGATGATCAAGAATCGACTTTTTAAAAAATCCTTCCATGCTATTTCATAGGGTAGAAATGTAAAAGAGACATGACAGCTATATATTCCTTTATCATTCATAAGTGAATTAAAAGACTGAGATATTTCTAATCATTTCCTTACTGGGCACTGACATAAAACAATCATCTTCACAATTAAAATACAATGGGATATCCCTAGATCAATGCAACTCAAAGTGTGTTATAGTATGCAAACTATTTGTTCCAATCACAAAGTTGAGAAAGAGAGAATAAGTATTTAGATACTTTTATAGCAATTTGACATCTGGATATTCAGATATGTGGTTCTGTGTTTTACCAAGATATTAGTTGGTGATGGATTGGAAGGAAAAACCTCTTCCTGTTAAGAGAGCTTGAAAAGCATTTGAATTAGATAATGAAGTGTGAAGTTTCTCATGAAGGGAACACTAAACCACAAACCTGAACGTGGATTGCATTTTAAATTGAGGGAATTGATGGTAAACAGAGCATCGTTTCTGGTTTTATATATATATATATATATATATATATATATATATATAATTTTATCTCAGTTGGGTTAAAAACTGAGACAGCTTCATGGGCTTGTAAAAATTAATAAATAGAAACATCAATTAAAATAGTCAGGAGGCCAGAAGGGGGCACTATCACACCTTATGACAACAGCAAAGCCCAACAGGAAGAAGACACTCTTCTTCCTGGCAAGAGCTCAGCCAGTGAGAGGTTGTCATAACTGAGTGAATGAAAAGCCACTATACTTTGAGCTCTCAGTTCTTCCTGGTTTCTGCTATTACTGCAAAGAGCCAGGATATTCGAAAAGAAATTACTACAAATTTAAGCACTTTAGGTTCCTTCAGCCCTCCAACCAGCCTTTCTGACATCCTTCCAATTCTCAATGAAGGGGTTCCAAGGAACTACAGGGGTTCTTCACAATATTTCCTCTAAACTAACTTGGAGAAATATTTCTCCAGATTGGGGATGAATCTCTTCTAGTCCTAACTGACACTGGAGCCATACTCTTGGTGCTCAACCCCACTACTATAAAGCAGTCCCTACTTTGGAGTACTAAAACACTTCAACTAGCGGGGATCTCTGATTATCCTCAGGATGTCCCTGCCTCTGAACCTATTCCCTTTTGTTTAAGTCTTTTGAGAGATACACACCCTATTCTTCTTATTTCCTCTACCCCTATCCATTTATTAGGCTGAGAACTCTTAGAGAAGTATCATGCTGGAATTTCTTTCTCCCAAAAGGAGAAAATAATTCTAGAACTTGACAGCAGTCATCAAAGTAACCAATCAGGTGAATTAAATAACGCTTTGACCTCTTTTATTTGCTCCATCTCTGATGATACAAGAGCTGATTCTGGAAACACTGATCATTTGTCCCTATTGAATCAGCTACCATCCTCCTTAAGGGCAAAATCTCCAACTGATATTGGCAAAATTCACAGCACATCTCCCATCAAAAGTCAAACAGATCCCTCAAAACCTCTCCCCAGAACTAATCAACACCGTATAAGTAAAGAGGCCCTTCAAGGTATAAATCCCATAATGGAAGATTAGAAGGCTCAAGACCTCATTATCCCTTGTACTAGTGCCTGTAACACTCCATTAACTGCTAAGAAAATCTAAGGGCCAAGGGTAAAGATTTGTCCAGGACCTCTGAGCAATAAGCGACACTGTAATCTCCCAAAACCCTGTTGCTCCTAACTCTCCTAGGCTGCTGATATCCATTCCCTATGGAAGCAAATTCTTTACTGCAACTGATTTACGCAGTGCATTCTTTAGTGTTCCAGTTGATGAAGGTAGCAAATACCTTTTTGCCTTCACTTGTAAAGAAAAACAATTCACTTGGACAAGAATGCCTCAGGATTTTAAGAGAGTCCTCCTTCTTTCTCACAAATCCTGAAGGCTGATCTGAATGATATGAAGTTCCCTAGAGGTTCTACTTTGTTGCAATATGGGGATGATTTGTTTGCTCTCCTCAAGCCTCCTCACAGCAAGACAGCACCCACTTGCTAAAGCTTTTACACTTAAAGGGACTTAAGGTGACCAAGGAAAAATTGCAGTTCGCCCAAACCCAGGTTTGATATTTAGGGCATCTAATATCAGAACAGGGGCTACACCTAGATCCACATAGACTACATGGTGTCCTAAGTTTCCCGAAACCCAAACTAAGCGCCAACTGTGAGGCATTCTCAGGCTAATTGGTTGTTGGATTACAAATTTCTCCCTTACACCAAATATACGTATGTTTTACTAAAGAAGAACAATCTTCACTCAATTCTTTATTGGCGAATCTAGATGACATAGCCTTTAAAGCCTTACAGAATTTGATGACCCCTCCTGCCCTCAGGCAGCCTAATTATCAGATTCCCTTTTTCCTTTTTTGTATGTGAAAGGGAAAGGAATGACCTTGGGGTACTCACCAAACAAACAAACAAGAAAACAAAACAAAGCAAAAAACCAGGGACCACTGTCAACCCATATGATATTATAACTAGCATCTGGACCCTGTGGAATGGGAATACAGCCCTTGCCTTAGAGTCATTACTGCCACTGCCCTTTTTGGTTAAGGCCACCAAGAAAACCATTGTGGGGTCTCCTTTAACCATTTTTGCACCTCGTGCAGTAGAAGCCCTCCTGAATTCTCATCACACTCAACATTTCTCAGTCAGCCAGCTCACCTCCTATGAAGCCCTTTGGTTCATCACATAACTCTATTGTATAACCTTAATCTGGCTACTCTTCTCCCTTCCATCCCCAACAAAGTCTTTCATGACTGCTTAATGCTGGCAGATCACCTCCTGACTCCTCATGATGATGGGCAGGAAATTCATTTGGGTAACACTGACTTTTCATGGTTCACTGATGGTTCTTATTTAAAATTTGACAATGGCAAATATTGTGCTGGATATGCTATTGCAACTCTTTTTGATGTTATTGGGGCAGCACATTTACCTATGGCTATTTCACCTCAAAGGGCTTCATTAGATGCTCTTACATGGGCTCGTACTTTAGCCAAGGGCAAACCTGACAATATTTATACTGACAGTAGATATGCTTTCAGAGTAGCTTATCATTTGGGCATGTTGCAGAAGCAAAATGCCTTCCTTACATCCAGGCAAAATGAAATTAAAAATATCACCTCTTTAGGAATTATTGGATACAATACTTTTACCTGCCATATTAGCTATTGTTAAGATTCTGGGGCATTCTAAACTTGACTGTCTAGAAGCTAAGGGAAATCACCTTGCTCTCATTTCTGTAAGAAATGCTGCCCTTAAAGGAACAAGCAGCAGCCAATCTGTGTCATGGTCCAAAGAGTTATTTCCCCAAATGACAACTTTAAAAAACTGATTAGAGAAGCCCAACAATTGGCTTCAAATAAAGAAAAACAAGATTGGAAATTCAATTGTTGGTTTGGTAAAAGGAAGAAGTTTTAGTTTGGACCAAATAACAACCCAGTCCTACCAGAAACTCTAAAATCCCCACTCCTAACCACTGTCCATGCATTAAATCATTGGTCACAATAGACTCCATGAATCAATACTGGTGGGGAAACATTAACAAGGTCACAAAATTTGCCTACCTCACTTGTCCCACTTGTCCAAAATATAACCTAAGTAAGCCTATTTGTATTGTTTCCAGACATTTTAAACTGCCTAATGGACCATTTGAGGTCTGACAATTGGATTTCATACAACTTCCTCCATCTCATGGATATAAGTATGTTTTACTCATGGTTTGTATGTTTATACACTGGACTGAGGCCTTCTCCTGAAGATAGGCTACTACCTCTTCTGTAGGTAAAGTCCTTTTCTAAAAGATCATCCCTACCTGGGGGACTCCTCTTGAACTGCACAGTGATTAAGAACCCATTTTATTGGTCAGGTACTTTGACAAGTCTGTGCTGTTTCGCTGGTTTTTCAACACTTTAACTGCACTGCCCTTAACACCTTCAATCCTCTGGTTTAGTTGCATGTACTAAAGGTATTATTGACTCAACTGGCAACATTTTAGAGGCACTCCAAATACCTTGGTCATAAGCATTGCCATTACTCCTCCTAAATCTCAGATCCACCTATTTTGTATCTCATAAACTCTCAGCCTTTGAGATAGTTGTAGGACACCCAATGCACTTGACCCCTGTAAGTCAAGTTTTTGACCCACAACTTATAAAAGGAATGATATTCCAATATTTCAAATGCCTAATTGCTTCCATTAAAAATAAGCAGGTTTTGATAGAGCAATCTCTTCACAGTGCACTCACAGGACACAAAGACGTTAAGCATCACACCTGGCACCCTGGAGATTTTTTCTATTGGGAAGACACCTCCAGAAAGACTTTCTTTAACCTTGCTGGAAAGGCCCCTATCAGATACTGTTAACCAACACTTTTTCCAAAATCCTGGGAATAGACTCTTAGATTCATGTGACACACTGAATAAAGCACCAAACACTGACTAGACTTGCATTTATCTTCTGACCTGAAATTAAAGAATCCCAGAAATTGAAACAGACCAATCTGATGAGACAGCTTTCTCAAGATATCTGGAGCAGGCCTGTTGGAAGTTTGTCTGCCAAACTTTTGATGATGGTATAATGCTTCAGAGGATCTCCAGTGTCTATGATCTTGATAATATATGGATTTTAGATTTTTAAAAGTGCCTGAGTGCTTTCCTTCTTACCCCTCCTTGTTACTCAAATGTGATCTCAAAATGTTTCCTGTCTGTGCACCTTCCCTCTAACGTGGGACACTACACCCAGAAGAGGTCCTCCTGGCATTGAAGAACAAAAAGCCGCAGAATCCAAAAAACCTGACTTTCATTAGCAATGCTTTCAGAGAAAGATCTTGATCAAAAGGGGAAAATGTAAAAATTAATAAAAAATAACTTCCATTAAAACAGAGTCAGAAGGCCAGAAGAGGGAGCTCTCATGCCCAACAATGATAGCAGAACCCAACAGGAAGAAGAAAGACTTTCTCTTTTTGCCTGGCAACAGCTCTGCAAGTGAGAGACTGTCACAATTCAGCCAATGAAAAGCCACTATATTTTGAGCTCTCAATTCCTCCAGTGGACTCTTTGTTTATTATAGCCCACCCCCCACTTTGCAAAAGTTCTCCTCTACTTGTTTCAGAGGACTTACACATGGCTCACCATGGGTGTAGACCCCAGATTGCAATTCTTTGTTGATCCAGAATAAAACCATTCTTGCTACATAAATAACTGAAAGTCTATTTGTTTAAGGTCAACAGGCTTGTGACCAATGCAGTCACACAGATCCCTGTTCTCAGAGGGCCCCATACTTGGCTTAACGCTCCATTATTGCTGCCTTAAAATTCTTGAGAACTTTGTCTTTGAACTTGTGTTTTGCATGTGAAATCCAATGTGACAATACAGCATTCATATAAGCAGATATGCATGGTCACCATTCCTGGCAACCCTATTTGCATTAGCCTTCCTGATTCCCCATGAGTGCAGAATTTTGGTGGACCCACAATATGTGGAAGTTCAACAAAACTCAAAGTGAGTTCAAGGTAAAAGTGTTACACATCTATGGCTGAGCAAGGGGAGAGGGTGGCAATGACAATACCAAGAGGCACTGTTTTCTATTTGAACCAGAACTTGCTTTGAATGCAGACAGAGGCAATGTTACTCTAAGAAACACAAACAACTAAAGAATCTTATCATATTCCTTCTTATTCTTGTTACTTCTCTGGATAAGCCAATCATCTACACTAAAAATGATCACACAGCATAAAAGTTAAAGATAGGGCAACCCATAGTTCCTTTTCTTTTCAGTTCTTTCTTACTCATGAGTAAGAAAGTGTTGGTAAAATGTGTACATATCAAAAAGTAAAATAAAAACACTTGAGATAATTTTGTGCAGAATTTTCATTGTTCTAATAACAATGGAATATACACGCATGTATGACTATGAGACATGAATTATGATTTTTGGTGATTTCACATGTAAATTAAATATTCTGACATTTGCATTTATGACTGGCATTGCACAATATAAAGAATAGTAAAACTCATGCTAATAATTTAAAACTTTAATTTTTCTTTACTTAGACTAATACCAAATAACAAATAATATGCACCATGACATGTCAAGAGAAAGACTGCAGAAGAAAGGAAAAAATTTTATATTTAATACTTTTAATGGCACATTTTTCCTACCTTTTGAACAAGGGCCTCTACATTTTCATTTTGCACTTGGTTCCACAAATTATGTAGCTGACCCTGGTTAAACAGTATGTGTGGTGCTTGGATTAAATGGTGCCATTTGCTATTATTCAGCCTAGATCTGCTTATATAAATTTAGGGATGATAACTTCAATAATACTAAACAGATTCCATATATATGTGTTAGCATACGGTATTTGTTTTTCTCTTTCTGACTTACTTCACTCTGTATGACAGACTCTAGGTCCACCCACCGAGGGGCAGGATGGGAATAAAGACACAGACCTACTAGACAATGGACTTGAGGTCACGGGGAGAGGGAAGGGTAAGCTGTGACAAAGTGAGAGAGTGGCATGGACATATATACACTACCAAATGTAAGGTAGATAGCTAGTGGGAAGCAGCCGCATAGCACAGGGAGATCAGCTCGGTGCTTTGTGACCACCTAGAGGGGTGGGTTAGGGAGGGTGGGAGGGAGACGCAAGAGGGAGGAGATATGGGGATATATGTACATGTATAGCTGATCTACTTTGTTATAAAGCAGAAACTAACACCCCATTGTAAAGCAATTATACTCAAATAAAGATGTTAGAAAAAAAAAAGGTACTAAAATAATACTAAACAGGGTTCATTACTACAGCAGTTTCTTAACAACTTAAACAGGGCAACATACACTGTGAAGAACTAATGAGGACTTAGAGTAGGCTGCATATGCTCCCTTATTTGAGCCCAGAGCCATTTTCTTAGACAAACCTTCCCTTGAATATATTGGGCAATTCTGTCTCCACTTCTCATTAGCTCTGTAAGTTATTTAACTTCTTTGAATGTCAGTTTCTCCTGCAAATAGAATGACTAACTTAATGTTTATTATAAAGATTAAATCTTCTAGCATGTGCCAAATACTTACTACATACTTAATTTTATTACTGTATTTTTTTCCAAATCCATCAGGTATATATTGAGAGGCTGTTCCATGGGAGCAATATAGTTAGTTTTGCATCATAAATTCTTTTCTAAAATTTTTGGAGATCTTGCTGTTCACCACGGATTAACAAAAATAAAACATTGAATATTTCATAGGAATAGAGATATTGTTACTCATAATTACCTAGCATGTATCAAGTGCTCAATAAACATGGCAGAAATGAATGCATATGATAATCATAAACCAAAATGAAAAACAGCTCAAGTACAGCCTGGATTCCTACCTTGACTTCTTCCATTAGGCAGTTACTTTATTTCTCACTTTCCTCAATTGAAAATAAATATCATATCTGTCTCATAGAATTATTATGAGGAATAAATTACATATAGTATTTCATACAGTGTCTGACACCTGATAACTGTTCAGTCCATGTTAGCTATGTCAATATGTTGAGAATTTCACCCTTTCACCAAGGTTTTCTTACAGTCCAAGTCCCTACTTCTCTCTTTTCTGTAAATGAAAATAGAGAGATGCTCAAATAATTCATAACCCAAAGGAAATAATAAAGATAGGTGTAACAGAGATTTCTTAAAAAGTAAAAAAATATTTTCCAATTAGTGTTTTTCCTTCCCAAACTTGAAAACATTGGGGCCAACAATCTGGTAGATCTCCTGTTTGTTTCCACTGAACCACACATGGACAAGTATTAAAATCACCCTTCCTGTTCAAATCTATCACTGATAGCTTCCCTTGGATGTTGACTTTGAAACAGCATGGATTCACATGAGACAAGGAAGAAGTAAGGAGTTGTTTATTGACTTAATAATAAGATTAAGTATAATTCCTTTATTAGACTGAGATACATCAATTGTGCATAAATACATGTTTTTATTATGTAATTTAAATACTGAATTTTATCAGTGAGTAGCAGGGGTTTTAGTATATGGGTGACTGGTATCTCAGGAAAAAATGTTACTGGCTTGTATGATTCTTAGAGGCTACAGGATAGTAGCCTGGGAACTAGGGATTCCGGAGGATAATGAGGAGGAGGCCACACCCTTGTAAAGAAGAGACTATTTCCTGAGACTCTGTATGTGCCCCTATACTTCCTACCCACTACTTCCTGGCATAAACCAACCAAACTCTTCCGTCAATAACACCCTTGCCATGGTTGCCTTCTTGCCTTTCCATAATTATAATTAGTATTTATTAAAAAGCTACCATGTGTCAGGCACTTTTCTAGAAACTTTATATATATTAACTCACTACAAAGCTACGAAGAAGATACTTCTATCATTATATCTATTTTAGAGGATAGGAAACTGAAGCACAGTAAGATTAAATAATTTGTTGAAGGAGACCCTAGTAGGAGGTAGCAGAATCAGGATTCAGTTGCAGGAAATCTGACTTAAAGGTCCCTGGTCTGAACATCTGACTTTACTGAGTCTGCACCACACTCACCCAAAATCCAGACTTTGGATCAGCTCCTATGTACTTTGCTCAGTTTCCCTGATTTCGCACACCAGGTACACAGGTGGTGTTCAGAAATATTTGCTGAATGAGTGAATATATGCTAATCAGAATCTCCAGGGCAGATTATTCGTTTTTTTCCTGAGCTTCAGTTCCATGGGAACATGCACTTTTTCATCGAGATGCAACACAGTATCACAGTTACCTTAAGTCACTATAACAAAATAAACTCACTTTTCATTATCTTGTCTTCTAGCTCCCAGATTTATGACTGGAACTACCATTTCACCCTCTGCCCAAGTAAATAACTTGGGAGTAGCTTTTTTCTCCTTCCCATCCCTCACTCCTTTTTGTTAATCATTTACCCTGCAGGAACTACGCAATATTATGCAGGATCCCTGGACATCCCCTGAATCTTCTCTGCCTCATACCTCACTAGTCAAATTCCAAATAGTAATTTGTTTTTTTGATGGTCATTACTTACTTCTCATTCCATGGGATTTTTAGGCAACAGCGGTACTGAGTATAGTGTCTGGTTTAAAATTATGCTCAAAAATGAAGCACATAATTGAATAATTAACTATCTAGGAATCAAAAAAGTGAATATATTAAATGATGATATCAGAAACCAGACATAGGTTGCAAACGAAACAACCTAAAATAAAAGTCATCTGGAACAGCATCTGAGAGCCAGGCCAAGTTCTGTCTGGCACTCTGAAAGTTCATCTAGGTCCCACCTGCTTCAGCTTACTCCTCTTACTTCTTGATTTTTGCTCTTGCTTTTCCACAGTACCCACTTATCTTTCTTCCAGTTTGACTGTCTCCGTTTGCTGAGCCCCTACTCTGACATTTCCACTGGTCACTTTGTTCCAGCATGATTTGCCTTTGCTTTCTGATTTTTACCTCTTGGTTTGCCGCCTGATTATCATGGTTGATGGAACAATTTGGCCCATCTCATCCTGCCAAAGGATCCATCTGCCACATGCCTAACTCGCCGAGTCCCAACATTCTCTCCTCCAGTGAGACTGGCCCATATTGCCCCTTTCATGAACCTGATCTAGATTGACTTCCTGTATTGTGCCTTCCTTTATCAAATGAGATCAGTCACCTGGCCTATCAAGCATTTTGAAATATTCATATGACAGGTAGAACATATAAGACTGTATGCATCAGCAGTCATTAATGTTAAAATAAACAGGGTGAATTGACTTATGCTAAGATTGTTATTGTTTAACTAAAATGATTAATTTGTACAGTACTTTCAGAACTAGAATAACAAAAGTATAACTTAAAACTCATATTACTCATCAATATGGTAATTAAATAATTTTTAACAATATTTCCAAAAAAAATAATTTTTTTTTTTTTTTTTTTTTTTTTTTTGCGGTATGTAGGCCCCTCGCTGCTGTGGCCTCTCCCATTGCGGAGCACAGGCGCTGGATGCGCAGGCCCAGCGGCCATGGCTCACGGGCCCAGCCGCTCCGCGGCACGCGGGATCCTCCTGGACCAGGGCATGAACCCGCGCCCCCTGCATCGGCAGGCGGACTCTCAACCACTGCGCCACCAGGGAAGCCCCAAATAAAATAATTTTTATCGTGAAGACTTAGAGTATGGCTCTAAATAATGTGATTTTAAATTAGGAAAATAAACTGAACAAACTACTGATCTAATCCAAGAGTTTCAATTCATTTTTGTTCGTTAGTTCAGAGATTCTGTGTCAATAAAAATGTCAAACAATGTAAGAAGAAAATATGTCAAATATTTGATTCAGCAGCACTGCTGGCAAATAAAGTTTAGTTCTTTATTTGCATGTTTATTATCAAGCATGATTGAGCTTTTCAAGAGATAAGGATTTTTGGAATATTTCCACTGAAATTGTAAATGCAAATGGTCTGTTAAGTAAGGTCTGTTTCTTTGTGCCAACAAAAGTTAAATGACTAAATTTAGAAAATTTAATGAGGAATCAAAGTTGGGTTTAAGGACAATTATTTGGGTCATGCTGCCTTAACTTGGTCTTTGCTCAAAGAATCATTCCTTCAATTTAGAAGCAAGTTATAGATAATGGAAAAAATCGCCGAGAAGAAAGGCTTTAATTTGTACACATGTACATTAATTTTCTTTTGAATGTGGGATATGTACAAAAATTATGTAAGTTATAATGTCTCTGGTACTTTTGTTCCTCCCTCTTCCCCATATCTATTTACCCACATAGTCATATAAATTACTGTTACGGTTTATTTTTTTTTACATCAAATATTACTTTTGAAAGGTACAAGTCCAAGCTAAAGTCACATTAAAGCAGACAAAATGAAATGAAGTTAAAGACAACAAGATTACTCCAAGGTGGTTTAAACCTGAATCTGTATAGGCTGGCAACTCTTGATCAGATAGCAACAGAGTGCTGGGTTTTTTTAAATCATTTTTTTTCAATGATACTGATATCCCTATCCTTTTTGTCATTTAAAAATGTATTTGCAGCTTCTCTATCATATGCTCTTCAAAAAGAAATCCCTTGGCTATAAGAGAGTCAAGTGTCAGAACAGGAACCTAAGAGACCATTTGACTTGAGCCCTGGGAGATTATAAAAAGGCTGGTGGGATCATTCTTTCCAACCATTAGAAGAGAATACAGTATGCAATTCAGACAAGATTAATCACTCAAAGCAACTTTGTTCTTGAATAACTAATAATCATAACCTTGTTAATTTTCTTAAATCAAAAAGTTAAATATATAAGATTTCTTAATTTAGTGCTAAAAACCAAGGGCTATCAGATTTGGGGATTTTATGGACCAGAAAATCTTCAAATAAAATAATATTGATATTTTCTTTCCAGTAAGAGCAATAAAACAAAGAAAAACAGCCAACCATACAAAATATGTCTGCCATCTATTGTTATTATAATTTAATAAAAGCAACGTCATTTGACATCAAACAATTATGAGGTATAATATTAGAATAAATGAGAATCTTATGAACTGATTCAAATAAAGCTTATAAAAACTCACTACTTTTTATTTTTTTTTATTTTTTGCGGTACACAGGCCTCTCACTGTTGTGGCCTCTCCCGTTGCGGAGCACAGGCTCCGGACGCGCAGGCTCAGCAGCCATGGCTCATGGGCCTAGCAGTTCCGCGGCACGTGGGATCCTCCCGGACCGGGGCACAAACCCGCGTTCGCTGCATTGGCAGGCGGACTCCCAACCACTGCGCTACCAGGGAAGCCCAAAACTCACTACTTTTTAAATGTATTTTATTTTGTCACACCCACAAAAATTTAGTCAAGAAGCACAATGGCAGACTGATATCGGATAACCACTATTATAGAGACATCTAAAATGCTGAGTGCGTATTTTATTTGCCCAAAGAGAGGTTAATAAAAGAAGCCTTAATTAATACCTGTTGTAGGCTCTAATTCCCTAATTCTAATTCTCATTTGTGTAAAATGAGAATAATAATAGGACCCACGTCATCGAGATTTTGTGAGAATTCAATGAGTTAATATACATAAAATTTTAAAACAGTGTCTGTCACACACAGTAAGAGCTCAATAAATGTTAGATATTGTTCTTATTGTCAAAGTAGGATTTAGGGTCTCATTATTTCTAAGACTTGGTTAAACTCTAAAATATCCATCTCTCAAATCCACATTAAATAACTCAAAAGGGAAAGAAAAGAACCATCAAGAGACACTGAACTCTAGTTAATGATATACCTGCTGAAGTGTACAGGTAAACTGTGTGATGTCTCCAATTTACTTTGCATCCAAAAAAGGAAGATGAAATAAATAGATACCCAAGCACAAAATAAATATAATATAATGCTACTTGTAAAATCTAGGTAGTGGGTGTATATAACATTCTTTCAAATTTTCTATGTTTTACATATCTCAAAATAAGACGGAAAAAAAATTAAAGGATTTAAAATTTTAAAGAAACAATCTTAAAAATTTAAGCACCTATTCATTAAAATAAGAAGCTACCAGATTTAGGCGTCATTCCTAACACCTATCTGGGGGTATCATATTTATATCTAGGGGCAGGATTTCTGCTGCTTGCCTCTAGATCCAAAATTGCTAGTTTTGATGGTGCCACTATAGGCATAACCATGTTTGCCCTGACCCCCACTTCAGCCATGTGTCAGAGGTTGCAGGAGACCCTAGGTCCTGTGGACACAATGGGGCATCCAGTTCTGATTCAACCAGATTGAACCTGGGGACGTGTGGGCGTGAGCATGAGAGTTGTAATTCAGTCTCCAGTCTGGAGTCAGGTTCTTGAAAAGTACAAATTTTGATGATAATGCCCAAAAGAAATATTGCATTAGTAGCAAAAATGTGAAACAAAATGAAAATGTGCTCACTATACAACTTGCTACAAAACATCTGGCATGGTACAGTTTTATTCTTTTGTTAAAGAAAAAAAAACATATATGTGTATGTATGTGTTTGTATATACACCCACACAAATATAATTACACAGATATGTATATATATACACATATATATATACACATAAATATGTATATATCTATATATTGGAATCCTAATGACTCTGTGAAACTGTAACTATCTTATATTTTATATGTTGCTATTTTTCATAATTATTTTCTTCTCTTTATAATCTCAACCAAAATAGTGCTAAAGATTTTTTGCTTGTTTTCCCAACTGTTTGAGACATGTTATGGCGATTAAAACCTAAAGAATAACTCAGTGTGAAATCAGAGCCAGTTATTGTTGAAATTATTGTAATGTCACCAGGGAAGAATTATAATTTTATTTTAGAAATAGAAAAAAATACTTCAGATGTTCAAAAAATCCAATTTTAAAAAAGAGAAAAATGGAAGTCAATTATGCAAATATTTGGCATTCTGTAGAAAGTTTCTAGATATTTTAGTGATATGTATTCTTGTGGATGACAACATTTTATTTTTGATTACCAAAATATGAAATACAACAGTGTAGTCATTTCTTCCCTATGAGCAAATAATGAAGTAAAGGTCAATTTCAGTCAAAAAAATTATGCTTTAATCTCTTGGACACTTCCAGTAAACTTTTTTTCTGAATTATCCATATAATAATTGCTGTTCTTTTCTTTATTTCCATAGAAACATAATATCAGGGAAAATACTGTTCTTCAATGATATTTTTCCACAATAGGGTTAGACCATGACAAGAGGAGACCATCAGGATTAATAAGAGGTAGAAGTGGTGACTATAAATATATTAACAGATTGTTTAGTGTCCTATTCAAAAAAAAAAAAAAAACCCATACATGAGAGAAATTTGGAGCTAGAGATGCCCTTAGAAATGTGCTTTTATCAACGAGAAAACTAATGTCCAGGACTGTTAAAAGATGCACCTCTCAAGTCCATCTCAGGGCCAGGTTAGTGGCAGAGTCACTTGGCCCAGTAATATATCTCCCACCCTATGCTGCCAATGCCTCTGCAGGGTTGCCATTATTTTACTATGCAGAAACATGACTTTGGAAGGAAAACCATATGAAAATCATTTATCTTAATATGGATAGATGTCTGTTTACATTCAGGGACTAGCAACAAGGTGATATTTAATTTTGAATCATTTATACAAGGTTTATGCAATTTACATACAGATTATAAATTGTAAATCATATATTGTACAAAGCACAATAGAGAAGAACTAAGAGTGATAGAGAATCCTTCTCCCTGTTTTTTGGGGGGCTTGAGAACAGTTAAATAAGAATTCAGTGCGTCAAATTTTCATTTTGTCAGACACTTTGGTGGCTGCTTCATGGTACACATAAACCCTGCCCTCAAGAAGTTGGCAGTCTACTAGATGAGAAAGATACAGGTGTAGACAGAGTGTTTACAGACTTGTGTTTTGCAAGATTGGCCAGGGGAGTGAAAACTGGAGAGAGGAATAGGCAGACATTAGGATGCACACCCGCCAAGTACAGGAAGACTAAGACTAAGACTAAGGAACTAGGCTACAGGTGGTGGAGGAGTGGGCAGTTGCAGGCAAAGAGCAAACACTTTGGTTCAAAACCTGAGAATTCTGGTGGATCAGTTTCTCCTCTTCCACCTCTCACTATACCTTCTACAGATTAAAAGCAAGGAAAAATGATAAAGTTCAAGTACAGAGAAAGTGCTTTAACATCAACCGCAACGAATTTGACCCCCTTCCGGTATCTTTTTAAATGTCACCACCAAGCCAAAACCAGGAAATAATCAGAGATTGATTGCTTCTTGACCTTCAGCCTCACATTGCATCATCCAAGTTCCAATGATACTACCTCCAAAATAGGTGTTTGTTACATGGACACTCCTCCATCCACACTGCACCACTCTCACCCTCCTCATTTCTTTCATTTGGAGTACTGTATCTGGGTTTACCCTGTCTACCACTCTACTCTGTTTCCCAGGAGCCTACAGAATTGGAGTCGTCACCTGCAGTATAAAATTTAAGATCAACTGCCTGTCACTAAAGGTATTTTGTGATCTGATCCTTATCTGTATCACCTTACCTCCCACCACTTCCTTTCCTTTTCTACTTCTGTCGTTTTTCTCCAAGAACATTGAATACTTGTAATTCCAGGAACATGCCATGGCTTTGCACTGCTGTGCCTTTTCACTTTTGGACTACCAGCTGTAGGCAATGTTCTATTTAGACCACATGACTGCACTAGCAACTTGATAGATAAATAAATGAATTTATTGTTGTCCTTCTTGGTTGGCATTTTTCAGGATCTCAAATAGTATGTGTTTTGTTCTCCTAAATGAACCTTAGATACATGGACCATTTAAAAAAGTATGTATAGGCATTATGTTATGAACTTGAATAACAAGGACAAATCATTTATAATCACTGCCTAACAAGATAACGTACAATATTCTGAACAAGTTAAAAATTTAAAATATCTTATTTAAGGTCACAGTACATAGAATGATGTATTAGTTATTGGTACATGGCATGTAACATAAATCTGATAAATATTTGAAAGTAAAAAGGAAAGAAAGTAGGAAAGGAAGCAAGAAAGAAAGAGAGGAAGAGACAGAGAAATACTTTGAATTCAAAAGTCCAAGAGGTATGATCTTCCCACATATTTTTAATCCAAAAACCCCTTGTACAGACAATATTTTATAAGAAACCCAATATGTAAAGGAAATATATTATTTATTCCATTAGGTCTACACATACTTATTGATCATGTGCTAATGCTTGGACTGTGTCAGGTGATAGAGATATAGCAAAGAACAAGATTGCTCTCCTCTTGGAGCTTAACATGTAGCAGTGAAGACAGATAATAAACAAGAGAAATTTTCAAATGGTGTAAGTAATATGAACATGACAGAACAGGATATTGTGACTGAGACAGGGAGTTTGGCTACTTTTGATACAGTGATTAAGACCTCCTCTGTGAGGAGGAAGTAATGCTTGAGTTGAGACCCGGATACATGAAGAGGAACCCAGACAGAGAGAGTATCACATGCACAGGCCCTGTAGTGAAAACAAACTCGTCAAGTTCAAGAAATGGAATGAACAAAAATGAGGAAAAGGGTAAATGGTATAAAATGAGGACAGAGTGTTAGGTCCAGTGATTAAAGGGACTTAGAGGCATGTTAATGAATTGATGGGAAGCTAGTGGAGAGTAGGCAGTAAGCATGGACATGACTGTTGTTGAAGAAGGGGTGAGTCACCACCACAAACTCTGAGGGCTGAGAAGTTCCTCCATGTTTCATGCCTGCAATTCACATAATTGGCACTAGCTGAATTCCCTCACCTTGGTTTCAATCAATGGCATGTATAATGTGGTGCTCAGTTCAATTAAAAACGCATTTCCTCTCTATAATATAGGTCTTGGCAATGGTTAATTGAATTTGATGACAAAATCAAAGGCATCAAAAGCAAAAATGAACAAGTAGGATTACATCAAACTAAAAAGCTTCTTCACAATAAAGGAAACCATCCATAAAATGAAAAGACAACCTATGGAAAGGGAAAAAATGTTTGCAAATCATATATCTGATAAGGGGTTAATATCTAAAATATATAAGAAACTTATACAAACTCAATAGCAAACAAAAAACAAAAACAAACCCAAAAAACACTAATCTGATTTTTAAAAAGTCAGAGGATCTAAACAGACATTTTTCCAAAGAAGAAATATAAATGGTCAACAGGTATATGAAAAGGGGCTTGACATCACTAATCATCAGAGAAATGCAAATCAAAACCACAATGAGATATCACCTCACATCTGTTAAAATGGCTATCATCCAAATGATAAGAGATAACAAGTTTGTATAAGGATGTGGAGAAAAGGGAATCCTTGGGCACTGTTGGTGGGAATGTAAATTGTTATAGCCAGCATGGAAAATAGCATGGAGAGCCCTCAAAAAATTTAAAAAGAACTACCATATGATCCAGCAATCCACTTTTGGGTATATACCTAAAAGAAATGAAAACTGGATATCTAACAGATTTCTGCACTCATATGTTCACAGCAGCATTATTCACAATAGGCAAGATAGCGAAACAACCTAACTGTCCATTGAGGGGTGAATGGATAAAGAAGATGTCATACACATACATGCACAGTGGAATATTATTCAGCCATGAAGGAGAAGAAAATTCTCACTCCTTCCATTTACAACAACACAGATGAAACTTGAGGGCATTATGTTAAGTGATATAAGTCAGACAGAGAAAGACAAATACTGCATGGTATGATTTATAATATGTGGAATCTTAAACAATATATTAAGATTAAAACTCATAGAAACAGAGAGTAGAAAAATGATTGCCAGGGACTAAGTGGATGGGAGATATAGGGAGAAGTTGGTAAAAGGCACAAACTTTAAGCTATTAGAGGAATAAAGTCTGAGAACCTAAAGTATAACATGCTGACTATAGTTGATAACACTGAATTATATAATTGAAATTTGCTAAAAGAGTAGAACTTAAATGCTTTCACCACAAAAAAAAGAAAGAAAAGATAAATATGTGAGGTGATGGGTGTGTTAAATAACTATGGTGGGAATCCTTTCACAATGTACAGGTATATCAAGTCACCACAATGTATACTTTAAATATCTTGCAATTTTGTCAATTATACCTAAATAAAGCTGAAAAAACAAACATTTCATATGCACCTACTATGTGCCCATCACTGAGCTTAGTGATAGGGATACAAAGATGAAAACATGGTTCTTGTCTTATTATACAATGTAGAGGGAAAGACAGGCACAGTTAACATAATTTTAGAATAATACATTAACTGCTATGGTAGAGATATGGAAACCTGGGGTGAGGATCAATTATCCCAGGCTGGTTGTTTGTGGAAGTTTTCCTGGAAGAGGTAATAGTTTAGTTTTGAATTAATTAACCAGGCCAAGAAGGGAGATCCATGTACAAAGAGAGCATAAGCTAAAGAAAAGAAACATTTTCATATAGATGAGTGCAAGGAAAAACTTTCAAGTCAGTATTACTATAGCTTAAAATATGAACTGAGGACCAGTGGGAAATGAGATTTGGGACATAAACTAGAAACAGATCAGGAAATGTTTCAAGGCCACTTCAAGCTGTTCAAACACTATCCTGAGGTCAATTAGAAGCCATTGATGGATGTTGAAGAGCAGACTGGACCTAGTCAGATTTGCAATTTAAATAGATCTCTGGCAGCTGATGGGGAACATCTTGGACATCTTTTTTTTCCCCAGCTACTATTCTGAAAGAGAACTGCTTTTCTAGAAATGCCAAACCTCTTCTGAATTCTTTAAATAGCTTTTAACTATGATAGAACAGTTTTAAAGAGACTTACCTAATATTTTCCTCATAGTCTCCAACATTTCTCCTTTTCCAAATTAACTTTATAGTTTAGATGGATAATGTCAAAGAGGGAGAATAAAAAAGTGGTTGTTTGCCTTATTAGTCAGACATTCTGCTAACAGAAGCCTGAGATGTCCTTAGTTTTCTAATATGACTTAGAAAACTGTCTTCAATTCCAAGATAGAGTGAATTCATCTGACCCAGATATGACATGGGATCCTCTCTGATGAATATCTGCAATCTTTTTGCACCTTTCCTCTGAACAATTTTACTTCTCTTCTGATTCCATAATTGGTACTTAAATAGAAAACCACACCTTCTTAAAACTCTTATGACTATAAATTTTGCATTTCTTTTATCTGAAAGTGTCCATTGTCATCTTAAACATCTTACTTACTAGTCCACTGACTTTTAGGCAAGGCATGGAAGCATTGCTCTCTGTCTGTTCAAGGGCACCATCCACCCATGGTGAGGTGGTAACACTTGTATGCTTCAAGCATCTGTTTTAGGCCCTAATTAGCTATCTTATCTGGAAACTTCTAACACCTTCAGAATCATAGCCCAGAGTAAAGTCTTGGTCAGTATTGATATGCAGGTTTCACTGATATTAAAAATCCATTATTAAACTACTGTACCAGTCACCTCACACATCACTGGAGTAATTCTTTTAAGAACCTGTAATTCTGCCATTCTGTCCTCATAATTAGGCATAAATGGCTAATGAAAACATCATTGTATAGTTTGTGAGTACATTTCTCTGAAGATTCAAAGATTTGTTTTTCATTTTCAACATTTAACAATTGATTATTTTCACACTAGAGGCTAGTTAATTGAGCATTTGCATAGTTTTATCCAGATAGAGATAAAGGTAAATTGAGGGGTTCATCTTTAATCTGTCCCTTTTCTGTTTCCCCACCTTCTTCCATATCAAAGCCATTAAATCTCATTGATACCACAGTTTCTCCACCAATCTATGCCAAGACCAAGTATGCTTTTCCCTAGGGGGAAAAAAAAAGTTTAAAAACCTACCTCATTTGCATGAATATGCTCATATTCACCTGTTTATTTGTTCCTTCATTATTTCATTCATTTACTGAATTATTAAATCTTCATCCTCTCTAATCATCACTTGAAAGACAACCTAGTACCACTGAAAGCCCCTGGTCTAGGCACCAGAGACCTGGATGCAAGCAAGTCCTAGCTTTGATTAATTGAGCCAGAGCATTTAACCTCCTTAGAACTTGGTTCACTCATCTAAAAATGGAACAGATTAAATCAGTTGTCCCTTATCTTAATTAGGTCATAGGCCTCCTGCAGAATCTGATAACTATGAACTCACTCTCCAGAAAAGAAAAAAATGCTCATATTCATATACCTATAAAATTTTGCATTTGATTCCTTGAGACTCATGGAATTTTAAAACCTGTGTATGAACATGGGAGATTCATAGGCTCCTGGTTATGAACCATTGAAGTAGATGGTCTCTGCCTTCAGAGTTCCATAGAGCCTTGCTCTACAAAGTATAGTTTACGGAGTAGCAGTTCACCTAGGAGTTCCCTGTAAATCCCAGGTCCTGCCACAGGCCTACTGAATAAGAATTTGCATCTTAACAGTATCTTTAGGTGACTCATATGGACATTAAAGTTTGAGAAGCACAGTTATCAAGTTTGGTTTAAATAAATTTCATGTAAAAGCAGAAAGGAAGATGATGATGGTTAGAATGGATTAGAGGTGCTTTCCTCTCTCATCTCCTTCAGGATGTCTCAAAATACAAACCACAGCAAGGATTTTTAATCACAGACTCTGGATCCGTGTAGAGCCTTCCAATAAAAGAAACTTAAGATCCTGGATTTTGTTTTATTCATGGAAGAAGCATTTATTTATGTTATGATGTTTGTGTTAATGATAATAATCATGATTAAATACATATGGTATTTGGGGAAGCTATCACCACTAATGACCCCACTGACAAAATAGGAAGAGGAAAACCAAAAAGTTAGTTTGGCTCTATAAAAGTAATTCTTGTTTGTTTGCGGTATGCAGGTCTCTCACTGTTGTGGCCTCTCATGGGACAGCTGACTGAAAAACTGGCAGAATACACATTTCTCATGTAGGCAGAGAATCTTTTTTTTTTTTTTTTGCAGTACGTGGGCCTCTCACTATTGTGGCCTCTCCCATTGCGGAGCACAGGCTCTGGAGGCACAGGCTCAGCGGCCAAGGCTCACGGGCCCAGCTGCTCCGTGGCACGTGGGATCCTCCTGGACCGGGGCACGAACCCGTGTCCCCTGCATCGGCAGGCGGACTCTCAACCACTGCGCCACCAGGGAAGCCCAAAAGTAATTCTTAATGACAGTCATTTATGTCAACGACAACATTTATGCCTAATAAGTATGCAGTGTAATAATATTATGAAATCCATAGACAGATTCAATGTTTTAGATTAAGATTGCTGTAGATTTTATTTAATTATAGTGGCAAATCTTAGAGATACATTTAGTCTTCATAATTTGCTACTCTTGCAGCATATAAATCTACTCAGAACCTTTCCAAATTAGGGCAAATAGTTTAAAAAGGACATGTTGAAGATGAAAGTTAGTTTTTTGTATAAAGCTATTTAGTATTTATATAAGATCTTTATTCTGAAGTGTAAATGTTTTGGTTCAAACATATAAAAGAAATTTAAAGCCACAGGTGTTCACTTGCAGATGTTAAACTTGAATTTTGACATTATATCTGCCTAAAATTGAGGTAACTTTTAAAGTGCCCCTAGGTAGATGCCGCATTGGTCTGCAAAACTGTGAGCTCCTGTATTTCCAAAATGACTTCTTAAAATGGAAGAAACTAAGCGTATTAGAAGCATGGGAGAAATAGGGACTAAGGGAGAAGAGGAAAACAATTAAGGTAAAGAGGAAATAAAGTTATGCGTGGCAAAGGAGACAGATGATTTATGCGTGGATCTTCATGCATAAATGCAGAGTGACATTTACTGAGCCAAGAAAGACAGAGGAGGAAATAAGATGTTTTGAAAGTGTTCATGAATCTTTTGTCATACAAATAATAGTCACTCAATAATGTTCCATAATTAAATCCCTCCCTCCCCCTTCACCTTCTCTCTCTCCAGTCTCAAGGGCATAACATATTAGAGAAGATGGCTGTATCATTTTATTTCCAATAAAGATTTCTATCTGTAGTAACTCTATGAGCTTATGTGAGTTGAGTTGATGGTTACTCATCCCTCTCTGATCAGAGCTTTTAGAAAACTACAGCTCATTTGCCTATGCTCTTTTATTTAAGTCTTGCTTATCTCCTCTTATCTAAGCCACCAGTACCTCCTAATTTCTAACCCATTTATCTCATGTTTCTGCTTTGTAAGTAAGGGGCAGCTGCTGCCAAAACACATCTTTCTTAAAAATTTAAAAGTTGAAAAAGCAAGAAAAATAAGGCTAATTTCTCTTACTTTATCTCTAGTTAAGAGTTTTTATAACTCTCTTTGCACCTCTTAAACAAGCACACTGAGTTCAGTACAAGGGCAAGGTTTGGGTCCAGGGAGGCAAAAGTAAAAGGATGTAGCTGGTGGTTTCCTAATCACAGAATGAAACTGCCCTTATGAATAGTAAGCATCTGGTAAAGAGCCATTCTGTTCTGTTGCATCTTAAATTGAGTCATGCCAGTTTATTCATTTGCTAATCCAAGTCATTTATCTTGCACTGAAACTTTCACGTACTAGTATAATAGATGTTTGTGGAATAAAGACAATAATTTAAGCAAATGACGTAAGAACATGCACTGTTCTACATGAATTATATTTTACAGTCCGTTTAGATGTCGATTTATTATTTTTTCTACCTTTTTTGCTCCGTAGATTTGATTTCATATTGGATATAATTTCCTAGGTAAAGCAGGGACTGTCTAAGTGAATAATAGGGTTTTATAGTGCCTAACAAGGTCATGTACAATTATCTTTTAATAACTGTTATAATGATGATGTACTCCTCTACTACTTTTAATAATTATAATGATGATCTATTTCTACCCCTTCTAAAGTAGATGCAGAGACTGCCTCTGCTCCTGGGCCTGCTTCATTCTGAGGGCTGATGTGCTCAAAGAAGGAACAGAAGGAAAGAATGAATCCACAAGGATCAAGAACTAAGATGGAAATTAGAAGAGAATACTGAAAAAATACTACAAACAAGTCAGATCTACCTTGTTCATCTAGCTTTGTATAGGGTTTATCTTTCATGTCTTTTTGTTTGTCCCATGGTTTCCCCTCCCAAGTTGAAAGTACTTGTGTTTGTCTTTATAGCAAATTTAGGAATTGACATTTTCTGAATTTCAAATATTTAAATAAGTTAGGCATGCATATGTGTGTGTATCTATGTACTTGTGTATATGTTTACTGATGTGTGTTTTTATGTGTAAGTATATTTTCAAGTATATGTATGTGTATTGCATTTGCATGAGAGTATATTTATGTGTATTTATTCATTTGGCAGTTTCTGTTTGTATGTACATAATATCTATATGTGTGTATGTGTATACATATGTCTGTATTTTGATGTATCAGAAGACAGATAAATTTAAGAAAGTACATAGCTCATCTATACAATTGTTTGGTTTGAAAAAATGAACTTTCTAGTACATTCTGGGCTATTTATACCTCGTGTATGTCAATAAACTTTTCATGTGCTTCAGGAGAATAATTTGGGGATAAAGAGAAATTGACTTTGGACAGTTTTCCAAGGATTTGGACAATTTCCAGACTATGTAACTAACTATGACTTGTATGTTTTCTGGACCTTGCTGTTTCAATTGAATGAAGAGTCATTTCATTTTATAAGCAATTTTTATTTTGTCTATGGGTTGCTATACCCTGTTTTAGAGGTGGCTCTGTCTCAACAGCCGGAAAAATGCTCTTATGCAATAGAAGTTCACTAACTGTTTAGCAGCTTTAATTAGTGATCAAGAAGTTCTCAATGAGTCTTAAAAGGAAGGTCATGTAAGCTAAAAAGTATTACAATTACTTTTTCTTCCATAAAATTCAACCTAATATATTCAAAATCTTAGAACAAAGCTTAGCAATGGTTATGAAACTACTGATAATAAATGGGCTTTCAATATTTTTCATACTTTTACCAGCAGAGCAGTTTGCTTTTAAACCTTTCTTTTTATCTGCATAAAGTATAATTAATTATACAGAGTTTCAACTCCTATTGTAGAGAGCTGAAAACCACATGTAATTGTTCTTAATAGGTTGGATTCTTTCCCTGGTTAGCAGCATAAAAACTTCTTTTCCGGGAATCACAAAATTGTCATGCCGAGTTGAACAGGATGCAAATCTGGCCTGAAGTTTTCTTACAATTGCTGTAATAATATGTACTGTTCATCTACTCCTCAGGTTGCCATTAAGAATAAAAGCATATTACCTCAGCAGGATGCTATTATCTCTTTGGTTATGCAGCCTGCCTACAGATAGGGCCCGGCTTAAATTGGGAACCTGAAAATACTGTGAGACCACATGGACATGGAGATAATCATGAAGTGACTCCCAATTTTCATACTTGGTTAAGAACAGACAGATCTGAACGGAGGAAACATGGCTAAATTTTACTGCCTACTTTTATGTGTAAAATATGCTGTAAATTTCCCCCACTGCATTTATTTTTACATTGAAATTTCCAACTTATATTTTCATAGATTCTTTTCAACTAGGTATCAAGGCAAGTACAATGTAATGAAGAACTACTGTACTTTAGATTTATTCAGATATTTAATATACAATATACAAACATGTCCAAGTATATGTGTCCCTTCCTTCCTTCCTTCTCTACTATCCATCATCTTTCTAGTTGCTCCTTACTTTGCTACAAATTTAAATACATTATGAGAAAAAAAAACTTTTACTGACCAAATAGGGTAGGAGACATGAAATTCATTCATAAATTAAATCATATAATTAAAAATATATATAACATAAGTCTCTTTATAGTTATTAGGGACAGAAATTTGACTCAACTTCCTAGCAACCATTGAAAAAGAAAATTACTCATTCAATATGATCAGTAATAAAATCAGTATGACTCCTCTGAAAAACAAAGTGAGAAACATTTATAGTAGATCATCATAAAGGGACCCAGTGTAATGTAGTAAACTGGGTTGTTCATAACGTCTTTATTTTAAATTCAACAATACGTTTCATAGAGCTTAATGGAGACTGAAAACATAACGGTAAAGCATAGTTCAGTGAAATCAGTTCTGGAAGAGGCAAGAACAATGTTATCCCTGGTGCATAGGTCTCAAATTTAGAACATCTAAGCCAGGATTGGAAATTGGAAAGGCATCAGCCAAGTTTGGCCATAGATCTATTTCATTCGTCTTATTTTTATTTAGTTAGTTTGCATGTCTAGGGATCAGTGTTTCTCAAACTAATTGTAGTGAAATGCTAGTTTCATTTTTAAGTTTCCTGCCCATCATGAATCAGTTGTTTTGTAAAATATAATGAATTACTTGTATGTTTAGTTATCTTGTTTGGAGTTCTCTTGACTTTTTGCATATGTGATTTGATGAATCTCAGGAAATTCTCAGGAAAAGTCTAGCCCATTGCCTGTTTTTGTAAAGAAAATTTCTTTTAAATCTTCAAATATTTCTCCTGGTTTTTTTTCTCTCTCTTATTCTTTTGGAATTCCATTGCATATATAATAGACTACTTGATATTATTCCAGAATTCTTGGATGCCTTGTTCCAACTTTTTGTTTTCCCTTATACTCTTTTTGTCTCTTTTTATTTGTTTGTTTGTTTGTTTGTATAATATCTAATGACCTGTCCTCATGTTCACAGATTCTTTTCTCAGGGATACTGAGTCTACTAATAAGTACATTGAAAAAATTTATGATCTGTGATAACATTTCCTTTTATTTCTATCACGTTCATTTAAACCTTTCTTACAGTTTTCATTTTTCTGCTGAAATTCTCCATCTGTTCATGCATATTGTTCACCTGTACCATTAAGTCCTTTAACACATTAATAATAGTTATATTAAAGTCTCTGTCAGGTAATTCCAACACTGGATCACCTCAATGTGGTTTTCTCCATTGTTTTGACTCTTGACAATGGATTGTTTTTTCCTTGCACTTCTGTATAGCTTGTCACTTTTTATTAAATGCCAAACATCAAGTGTAAAACAATTGAGACAGGTGAAAATTATTTCTGCTTGGCAATAGGGCATGCCTCTTCTATTCTAAGGCCATTAGTTTGCGGCATTGAGTAAACCTACTCAGGAGCTGAGCTTCAGCTTACCAAATGCTTCAAATTCCTCTAAAATTGCTTTGTAATTAGGATGGGGGCTGGAGACTTGGAGTGGGTGGGCTTTTTACTTCCTACAGTGGTGGCCAATCCTCTCCTCTGCACATACGTTATTCCCTCTTGTCTCCTACCCTGCTTCTAATATTTCTCATAAGCACCTGATGGAGGTCCACATAAAAGCACTTGTGAGTTCAAACCCCCCTTGTGTCAGGGGACACACAGGGGCTCTCATTATAGTCTACTTACAGCTTTTAGCAATTTATTAAAATTTTAGCTGATTTCTTTTTAGCCCCTTGTATTATGGCCAGGTATTCTTTTGTTCTCTGCCACATATGACAACATCACCATGACCAATTTCTCCATGAAGGGATCTCCCCATGGGCTAAAAATTCTGGGTATTTATTTGCCCTATGAACTCAGATTTCTGATGAGTACAAGAATAGTTATGATTTTCTAGTTCACCTGGCTTTTTCTTATTGTTAGTGCAGGGTACGCACCCTTCCCAGCAGTGTTTACCCTAAGTAAAGTAAGAATCCTTCAGTTGATGAGTCGTAATTCTTGGGGAAAAGTTTTGTTTCACACTAACCTAATAATAATTAAAGTACATAATTTATTTTCCAAGTGTCTACTTAATTTTGTCATGGAAAGTATGATTATAATTTATTCTTCAGTGATATTATATAAATATGAAATAATTTAAAATGCTCTAGGATGTTACAAAACTAAGAAGGAGCATCAGAGTTTGGATATTTACATGACTATAACTAAACCAGTGGTCACTAAGAACTCTGAAAGAATATTCCAGCTCAAATATTCTACACAACTTCCATTCAGTTCTTCCTCATGGGACATGATTTTCTAAAATATTTGATTACAAGTTCATTGTCAATGGACATTGTTATTTCAGTTCACCTCTACAAATATTTATTGAATACCCACCATGTATTAGTTGGGGAGCTAGACACTAGGACTACGAAGATTAGTAAGCAAACCAGTTTCAGAGTAATCCAGTGGGTGAAACATATATAAACATATCAGGCCAATGTGATGTTGTAAGGTCACAATATTGTACAGATAAGCCTGCACATTATACCAATACAGAGAAAGGGTATGTGTCCCAGACTGAGGTATAAGAGATGCCTATTAGAGAAAAATGACAGATATGCTCAGTCTTGAACCAACAGTCTATACAAGTAAGCAAAATAAAACAGCAATGAATCTTTTTTCCTTTGATTATTTGGAAAAGTTTATCCTTAAAACTAAAGTATTGGAGAAACATTAAGGCCATGGGGAAACATGAATATACCCCATTTTTGTGTAATGATTTTTATTTAAAATCTATTATAATTACACATCATAGACATTTCTTATATCCTGTGGTTTAGGCTCAAATTTTTAATTTCCTGACATAGAAATTCTCAATTCCTTAATCTGCCTTACACTACAATCTATATAGTCAGCAGTAACTAAGACTCTAACGTTGCACTTTAAATATATGTGCTTTAAAATCTTCCTTCTTGGTTTCTGTCTTAGTGAGAAATTAATCAATCTCAGTTCTCACATGTTTAAAGCGTTCCATCATTAGGAAGTCTCAAGGATGAACATATATCATACCATAGATAAGGAGCCTACCAAAACAAGCATTTATTGAAGTCTTTTGTCACGGTTGGGAAACCATTTCCCATGAATTTCTTACATTTCTGAACATCTTATGAAAGAAGCAGTGGCTGCTTTTGTTCTGAACTATTTTTAAAAGATGTTTGTAAAGCAAACAGCTCAGAAATAGCATCTCCTTCTACAGCAAAGGGAGGCATACTTGCCATCCATTATAAAAGAATTGCATTCCTTAAGTTCAGGGTCCCTTTCTTGTAATGTTTAGGTATCATATGGTCTGATTTGTGTTGCTTGTGGAAATTGGGGCTCAGGGAACCAATACAAAAAAGCTGATACACTTGCTACTGCTATTGCCGTGAAAAATAAATTATCCTTCACCTCTGATCCAGGAGTCTAACGTCTTCTAAAAGCATCCATGAATCTGTGGCAGGCTTTTATGTCAGTATGCAAGGAGGGTAACATCTCAGGCCCTTCAGAGTTTTTGATAATGTTTGTGATGAGGATGGGATGCTAACAGAGACATGGATTTCTTTCTGGAAAATGAAGGATGAGGACCTCACAGGTCCATTAATGGGATTCAAGAAAAGTCTGTGGGACTCAGTAGTAAATTACACAGTCAACTAACAATAAATGGCCCTCCACTGTTTTGTCTGTTAATGAAGAGGAATTGAGGAGGCTACCACAGGCTAAGTAACAGGAAATAGGTAAATACAGATGTCAAAATGCTGCTCTGTTGTGAATTTTCCTCTAGGTGAAAGGACAGTCTTGCCAATCTGGTGACCAGCCTCTGATCTGCCGCACTAGTTACAACTTCGTACTAAGATTTGTACTGGGTAAGCAGACAGTTTGTCTCCACTTCAGACAATAGTTAGAGAGATGCACACACACATGGAGTGTGAAAGGAAGAACTGCATGACCAGAAACCAGGTAAATCATTAGAACTTTGGTTCACATAGGAAAGAAGGAGGCATGGGGCACATTTCTTATTAAGGAATAATGACAAGTAGTGGGTTGTCTTATGGCTAAACCTCTCCTTCGTTCTATCATGCCACACTCAGATCCGAAGTGACAGTAAAATCTCTCAGTTTTTTACAGTGGGTTCTGGCAGCTCTAAAGGAGCTTTAGCTCTCTTGAGGAGATTTTCCTGAGATACAAAAACTCCTGTGGAAAGCCATAGATGAAGCCTTGCCTAGTATGTGAGCTCTTACTGTCCTGGATTGAGTTTAGAATTCTGATGGAGTTGACCCACCACAGAATGAGAAAGAGACCCAAAGAAATCTAGATAAATCCTGAGGTCACCACCACTGTGTAGGAAAACTTTCCCAGCCCTGATATTGATACTATCAAGAACTTAAGAGATGTCATCTAGACAACGGGGAAGCTAATGCCCGGAATTAAGGTGGATTCCTTAAAGAAGGTCACCACTGTGCAGCCAAGATTGAGTCAGCCAGAAGTTGCAAGCCCAGGGCCCTAGCAAAAAAGCAATGTGGCTATGCTTTCTGAGTCTAGGAATTCCCAAGGCTGAAATAGATGGTGTCAGCCATGGAGACCTTTCTCCCCCATATAGAGTATTGGATGGGTCAAAATTTGTTCAAAGTTCTTTTGGTTATTCCACGAGCCATCGTTACATCACTTGAAAGTACACATGAAGCCTCTCTCTTTCCGCCCTGATATTGATACTATCAAGAACTTAAGAGATGTCATCTAGACAACGGGGAAGCTAATGCCCGGAATTAAGGTGGATTCCTTAAAGAAGGTCACCACTGTGCAGCCAAGATTGAGTCAGCCAGAAGTTGCAAGCCCAGGGCCCTAGCAAAAAAGCAATGTGGCTATGCTTTCTGAGTCTAGGAATTCCCAAGGCTGAAATAGATGGTGTCAGCCATGGAGACCTTTCTCCCCCATATAGAGTATTGGATGGGTCAAAATTTGTTCAAAGTTCTTTTGGTTATTCCACGAGCCATCGTTACATCACTTGAAAGTACACATGAAGCCTCTCGCTTTCCCTGCTCCCTGATTCCTCTCTTCTCCTATCCTTTGACTTATAGTTTAAAGAGAATCACGATCAGAGGCCAAGGTATCCTTATGTCCAACAGGGATCAAAGGACACATGCACCCACCTGAGTATGCTGGAAAATTTCAGGAAGGAGAAGGAATCAAACTTTTATGGGTATGTTGGATATGGATGCCCAGTTGCTCTCCCACTTGGATTTATAGAACACGATTCAGCTAATGAGGTTTAGGATTCACAGTGGGAAAGACAAGCCAACACGATCTTGTGGAGACAGACCTTTGGGCCAATTAAATGTACCATTTTGTTGTTTCAATATCTGATAGTATAGCAGGAATTAATGTTTTATATGTTCATATTTTATCATCCATTAAGTGCCTGAAAAGGTGATCACAACTGGGACAGGCCACATGTAGCAAAGTGCTAATGCAACATGTAAATCACTTTCCAATCTCCTCCCTGTTTCTTCCCATAAACAGTACAAAATCCCTAGAGGAGAAAAGGAAACTACAGCTCTGATTACAGACTTGAAGACAACATGGGTAGGAGGAGACACAGAATCTTTAACAGCCCTGTATGGCCAGTGAAAAAGACTAGAAATGAAAGCTCAGAATGGATTATTTCCAACTGCTCATGTAACTGAACCCACTGCACAGAGGAAACATTTGCTATACTACCTTGGACTGTGTCAGTGACTTCTGGGGCAAAGACCAACTCACATTCATGTGTCACGGCCACCAATATACATTTGTAATAATCCCTCAAATTATTACTGGTTATCACCAGAGGTAGCTAAATTCCTCTGTCATTTGCCATCAATAGATGGGTAGTATGATTGCCTCTACCCTTTATAGTACAAAGCTTTAACTATTTAATGATACCCTATTGATGACAAAGTCAGAGGCTTCTGTTAGCGAGGTCTTGACTGTGGTGTCACACACTCCCATCGGACGGGATAGCTGATGAGCCCTCACAAAACTCAGGGCTTTGCTTGTTAAATAAAGTTTCATGGGATTACATGGGCAGATTCACAATATTCAATCCCTCCAGCAGTCAAAAGAAAAAAAACAAACACCCAAAACAAAACAAATCTGCTGTGTATTCAACTCCAACCAACAAAAAAGACACCAGAATCTTACTGAAATGTTTGAGTACTGGTAAGAGTATGTGCGTCACCTGGACTCTCTACTTGGACCTTTACATTGGCCAGTATAAACACTAGCACCCTTTGAGTGAGGACCAAACAAATACATTGTGTTGGAGGTTTTCCAATAGGCTGTGGCATGCTCTCTGTATTTGGAGCCCCACATCATGAATAAAGCTATGAGATACAAGTCTCTGTGACCAATACTTCTGCTGACTAGAGCCTCTGGAAAAGGGAGGTAGCCTCCATTCATAGGTTCTTTTGAGGGTTTTGGACTGGTCACCTCCCTAATTTGCAGGACTCACCCTTACCAGGTACACTTTTGAAAGCAGCTATTAGCCTGCTATTGAGCTCTTATCAAAACTGAACTCCCAACCCATAGGGGTCTGGTAACTGCCCAGCCTCCTCTTTTCATTTGGGGATGGGTCAACTCAGACCCAATGGCTCAATGTGAGAAAGGGTCCTACAGACCTCACGTACAGACCTACCTGGAAATGAAAATGGTATGTTTAAGCTTTCAGTTTGCCTGGCTCCAGTGGCATCTTAGTTTTACAGGAAAAAATGGCTCTCCCAAACTGTTGCAAGCATCCTAAATTTAACTCTCTGCTGAATCTGCCATCCGCAGCCAGACAGCTCTTACCATGGTTTGATCTGCAGTCCCCTTAATCTTAGCAAGAAATGTACTGGAACTAGCAGAATATGGTCCAAGCTCCTGCATTTCCCTTGTGAAATACCTGTCAACACTTCTGGATGTCTTTCCTGCTCCCATTTCTGTAACTACTGCTTAGCCATTCGGTGGGGTAGGCAAATGCCACCAGGCTGCTGACGTAGACAAATAGAGCAAGTTAGATTAACTGCCCTCATGCAGTCAATCCAAAGCAAGGACTACAATCAATTATTCACGCCTAACTTAGAGGGTAAAATCTCAGACCCCTCATGGGTCTTGAAAATCAGCAGAAATTGGTTACTGAAATAGCTCAGTTGTCTCTTACAGGTTAAGGCAGTGAAGCCGTCGTTAACACTAACAGTTCTATGTCCCTATGTATCATACAATCATACTTAATAAATGTTCACCATCAGAGTAAATAGAGTACAGAGATTTAAATTATGTGTTTAACTATGTTTTGTTAAAGTAGTTTGTAAACTTATAATTATTGAATAGATATCACATATATTGTCCACTGCCTTCATTTCTTCTTTCTTCTTTACATTCTGTTCCTTTGAATGTTCCTTGAAGATTTAGGTTTCTTAAAAGACAAACTTGATATTTCAAACTTATATTAAAAGTGGATAAGTAGTTACACATCCATTAGAAAAATTACCCTAGGACCTACAAGGAGTGAATCAACCATTGAGTTCATTAGTATGAGACTATTTATGTCAATTCATATTAATAAATAGTCGCATTGTCAAAAAATCTTTCTCAGAGTTAGAATTAATATGGGAAGCAATGGAAACATATGCTTTTTTAAGAATATAGATTATTTTTGTGCCAAGACTTGGCCATGGCACACCTCCATCCATTTTGGCAAGGCATATTATGATTAAGCTGTAGTCTTTTTGATTTTTCTCTGGACAACCTTGTTCAGCAACATGTTTGTTCTTATCTGTCTCTCCAGTTATATTGTAAGCTGCTTGAGATCAGAACCTATATCACATTTGTCCTTGTGTCTATGGTCACCACTTCAGTTCTTGCCATGTACTAGGCCCTCAATAAGTGGAGGCTGATTTACACTCCCAAGAAATTAGGTCAAGGGAGTCTTAGAGATGTAGTTCTCCTTTCAGTTAAATCTGCATCTTAATTGGTTTAGAGAAGGCCAGTTCCTGAGAAAAGACTTCTTCCTCAGCTTTTAAACCAGCCACCCAGCAGTCCAAGATGGCAGATTCCCCTAACTTCCATCAACCCAGGCACCCTTAGATAATGCAGTATTGTTCTAGACAATGTAGTTGAGATATCAATCTATATTACCATTTTACTCTTCCTAGATGAGATGACAGTGATGTGCCACCATCACCAAACAATGCATTTGAATGTTTATTTTTTTTGCCCAGTAATGATGACAGTTCCCCATTGATTTAGTCATTCACTTTCACTGATTTCTCTGGCCATCAGTGAAGAGAAAACTAAAAGTGCCGGGACTTTCAATTGTGAACTTGAAACTTGGTGACACAAATTTATCTTCCCTGACCACCTGAGCTATTCACAAACTATGGTGACAAAAAACCCCAAACACGTGTATGCACTAACTTTCTCTATGGTGGGAAAATACTGAATATGCATAGAGGTGAAACTATAAGAAACTATAAGTTTATTTCCACTGTTTTGATTACTGAAACAAAAATCTGTTTTAAGGTATATTTTCCAGTGAATCTTCTAATAAAAATTAAAATGGAACTGTCCATGACATATGATTACCATGAAAGAAATGTATACCTTATTTTCCCTTATTAGAATTTATAATGCCAATTAAACAACATTATTAAACAAAATATTAAATTATTAAAGATTAAACAAAAATATTAAAAGATGTTTAGGTGGACCAATGACAATTAAAATGTTTAAATATTTAAAATATTTCCCAAATTTTA
>NW_006794406.1:420852-425380 GCF_000442215.2 Lipotes vexillifer | reverse complement strand
GGAAAGAGTAAGCAGAAAACCTTTTTTTCAACTATGATGGTTATGGGACCTAGGCATTTCCTGAGGAAGCACAGACTTTTATTTCATTTCATTTTGGGTTTTCTTTAATCTTAAACTGATTTCTCCCTTATTACCTTCCTAAAATAAAATAAGGGGGAAAACTAATGTTTATTTTATAAAAAGATATTTAGGATGAAGTCAAGAGACTTGGATTCTAATTCTGTTTCTATTAACTACTTACGAACCTTGAGTAAATTATTAGTAAAATGATGGGAATGGAATGCTCTTTACATCTTCTAATTGATACCTAAATTCTGTGATTCTTTCTAGTAAGAGCCAAGCATTCCATCTGCAGCTAAATGAGGAAGAGTGAATTTCACAGTCAATCACATGTAAAATCAGAGAATCTAAATGTTTCTTTTCTGTAGGACTTTTCATTGTACACTAGAGTTGATCTTATGAGAGTATCACTTTGACAACACTGTTGTAAAACTTTGGTTGAATCATCATGCTAGTTTTGAAAAATTCATTTTGCTTATTTGCTCTTTGAGAATGCTTTTTGTTAAATAGTCCTTGCACTATAGAATAAAGTTAGAAAACAAAGTCATTTGTAAACATTTATGTAATCATTTGATACTTACAAGAACAATTTCAGGATTATTTGGAATTCATAAAATTTGCAGCATTTTGTAATATACAGACTCATGAGTTTGTAAATAAAATGCAAATATCCATAAATATTGAATAGTACATCCACAAATGTAAACAGGAAAATAAGAGAAATATATATTGAGTTATGAAAATATTTTGTGTAGTTATCCCTTGACCAAATCTTCTTGCCTTCATAAGACACGAAATCACTTGACTCTTTATCTAATATTGTAATTATAGGTGTGTGTGAGTATGTGCGTTTTCTTTCAAGGTTTTTCTTTTAAATTTGTTTAGAATTTTATTTAGGTCAATTAGTTCACATAAAATAGTTTGCCTATAATCCCCAAGTTTTACTGAATAAAATCAATGTGCCAATTCATTAAAAAATATTTGTATTTTTATTGCTGTAATTAAGGAGACATTTCTTAAAATCCAAGCTGGAAAACAGCTGTTATCCCACATGCCAAAATAATACAGCTTGTATTGAGTTAGCTTTACTTGAGTAAAGAATTTAAGTAAGTATCCACAGGTATGTATCCTTTCTATCGCTCCCTTCTTGCCTGCTTTCTCTTGCTAGGCACCCTTCCCTCTTTCTCTTTACTACGCACAAGCCAAAATACGGTTTTACATGGAACATTCAACTAATAGCAGTCTATTAGTGAAATAATCTATATCATTTCCACAATTTTTAATTTCTCTTTACCAATTTTTGATTCCTCTTTACCAATGTAAACATTTAATTTCAACCCACCTCATCCTCTTATGAGAATTGTAAGATGCAACTTAAAGAAATGCAAAGATATGCCATTCAAATATTGGTATGCCTTGTCTCCCCATGTGCTATACTTAACTGTTTTGGCAGAGACTTAATAATGACAATGGCATTAAGTTTAGGCAGATCTTCCTGAGTTCTGGCTCACCAAGAGTTCTTAACAGAAATCCTGCCACTGTTTATGGCAGACTGATTATTTGCATTCTCAGAGACAAATCAAAGGCCATTTGAATGTTGCACACTTTATGAGCATACATCCTTACAAAAGTTGTGCACTTCTGACATTGTTTAGCATTTGATGTTAATTAGAATTATATTAGCATATACTGCTTTGAACTTATCATTAACACAAGTGTGGGCAATAATTGATCAAAGTCAGCGTTGTACTTGCTTTCCCTTTTGTATAATGGAAATGTATATTTTCCAATACAGCTTCATAATTGTTGGACATATTGCATATAGTAAGCATTCCACTGTTATCCGAAAGGTAAATGTATTTAGAGAAAAACTTAAATGATCTTTTGATTCAGCTCATAACTTACCTAATCTCTGTCTACCTGATATGACCATGTGTGCATATTTGCAGTAATTACAAGTTTAAATACCTAGCTTGAATATTCTTCATAGTGAAGCACTAAATTTAACCAACTAAAATTTCTGAATTTAGAAAACCAATAATAAAGTCATTATTCACAGCCTCTCCTGATTTTAGATGCAGCTGAAAAACATTTAGTGAAAACCATCCCTTGCCAGTGAGTTGCTCAAGGCATTTCTACCTATGTCTACACAAGAGGAATAAAGGCTCGGATACAGTTTGAGTTAAAACAAAATTTTTAAAACTCTTGACATCGGGGAAGGTAAGGTTTTAAGACAATCTTCACTAAACAAATTCTCTAGGTAACTGCTCAACTTTCCCTTTCTATTTCTTGTGTAGGCAGAGATTTGCTTGTTTAAGATGAGGAAGCATTCTCTCTCCATCAACTTCAAGAACAAGAATGCCAATTTGATTATTTTCTCAAAAATATTTAAAAGAATAAAAATAGTATCACCAGGAAATTCATATTCACATACTACATACTCAAATGCGACAGCTTTCAAAGTTTCTAACATCTATTTCTGAATACTCTTATCTGCATTGCTTAGAACTCAAGCCCTTTGACCAAGGGTTCTAGAGAGTAAAATAGGCTGAAATTAATACACTTTCATCACTTCTTTAAAAATTAAATCAAAAATTGTGTGTGGGTAGCTTTGTTTTTAAGATTTCAGTACACAAGGAATCAGGAGCACACATTTTAGTGTTTAAATCATCTCTCCCTGCATCACTCATCCCCTCATCACCTTGCTCATATTCATTCATTGACCACAACCCCCTTCCCTGTCAAACCAACTAGAAATACTAAAACATTAAACATGGTTTCAGAAGAAAGGTCTGCTGCCCTAAGAAAACTTCTCCAGAAAGACTGTCTGTATGCTAAGATACTGCACAGCACCTGAAGCACCCATATAGTGCAGAAGCTTTTCAGTACAACGTTTTCTGATCCTCCTCTATCCCTTTCTTAGCCACTGAACCTGAAGAAAAATAAGGGTTTTGGCTTATTGCAAACTCAGAGATTTTAAAGGGTGAGTTTGGTGCTACTCTCCTCTCTTCCAAGAAAAAGCTTCTTTATTCTCAAGAGTTGCTGGGCTTTTGATAGTGTTGTTGCTAAAGCAGATTCATCACCCAGCCGGGTGCACGGTTCTCAACCTGGAATTAAGACCGATTCCGGAGGAACAAGTAAAAATAGGGGCGTTCCCTGTACCCAGCTAAGACTCCTCTAAATGAATCCAACGAATCTGAGCGACGTAAATAGTTGTGCCCTTTAAAGCAACAATAGCAAAAAGTTTAGTCGGAATAGGTTTGCTTTTTGTCTTTCTTTTTTTCATGCTTGATCATCCCCTAAACAGCCCAGGTGCTAAGAAACACACAAAGTAACTGTACAGAAGCCAGGACCACGGCGCGTCTGTGTCAGTTTTCTGAGGTGACTGTCAGAAAAAGCTGAGAAGGTACCACCGTTTTCGAGGGAATGAGGTCAGAATTCACCGACAGAACCGTTTCCTCTGCGAAGGAATACGGCGGGACGGTGGGGCCCCGCAGCCGGGCTTTGGAAAAGGAGGGAAGGTGGGTCAGGGGCGGACTTTGTGGGGAAGGCTTTGTCAGCGCGAAACCGGGCACAGGGTGGCAGATGCGGGCGTCTGCGGGCTTCCAGAAGCGGGAAATCAGCAGGGGGAGATGCGGAGACGGTGAGGGCTGAGGGGACGCTGATGGGGTGACGGGAGGGTCAGGGCCATCCACGGCTGCTGCGAAAGTGGGAGCTCGGGGGCTGGAAGGTGAGGCGGGACCGCGAGCTGCCCCAGCTGTCCCCGGGAGGGAGAGGGGTCGCCAGCAGGTGGAGTTGAAATCAAAAAGCCCCCCGGGGATCACGGAGCACTGCCCTTCCGAGACCCTGCCTGGAGGTTGAAGAAGCACAGCAGGTGGTTTGGGGATACCCCCCAACGCCAAAGAGGTTATCTCAGCTTGCTGCCTGGGCGCCCGACCCCCTGCGCTCTCCAGGCTACTCACCGGTCAGGGGAGGAAGGCGCCATCCGGGAGCGCGTAAGGGCTGCGCGGCGCAGGCGGCGTGCAGGGCCGAGCGGTGGCGGCGGCGCTGTCCTAGGAGAGGGACTGGAGCCGGGGGACGCCGAGGCGGCGACAGCGGCGGCGGGGGCGCGGGGAGCAGCAGGCGGGGAGGGCGGAGGATTCCGAGCTGCTGCGCGGCGCGCGCTCACTTCCCATCTCCAGCACGGCTGAAGCGGCTACTGCTGCCCGCTCCGCGAGGGAGGGAGGCGAGGGGGAGGGGAGGAAGCACGCGCCTGGGAGGGAGGGAAGCGAAGCGAGGTGGGGGACAGCGAGGGGAGACGGGAGACGGACGCCCACAGTGGGGAGGAGGAAGGGAGGCGCGCGCAAGCCCCGCAAAGGTTCGCACCAGAAAGGCTCGGGGAGGAGATCTCCGCGAGGAGGGGTTGGGTCTCTCCCCCCCCCCCCCCCCCCCCCCCCCCCCCCCCCCCCCCCCCCCCCCCCCCCCCCCC
>NW_006794406.1:401166-420091 GCF_000442215.2 Lipotes vexillifer | reverse complement strand
TCCCCCCCTCCTTCCCCCTTCGCGCCCTTTCCTTGGGCTTTTCCTCCAGTGGCTCGGGCTGAGGGGGGAGCGGCCAGGCTCGGCAGCAGCCGGGGCTTCAGCGCGCGGGTAAGAGTGCTGAGGCCGCGAAGCGGCCGCGCCAGCTCCCAGCGCCGCCGGCCTCAGGCACCTGTGCGCGCACACACCGCCGCCCACCCCTTTGCGGCGGATCCCCGGCTCGGATCTGCTGGCAGTCGCCTTGCCTCGCTCACCTTTCTGGTCAGATTATCATCATGCGTGTGCATCCATGACATCTGTGTACCCCCCCCCCCATTGCTATTTGCTTCCCCGGGCGCTCTTTGGCACAGGGTGTCCGGCCAGAAGGAGCCGCCGGCGGGAAGCTCAATGCAGGCAACCATCGCCAGCTCCTTGGAGCAGTTGTTTGGGCACGGGTGGCGGTGTTTATTTGCCTCCCGAGTTGACCAACTAACGCGGTAAAAAAAACATATATATTAATAATAATATTAGTAATCCTATGACTCGATTGCTTGGGACCATTCCCGGTGATCTAGGAAGGTTTCAGTATGAAGGGCCCAGCGGCAGTCTATTGCCCTCTGTCCTGGCTCTCCTCCTCCCTTTTCTCAATATCCTGAAAAATCGGGACACGACTTAGCCAGTTTAATCGAAATATTTCTAATTTTTTAATAATTGCAGAGCTTTTCGTTTTTATCCAGATTCTCTTAAGATTGGCCTTGCTGTCTTGTTAGGACTTGCTTGGCTTTATTAGACTGTGAATCAGTCCCGTTTAATCGCAAACTACAAAGACTCCTATGAAAATACTGTATTTAGTGCCTGTTCACTCCTAAGATTGAGGGGGTGAATCCACACATTCGGTAAATATAAAAACAACTGGACATGATTGACTGATTTTCGTGAACCATATTTTGTTTCATAATCTTCACGTGTTAGTTGAAGATAAGCAGGGAGCAGGTAGATTATCTGTGTAAAAGATATGACTAGAAAAAAAAGTTTAGTAAAACTCTCCTCAATATAACATGTAAAGTGACAGATTTACTCCCTGTGGAAAGTTTCTGATTTTCTTTGTTCATATGTATTTAAATTATTAGGCTTTCAGTTACTTAAGAGTCATCTTTTAAATGCCAAAAGAATCTTATCCATTAGAATAAATGAAATAGGCATTTTATTTTACCTAAGCTGTTTTACAATTATAACAAATGTACTCATGTTAAAATAGTTTCACACTCAATTGTAAATGCAGTATGAAGAAACATTTTTAACGCAACAAGGCATACCCAAATATTGATGAAAAGCCTCTAGCTTTTCCCATATACATTCATATGAGAAAAAAAAAATGTTGGTGATAAAGTAGTACTGGATGGTCTACGTATTCTCAACTTACTAGAATCTGTCCTGCAGAGTTTATCTGCTAATCAAAATATTTGTTTTCTCATTTATCTGATAATCTGAATGAGAGAAGCACCTCCTCATTAAGGGAACAAAAGATATTAAACTCTCCTAACACACCTCGGCTTTAAAAAGCGTGTTACTGTCTCCAGGTGTTCACTGTTGTACCATGCAAATCTGCCATATGCTATTCTTTCAAAGAAGACCATAGAAAGGAAATGGTTGGTGAAGACTTACAGCTCATTTGACTCTCTAAGCCTTCTCAGTTGTGTCTGTATTACAGAAGTGAGCAGTGCATTTTTCAAATACTAGTAGCTATTTGAGCAAAGAGTGGTTATGGAGAATTAAATCCCTATTTTCTTACCCCTGTTTAGGATATTGCTCATTCCTCCCTTGCTAAGGTAATTCAACTTGGAAAATTTCTACTATTTTCCTCCTATATTTGATTATCAAACTATAATAGCAATGTCTGTATAGTCTGATTTTATGCTTGTAAAAGGTAAAAAAAAAAAAAAAAAAGCAAGCTAAAATGCTTTAAAGCCAAACAACAGAAGGGGTGACATATAGAGCACAGCAAGACCAGGTTCTAACTCCTTACTCCCCACCCACTTGGCCCACCAGAGACAAGAATAGGATGATAAAAGATGGAATGGCCTCCCAGTTTTCCTGCTGGAGGACTTGGATTTCAACTTAAATTCTCAGGCTGGATGAAAACTTTTCTGTCACCTCTACCACAGCATTCTTTTCCTTTTGTATTTCCTTCCCTTTCTACATCTTTATTAGTGTTGCATTGTGCTATTACATTGTTTCATTGAATTACATGTTGCTTTACAACCTAGGAAGCCAAGTAAGTAAGTAAAATACAAAGCTTCGTTTTAAACACCGACTTGTATTTACTTAGTTGAAAACAAATTCTCACATTAAAATTTTCTGAAATTAGAAAGATTGAAAACTCTGTCTTTGAACAAGTACTGCACTGGTGTCAAAATTGGTTAGCAAAGATAATATAATTTATCTATTTGTTGAACACATATTTTATAAGCACCCCTTGTGGGCAGGTACCATGTCAGGCTCCAGGGATACCACAGTGAAGAAAATTGGTAACTGTGCCCTTGTGAGGCTTGGAGTCTAGTGATCCAGTAAAAGTGTTTTATCACTAAGAAAGGTGTTATGATGATTCTGATAAATTTTAAGCCCAAAGAAGAAATATTTATTAATTAAATTATAGACATCAACAAGATTAAGGGTAAGGGAATGCAGACCCTTTGTAAATCCCAGGTGACTATTTTCCCCTCTCCTTTTCCCAGGAAACTGGAGGAGAAGGATTTAACTCGGTTAATTATGAGTAAGAACAACAACAAAAAAAGAACAGGCACAGTATCAACACAAAAATAATATAAGAAAAGACTTATAGAGGAGCACCAAAATGTACCAAATTGTTGAAAAACACACACCATAACAATGTTGCCATGTAGAAATTGAAAAATTTGTCCTAACCTTCTGCCATGAATGTTCATAAGGGCACAATGAAAGAATTGCTTCCATGAATGAAAACTACAAGGCTTTATGCAAGAGCTTGGTTGGGCAAGGTTGAAACCACAATAGGAGTTGATGACCGAAAGCTGGTAAAACTTAGGAAAAAGGTGAAGCTAAAATTAAAACCATCACAAATTAATAATATGGAAGAATACACACAGAGGTAAACACAGTAAGGGAAGGAGGGCAAAAAATAAGAAAGTCTAGTAAAATGAACTGGAAATTAAGAAATGAACAGGATTAGAGAGAATATGAAAAATGGAGAAGACAGGCAAAGGTAATCCAACATGTACATAATTAGAGAAGTTGAAGAAGAAAATATAAATAATGGAAAAGAATAAATCTTTAATGTTATTAAAGAAAAAATTCTTGAAGTGAAAGACTTGAAATTTCATTTTTAAATGACACAATGATCACTAAAGGAAATTGTCACCACCAAGATGTATCCTAGTACAGTAACTAGAATTTAAATATAATAAAAATATATTTTGGGTATACAGGCAAAAAAACCCAATAACTTATAAAGGAAAATATTGAGACTGGCCTCACTATAACATTCATAGCAGAATAGAGCCATCCAGTATCAATGGAGGAAGGCCCACAAGATACCAAAGCCCACAAGATACCAGCATGAGAGTTAAGTCTTTTTCTGTTTAGCCAGTCCTTCAAATATCATAGGTGTAAACAAAGTTTTGAACATGCAAGAACTAAGGGAATATTATCCTCATGAACCTGTCTTCAGAATAGAGAATGGAACTTAGCTTTCTAAGAGATAAATGGAAAAGATATCTTGGATCAAGGACTGACTGTGAGCATTGAATGTATTAACTATTGACCTGAAATATGAGAATGAAAGAATTAGAGCAAAATAATAGAATATAGATCTCATAGACCCAGACAATGTAATACTAATTTGTCTAAACAGAATTTGGATGAGAAGGGCAAAAAAAGATGAGATATAAAGGCATTGATTGTCTAATGGCTGGAAGTCAAAGAAAATCATTCAAAGGAACAATTAAGTAGTCTAACATATTAAACAATACAAGGATAAACTATAATCAAGATAATATTAAATGCTAATTTTTATCATTACTTATTTTAGCAAACTAACAGATACAGCCTATAATAATGGGAAAATTCTAAACAAATAAAAGTAACAAGGAACAAAATAAAAACCATAAACATTGAGAATACACATGCACCGAAATAAATTTTAAAAAATAGACCAGAGTGAAGGAATTTTGCAAAGTTAAAAAGCAAAAACCTAACATAAAGTAATATGGCAGAACTAAGAGTAAACATACACTTCATATCATTAAATGTGAATAAGATTATCTCATTCTCTATGAAAAAGTAGAGATTTTTAGATTGGATCACAAAACAAATATAATTTTATGTTTTATATCTACAACAAGAAAACTCAGAATGTTTGAAAAATAAAAGGATAGACAAACATATTACAGGCAAACGCACACAAAAAGTAAGTGGGAATTGCCATCTTGATTGGAAACTACATGTCATGCAAACCCAAAACCTGTTAAAGAAGATGAAGAAGGATATTCTATGGTTATAGTAATGCATACTTTCCTATGTGTACAAAACAATTATGAATATCTATGTACCAAATAGTATAGCACCAACATAAGTATATCATAAATTATAATATATACAAGAAGATAGCATGAAGCCCACTATTAGCAGGAGTCTTAATACTTTTAATATATGAGAGTTCACATGTACAGATAATAAATAAAGATATTAAAGTTTAAATATTGTTTACTTTTTCCAGCCCAACCTGACTTAGGAGCATCAATGGAAAATCCTAGTTAAAATATTAACTAATAGACCCTAACACATTGAGTGATTAAAAGAACATTAAACGAATACAATGTCATCATCAAGTGTGAATTTCCCCAAGAATGTAAGTGTGTTTTAGAAAAGTCATTAACACACTTCATCACTTCCCTCATCTATAAAATGAAAATAAAACATCAGTACCCACTTTATGGGAATTTTTACAATGATTTTAAGAGTTATTGCACACAAAATCTTTAGCAAGCATGCCTGGAATATAGTTAGCCCTTCATAAATGTTATCTGTTGTGTTTATCAGCTTTCAAAAGATATTAAAAATGACTATGTGGGTGATAATAATATAAATCTTGTTTTCATTTTCTTGATTAACAAACTTGTGCTGATTTATTAATGTTGTGTTCTCATCTTTTGTCCCTTCTTCTCAGGGTTTTCATTATTAATTTTTAGGTCCTGTGTTCTTTTTGTATTATTACGAAAATACTGTTAAGCATTAAAACCAATTTGCAAATTCTGAGTGTACTGAAAATTATCCATTTAAAAATAATTTTGAATTATAATGCTAATATATGAGTGCATTCTCTTTCTTTCTCTCTTTTTTTTTTCAGATTTTATTTTTTAGAAAAGTTTTAGGTTCAGCAAAATTGAACAGAAGGTACAGAGAGTTCCCACATACTTTTTACACACAATCTCTCTCAATATTTACATTCTGCACAAGAGTGGTACATTTGTTCCAAATGATGAACCTATGTTGAAGCAGCATTGCCCCAAGTCTATAGTTTACATTAGAGTTCAGTCTTGGTGTTGTACATTCTGTAGGTTTGACAGATGTATAATGACATGTGTCCACCACTGGAATATCATACAGAGTAGTTTCACTGCCTTAAACATCCTGTGTTCCACCTATTTATCCCTCCCTCTTCCCTAACCCCTGGCAACCACTGATTTTTTTCACTTCCTCCATAGTTTTGCCTTTTCCAGAATATCATATAGTTGGAATCACACAGTATATGTAGCCTTTTCAGATTGGCTCCTTTCACTTAGTAATACATATTTAAGATTCTTTCCTGTCTTTTCATAGCTTTTTTCCCCTATTGAATTCTACTTCTTAAAATATTTAGATTGTTACTAGCTTTGTTTTTGCTAATTTGGGGCTAGTATACCTTGTTGTGTGTGTGTGTGTGTGTGTGTGTGTGTGTATGTGTGTGCATAATTTTCTGAGTTTTTGCTTCAAAGGTGTCTTAAAAAAGACATATATTCAGAATGTCTTTTGTAAGATACCATGAAAGTTCTTTTTAGTAGATGAGTTTAACTTTATTTTCATGAAGTATATTATCTATGGATCAACATATTTTACCGTGCTTATTCCTTTTTACTTTTGTTCCATTTTTTATTGGTTTAACATTTATTTTCCTTTTCATTTTATTTCTTTTTATTCCTATGTTTATTTCTATTCCTATATTTATTTCTATTCTAGTCTATCCTCAAGTTTTTGACATCAACATCTTTGATGTCAAATTAATTGCTATATTAATCAAAAAAATTGATCATTGGTAATATTCTACCTCTGAAGAAGACAACATGGCTATCATTTTAACTACTTCAAGACCCCAGTTTAATCCAACTCACTTCTTGGCCCATTATCTTGGAATTTAGTTCTAAATTATTACTAAATCATTTCAGTACCTTTATTCATTCCTTTTTTCCATATTTATTTATTATATTACTGTTTTCAAAGCCTTTGCTGAAGGAATCTGTGGGTACTAATTTCTAAATGTGTTTATATATTCAAACTATGTATATATTCAAGAGCAAAGAAAAAAATACTTTCAGATATATGAGTCATTGAAATATATATATAATGTAGTTTTTATATAATTTTATATGTTATATATAATTAATATGTATAATAGTAGTTATATATATAAAATGGTTATATATTTTTATATAATATATGCTATTTATTATATGTAATATAAACTATATATATATATATATATATATATATATACCATTTCAATGGGCCTTGTATAGCTGAAAGGATATTTATATTATTTCTGCTCTTGAATTATGGAAAGTTATTATAATTTATTATTCTAGGTTCACTGTTACATTCCTCAGAATGTTAATGATCTATTGATGTCTTGTTTCCAATACTAACACTAGCGTGTTAGTCTAACCTTTCTTTATCTTTAAGCAATCTCTCTTTTCTCGTTGTTTACTTGTAGGAATATTTATTTATTTCTATTTGTTCTCAGAAGTGTCACTTTAATGTTTTATACTGTTTGATACTTGGTAGTCTTTTCCCATCTAAAAGTGATTAAATCTTTGGTTCTAGAAAATTATTACCAACAATTTTTAGAACGCTTTCCTGTCTATTTTTTTCCATTTTCTTCTTCTGAATTGTCTTAGACAAATGTAAAGAAAGAGTTAATATAACGTCTCTGATTGTTCAGTTTTCATATGTCTCCATGTAAACCTGGTTCTATGATTGACCCACAATTTCTTTGAATGCAGCGCTCAGAAAGCTTTTCAAGTTAATGATTAAAGGTCTTCTTTTACACACCTAGAGGAGTGGACTATGCTATTCTACCTCATCAGGATTGCTTTACACAAAAATCAAGATTGGAGATGTGTACCTGGTTTCATTGTTGGGGTCCTAGGTTTCAGTTATCATGATTGGTTACTTAGAAGGATATGCCTATGTGACAGGCCCCTAAAAGCCTCAGACATTGAAGACTTGAGTGGATTTCCTGGAGCAGAGATATTTCACACAGGTTACTGTGGTTCACCACAAAGCACATCTTGTGCTGAGACATAGAAAGACTCAATAGATTACACCTGATCTCTCTGGACTACATCCAATGCATATATTTTTCATATTACTTCTACTCTGTATCTGTTTGCTGTAATAAGCCTTAGCCAGGAGTAAAACTTTTTTGGAATTCTGTGAATCAAACTTGTGTGGTATTGAGACCCCCAAAACAACAAATGTTGAAATATTTGAATCTAGCCTCTATTTTCTCTTGGACTTCTTTCAAACTTTTAATCTCTTTTTATCCTTGCTGTCATTTGAAATTATTTCTTAATTTAATTTCTAGTTTGCCAATTTTCCATGTAAACAAATCTGGCCATCTATTTATCCTATCTATTGAAAGGTTTTGTTATTGTTTATTTCAATAATTATGTTTTCCATTAACAGGGTCTTGATTTGGTTCTTTGCAAAAGTTTTGGTTCTTTTGCAAAATTGCCTCTTCTTGATTCATAGCCACTTGTGCTTGTTACATCACTTACTATTCTTGCTTCATAGAAATAACTACATACTTTATCTCTGTGTAGACAGTATATATGGGTATTTAAAGTTTTTTTTTCAGATTATGTTTTTATCATTTCCATAAGAATAAATTTGTCTTTTATCGAGAATATTGTCTCTTTTCATATGTAGGCTGTTGTCTGATGGTTGTAATGTAATCTGCTGGAAAATATCTGTGTCTTAATTAATTAATCAATTAACTCATGGTATACAACTGACAAGATGAGAAGTGATGGCTTTATGACCATGCAAGCTCTAGGTACTTAATGTGGCATCGTTTCACCCTTGACCTTGCAAGGGAGAAGTAGGGAGAAAAAACAGGGAGGAAACTGTGGTTTAACTGTTAACATTGGTTAAGCACCAATGCTATGAATTCAGTGACATCTCAACCACCAGAAAATTTGTGTATAATTTGCCCTTGCTTATATCTGTAATTTCCTTAACATTTGTATCTCTTATTCATGTAAATTTTCTTTTTGTCTATTTTTTAGCATTATGCTTTATGAGAGACTATGTAATATATATTAATTTATGTTTATTTAGATCCTTTCTTTCTTTCTTTCTTTCTTTCTTTCTTTCTTTCTTTCTTTTCTGTTGGAGTGTAGTTGCTTTAGAATATTGTGTTAGTTTCTGCTGCAAAGTGAATCAGTTATATGTATACATATATCCCCTCTTTTTTAGTTTTCCTTCCCATTTAGGTCACCACAGATCATTGAATAGAGTTCCCTCTGCTATACAGTAGGTTCTCATTAGTTATCTATTTTATACATAATAGTGTATATATGTCAATCCCAATCTCCCAATTTATCCCTTGGTAACTGTAAGTTTGTTCTCTACATATTTAGATCCTTTTTGATCCCCAGGAATATATTGAAGCTATTAAAACATCACTATGAACATCTCAATTCCCAGATATCAGTTTTAATTTTTTGTCCAGCTTCTTGCTTGCCCCAAATTATATCACTGCTTCAGGCAAATGTGATGTGATGTGATTCGTTTTTGAGAAATACCCTGGGGTGAAGATACTTCCCACCATGTTAGTGTGAGCACTGAGTCGGGCCAAATAAAGAAAATCTCTGTGATTGAAACTTTTTGAGGTAGCTGCCAGATAGATCAAATCACTAAAAATTCTCTTGGCATGGGATTCTTCGTGGAGTTCCTACCCAATTTACCTCCGCTAGTGGCTGCTAGGCTGCTGATTTTCACAGCTAGTAAGGTTACAAAGCTGTTGGTTTCAAGGCTACTGCAAAGCTGGAGAGAGGGAATTTGGAATAAGAGAAGTTGAAATGGGGCAAAACTCTTCTTATGGAGATTGAACCCTTTTTGTTCTTTAACAACTGCTCCCCAGATTGGTGCAAGCCTTTGGTTAACTTCTAAAGTTTTTAAAAAGTTGATTTTCACAATTTTTGACAGTGCTTTCATTGCTTATTTTTGTTTGGTGAATGGCTCTAATAAATACCAACCACTACAGTGAGTGTGTTAGAAGTTACTTGAAAAATCAGTTGAGTCTAGTATATTTCAAATTGTTTTGTCATGCTGATCCTTATCAATATAATTATCGTAGTCAAATTTATTCATGAATTATGTGTTTCTACTCAGAAAATGATTTCTAGTTTCTAACCAATAGCTAGCAAACATCTCTACTTATATTTTATGTATATTTAGCTGTAATATTAAAATTAGACCATAAGCATTAAAATTATCTATTATACCATATTGTTATAATTTCATTTATTTATTTTTTGTGCATCTTTTACACCATCATAAGAGCATTGTCTGAGTCTTGTCTGTTATTTTAGAAAGAATGGGGTGTATGTATTTTAACAGTGCACTTATTCACTCTTGAAGGCAGTCATTAATTAAAAAACGGGCAGTGATGCAATTTTTGTAACCAATGGCAACAGGCATGTATTTTCAGATATATACACAGAGATAGCAAAAGAGCCCCTATTTCAATATTTGAAAAAAATGTAATATAACCTGCCTGAAAACTTAATGTGCTTACAGTATATAATAAATTTGGATAGGTTACTTCTTAGTAGAATTTCTTAATATATAACAGATTTAATATCTACTTGAGTCAAACAGTTGTAGAATTCTTGAAACAACTTCATAAAATCTCAGGTTTCCAAGAAGCACAATTGGGAGTCCTGAGACCATTTTTCTTGTGAAGTCCTCAAAGTGAACACAAAGCCATAGGTGTAAATATGAAAACACAGAAAAGGTAAGTAGGGCAAAGTTTTAAAAAATGCTGACATCAGAAGTAGACACTGAAGAGCAACAATTGAAATGACCAATTCAGATGGCATCTTTGTAAATATTACCCAGCCCCCAAAGGTAGAATTAATAGCTCTTTGCTCTGTGTTCCCATATTACTTTTTTCACAACTCTATCTTATTACTAATCACTGCCTTCCTCGTAGTTTAAATAAGTTGTTATCTCCCTTAAGAGATTGTGAGGACTCCAGAGGAAAAACAAATTTTTAGGCACATTTTTAATGCTCTATCTCTAATAAATAGCAGAGGAAGTACTCTAGAAATATTTGTAGCATGGAACAATAAATGGATATGAACTTGATAAAGGTATTTCAATAATTCTTTGCTAAAAATTGAGAAGTTTACAGTTTAAAGATTATTTTACAGCTATGAAACTCATGCTTAAAATTTTAAATAATTTTTCCTATGAGTAACCTACTTTTTTTACATGAGTGACTATAACATTATAGAAAAACATTGTCATTTATAAGTAGGATATTTGTGGGAGTCAGTGTTGGGTTGACTGGTGGAGGTGATGGTGACCTCTTGTCAACTAATTTCAAAACTGTGGTTTGTGGTTCTGACAAGGTAAAATGAGATATTCACAGAGAAAAATAAGTTTTTAATGAATATATATTTCTAGAGTCAGAAGTATATTATCACTGTAAAAGAAAAGGGTATACAAACTGAAGAATATACAGTAGAATTAAATTAAATTATCTCCAAGGCCCTTCCTAAATAATGAATATTTGTTTTATGTCTCCTATATTAAATGAAGACTAAGTATAGCTTAAAACTGTATTTAGTAGAATTTTTAAGTAGCTAAAATCTATAGGATTCGGGAAAGTAGGGCACTGGAAGAGTGAATTATGTTCTCCTCTGGAAGGTCAGAAATTGACTAAAAATTAAATTTAAAGCTACATGAAGCTAGTGATGGGGATAGGGTTGAGGGACTAGAACATGGTTTGGGTAGATCAACAAAGTTGGATTTACTACATTAGGGAAGGAACAGGCCCATTGTATATTAAAATAAATTCTTGGCCAACTTCATTTCTGACTTAGACTTTATTGTAACAATAACACAGTGACAAAACTTATAATATACTGAGCTTCCTTTGTATTACCAGTGCTCTGCTAAACATTTACTGCTATCTTCTTTAGTTCTTAAAAGTATCGAATGAAGTTGACATTCGAGAGTAATTCTTGTCTTTCACTTGACAATTTTCTTTACAGCTGAGTAGGTACTCTTTCCAGGAGAAAACAATATTGGAGGGAAAGTTGCTGGTCTCACTCCCATCCTGCCCTTTCACTCACATCTCCTTATGGAAAGAAAAATCATATATATAAGTAGTGAAACTAGAAAAACTCAACATGTGTAGGATACAGCCTCTTCTGAGGGCCGCCTGCTTCTCTTGTCCTGTATGGAAAGTACTAATACTATTCCAACTGCTTTGTTTGGTTGGGAGGAAAGTAATAATGTACCTAATTTTGACGTTAGAATTTAACCAGTGTTTTCTGATCTAGATTACCAAGATTAAAATGGATATTCAGAACTCTAACTTACTCCTGGGTATAGATTTTTTTTTTCTTTTGGAGTTTATACCAAAGCTTCTTATTTATTTATTTTAATTTTTTTTCTTTACATCTTTATTGGAGTATAATTGTTTTACAATGGTGTGTTAGTTTCTGCTTTATAAAAAGTGAATCAGTTATACATATACATATGTTCCCATATCTCTTCCTTCTTGCATCTCCCGCCCTCCCACCGCCCCCATCCCACCCCTCTAGCTGGTCACAAAGCACCAAGCTGATCTCCCTGTGCTATGCGGCTGCTTCCCACTAGCTATCTACCTTATGTTTGGTAGTGTATATATGTCCATGCCTCTCTCACTTTGTCACAGCTTACCCTTCCCCCTCCCCATATCCTCAAGTCCATTCTCTAGTAGATCTGTGTCTTTATTCCCGTCTTACCCCTAGGTTCTTCATGATAGTTTTTTTTCTTAAATTCCATATATATGTGTTAGCATATGGTATTTGTCTTTCTCTTTCTGACTTACTTCACTCTGTATGACAGACTCTAGGTCTATCCACCTCATTACAAATAGCTCAATTTCGTTTCTTTTTATGGCTGAGTAATATTCCATTGTATATATGTGTCATGTCTTCTTTATCCATTCATCCGATGATGGGCACTTAGGTTGTTCCCATCTCCAGGTTATTGTAGATAGAGCTGCAATGAACATTTTGGTACATGACTCTTTTTGAATTATGATTTTCTCAGGGTATATGCCCAGTAGTGGGACTGCTGGGTCATATGGTAGTTCTATTTGCAGTTTTTTAACGAACCTCCATACTGTTCTCCATAGTGGCTGAACCAATTCACATTCCCACCAGCAGTGCAAGAGTGTTCCCTTTTCTCCACACCCTCTCCAGCATTTATTGTTTCTAGATTTTTTGATGATGGCCATTCTGACTGGTGTGAGATGATATCTCATTGTAGTTTTGATTTGCATTTCTCTAATGATTAATGATGTTGAGCATTCTTTCATGTGTTTGTTGGCAGTCTGTATATCTTCTTTGGAGAAATGTCTATTTAGGTCTTCTGTCCATTTTTGGATTGGGTTGTTTGTTTTTTTGTTATTGAGCTGCATGAGCTGCTTGTAAATTTTGGAGATTAATCCTTTGTCAGTTGCCTCATTTGCAAATATTTTCTCCCATTCTGAGGGTTGTCTTTCGGTCTTGTTTACAGTTTCCTTTGCTGTGCAAAAGCTTTGAAGTTTCATTAGGTCTCATTTGTTTATTTTGGTTTTTATTTCCATTTCTCTAGGAGGTGGGTCAAAAAGGATCTTGCTGTGATTTATGTCATAGAGTGTTCTGCCTATGTTTTCCTCTAAGAGTTTGATAGTGTCTGGCCTTACATTTAGGTCTTTAATCCATTTTGAGTTTATTTTTGTGTATCGTGTTAGGGAGTGATCTAATCTCATACTTTTACATTTACCTGTCCAGTTTTCCAAGCACCACTTATTGAAGAGGCTGTCTTTTCTCCACTGTACATTCCTGCCTCCTTTATCAAAGATAAGGTGACCATATGTGTGTGGGTTTGTCTCTGGGCTTTCTATCCTGTTCCATTGATCTATCTTTCTGTTTTTGTGCCAGTACCATACTGTCCTGATTACTGTAGCTTTGTAGTATAGTCTGAAGTCAGGGAGCCTGATTCCTCCAGCTCTGTTTTTCGTTCTCAAGATTGCTTTGGCTATTCGGGGTCTTTTGTGTTTCCACACAAATTGTGAAATTTTTTGCTCTAGTTCTGTGAAAAATACCAATGGTAGTTTGATAGGGATTGCATTGAATCTGTAGATTGCTTTGGGTAGTAGAGTCATTTTCACAATGTTGATTCTTCCAATCCAAGAACATGGTATATCTCTCCATCTATTTGTACCATCTTTAATTTCTTTCATCAGTGTCTTATAATTCTCTGCATACAGGTCTTTTGTCTCCTTAGGCAGGTTTATTCCTAGATATTTTATTCTTTTTGTTGCAATGGTAAATGGGAGGGTTTTCTTGATTTCACTTTCAGATTTTTCATCATTAGTGTATAGGAATGCCAGAGATTTCTGTGCATTAATTTTGTATCCTGCTACTGTACCAAATTCATTGATTAGCTCTAGTAGTTTTCTGGTAGCATCTTTAGGATTCTCTATGTATAGTATCATGTCATCTGCAAACAGTGACAGCTTTACTTTTTCTTTTCCGATCTGGATTCCTTTTCTTCTCTGATTGCTGTGGCTAAAACTTCCAAAACTATGTTGAGTAAAAGTGGTGCAAGTGGGCGACCTTGTCTTGTTCCTGATCTTAGTGGAAATGCGTTCAGTTTTTCACCATTGAGGTGATGTTGGCTGTGCGTTTGTCATATATGGCTTTTATTATGCTGAGGAAAGTTCCCTCTATGCCTACTTTCTGCAGGGTTTTTATCATAAATGGGTTTTGAATTTTGTCGAAAGCTTTCTCTGCATCTATTGAGAGGATCATACGGTTTTTCTCCTTTAATTTGTTAATATGGTGTATCACGTTGATTGATTTGCGTATATTGAAGAATCCTTGCATTCCTGGAATAAAGCCCACTTGATTATGGTGTATGATCCGTTTAATGTGCTGTTGGATTCTGTTTGCTAGTATTTTGTTGAGGATTTTTGCATATATGTTCATCAGTGATATTGGCCTGTAGCTTTCTTTCTTTGTGACATCCTGGTCTGGTTGTGGTATCAGGGTGATGGTGGCCTTGTAGAATGAGTTTGCGAGTGTTCTTCCCTCTGCTATATTTTGGAAGAGTTTGTGAAGGACAGGTGTTAGGTCTTCTCTAAATGTTTGATAGAATTCGCCCGTGAAGCCATCTGGTCCTGGGCTTTTGTTTGTTGGAAGATTTTTAATCACAGTTTCAATTTCAGTGCTTGTGATTTGTCTGTTCATATTTTCTATTTCTTCCTGATTCAGTCTTGGCAGGTTGTGCATTTCTACAAATTTGTCCATTTCTTCCAGGTTGTCCATCTTATTGGCACAGAGTTGCTTGTAGTAATCTCTCATGATCTTTTGTATTTCTGCAGTGGCAGTTGTCACTTCTCCTTTTTCATTTCTAATTCTATTGATTTGAGTCTTCTCCCTTTTTTTCTTGATGAGTCTGGCTAATGGTTTATTAATTTTGTTTATCTTCTCAAAGAACCAGCTCTTAGTTTTATTGATCTTTCCTATCATTTCCTTCATTTCTTTTTCATTTATTTCTGATCTGATTTTTATGATTTCTTTCCTTCTGTTAACTTTGGGGATTTTTTTGTTCTTCTTTCTCTAATTGCTTGAGGTGGTAGGTTAGGTTGTTTATTCGAGATGTTTCCTGTTTCTTAAGGTAGGATTTATTGCTATAAACTTCCCTCTTAGAACTGCTTTTGCTGCATCCCATAGATTTTGGGTCGTCGTGTCTCCATTGTCATTTGTTTCTAGGTATTTTTTGATTTCCTCTTTGATTTCTTCAGTGATCACTTCGTTATTAAGTAGTGTATTGTTTAGCCTCCATGTGTTTGTATTTTTTACAGATCTTTTCCTGTAATTGATATCTAGTCTCATAGTGTTCCGGTCGAAAAAGATACCTGATACGATTTCAATTTTCTTAAATTTACCAAGGCTTGCTTTGCGATCCAAGATATGATCTATCCTGGAGAATGTTCCATGAGCACTTGAGAAAAATGTGTATTCTGTTGTTTTTGGATGGAATGTCCTATAAATATCAATTAAGTCCATCTTGTTTAATGTATCATTTAAAGCTTGTGTCTCCTTATTTATTTTCATTTTGGATGATCTGTCCATTGGTGAAAGTGGGGTGTTAAAGTCCCCTACTATGAATGTGTTACTGTTGATTTCCCCTTTTATGGCTGTTAGTATGTGCCTTGTGTATTGAGGTGCTCCTTTGTTGGGTGCATAAATATTTACAATTGTTATATCTTCTTCTTGGATCGATCCCTTGATCATTGTGTAGTGTCCTTCTTTGTCTCTTCTAATATTCTTTATTTTAAAATCTATTTTGTCTGATATGAGAATTGCTACTCCAGCTTTCTTTTGGTTGCCATTTGCATGAAATATCTTTTTCCATCCCCTTGCTTTCTGTCTGTATGTGTCTCTAGGTCTGAAGTGGGTCTCTTGTAGATAGCAAATATATGGGTCTTGTTTTTGTATCCATTCAGCCAATCTGTGTCTTTTGGTGGGGATATTTAATCCATTTACATTTAAGGTAATTATCGATATGTATGTTCCTATTCATATTTTATTAATTGTTTTGGGTTTGTTATTGTGGGTCTTTTCCTTCTCTTGTGTTTCTTGCCTAGAGAAGTTCCTTTAGCATTTGTTTTAAAGCTGGTTTGGTGGTGCTGAACTCTCACAGCTTTTGCTTGTCTGTAAAGGTTTTAATTTCTCCATCAAATCTGAATGAGATCCTTGCTGGGTAGAGTAATCCTGGTTGTAGTCTTTTCTCCTTCATCACTTTTAACACGTCCTGCCAGTCCCTTCTGGCTTGCAGAGTTTCTGCTGAAAGATCAGCTGTTAACCTTATGGGGATTCCCTTGTGTGTTATTTGTTGTTTTTCCCTTGCTGCTTTTAATATGCTTTCTTTGTATTTAGTTTTTGACAGTTTGATTAATATGTGTCTTGGCGTATTTCTCCTTGAATTTATCCTGTATGGGACTCTCTGTGCTTCCTGGACTTGATTAACTATTTCCTTTCCCATATTAGGGAAGTTTTCAACTATAATCTCTTCAAATATTTTCTCAGTCCCTTTCTTTTTCTCTTCTTCTTCTGGAACCCCTATAATTCGAATGTTGGTGCGTTTAATGTTGTCCCAGAGGTCTCTGAGACTGTCCTCAGTTCTTTTCATTCTTTTTTCTTTATTCTGCTCTGCAGTAGTTATTTCCACTATTTTATCTTCCAGGTCACTTATCCGTTCTTCTGCCTCAGTTATTCTGCTATTGATCCCATCTAGAGTATTTTTAATTTCATTTATTGTGTTGTTCATCATTGTTTGTTTCATCTTTAGTTCTTCTAGGTCCTTGTTAAATGTTTCTTGCATTTTGTCTATTCTATTTCCAAGATTTTGGATCATCTTTACTATCATTATTCTGAATTCTTTTTCAGGTAGACTGCCTATTTCCTCTTCATTTGTTAGGTCTGGTGGGTTTTTATCTTGCTCCTTCTTCTGCGGTGTGTTTTTCTGTCTTCTCATTTTGCTTATCTTACTGTTTGGGGTCTCCTTTTTGCAGGCTGTAGGTTCGTAGTTCCCGTTGTTTTTGGTGTCTGTTCCCAGTGGCTAAGGTTGGTTCAGTGGGTTGTGTAGGCTTCCTGGTTGAGGGGACTAGTGCCTGTGTTCTGGTGGATGAGGCTGGATCTTATCTTTCTGGTGGGCAGGTCCACGTTTGGTGGTGTGTTTTGGGGTGTCTGTGGACATGATCTTAGGCAGCCTGTCTGCTAATGGGTGGGGTTGTGTTCCTGTCTTGCTAGTTGTTTGGCATAGGATGTCCAGCACTGTAGCTTGCTGGTCGTTGAGTGAAGCTGGGTGCTGGTGTTGAGATGGAGGTCTCTGGGAGATTTTCGCCATTTGATATTATGTGGAACTGGGAGGTCTCTTGTGGACCAGTGTCCTGAAGTTGGCTCTCCCACCTCAGAGGCACAACACTGACTCCTGGCTGCAGCATCAAGAGCCTTACATCCACACAGCTCAGAATGAAAGGGAGAAAAAGTAGAAAGAAAGAGTAGAAGTAGAAAGAAAGAAAGAAAGAAAGAAAGAAAGAAAGAAAGAAAGAAAGGAAGGAAGGAAGGAAGGAAGGAAGGAAGGAGGGAGGAAGGAAGGAATGAGGGAAGGAAGGAAAAAAAGAAAGAAAGAAGATAAAGTAAAATAAAGAAAGATAAAATATAATAAAGTCATTAAAATAAAAAAAATAATTATTAAGGGAAAAAAGAAAAAAAAATTAAAAAAAAAACAAAAAACGGATGTATGGAACCCTAGGACAAATGGTGGAAGCAAAGCTATACAGACAAAATCTCACACAGAAGCATACACATACACACTCACAAAAAGAGTAAAAGGGGAAAAAATCATAAATCTTGCTCTCAAAATCCACCTCCTTAATTTGGGATGATTGGCTGTCTATTCATGTATTCCACAGATGCAGAGTACATCAAGTTGATTGTGGAGCTTTAATCCGTTGCTTCTGAGGCTGCTGGGAGAGATTTCCCTTTCTCTTCTTTGTTCTCACAGCTCCCAGGGGCTCAGCTTTGGATTTGGCCCTGCCTCTGTGTAGCTCGCCCGAGGGCTTCTGTTCTTCGCTCAGACAGCACGGGGTTAAAGGAGCCGCTGACTCGGGGGCTCTGGCTCACTCTGGCCGGGGGGAGGGAGGGGCATGGAGTGCGGCGCGAGCCTGCGGCGGCAGAGGCTGGCATGACTTTGCACCAGCCTGAGGCGCGCCGTGCGTTCTCCCAGGGGAGTTGTCCCTGGATCCCAGGACCCTGGCAGTGGCAGGTTGCACAGGCTCCCCAGAAGTGGGGTGTGGATAGTGACCTGTGCTCGCACACAGGCTTCTTGTGGCAGCAGCAGCAGCCTTAGCGACTCATGCCCGTCTCTGGAGTCCGCGCTTTTAGCCGCGGCTCGTGCCCGTCTCTGGAGCTCCTTTAAGCAGCGCTCTTAATCCCCTCTCCTCGCGCACCAGGAAACAAAGAGGGAAGAAAAAGTCTTTTGCCTCTTCGGCAGGTGCAGACTTTTCCCCGGACTCCCTTCCGGCTAGCTGTGGCGCACTAGCCTCCTGCAGGCTGTGTTCATGCCGCCAACCCCAGTCCTCTCCCTGCTCTCAAACCGAAGCCCGAGCCTCAACTTGCAGCCCCGCCCTCCCCGGTGGGTGAGCAGACAAGCCTCTCGGGCTGGTGAGTGCCGGTCGGCACCGATCCTCCGTGCGGGAATCTCTCCGCTTTGCCCTCCGCACCCCCGTTGCTGCGCTCTCCTCGCGGCTCCGAAGCTCCCCGCTCCGCCTCCCGCAGTCTCCGCCCGCGAAGGGGCTTCCTAGTGAGTGTAAACTTTT
>NW_006794406.1:395207-401156 GCF_000442215.2 Lipotes vexillifer | reverse complement strand
TCAGCAGGTGTTCTGTAGGAGTTGTTCCACATGTAGATATATTTCTGGTGTATCTGTGGGGAGGAAAGTGATCTCCACGTCTTACTCTTCCGCCATCTTTCCGGAAGCTCCTGTAGCTTTTATTTAGATCTAATTTTAAATAATTAATATAAGTAGCCACATTTTTAGAACCAGAAAAACTGAGGCTCAGAGAGATTAAACCATGATTAAGGTCATATAACTTATAAATGGTGAGTTGGTGTTTAAAATAGGGATATTTCTGCACTTTTGTTTTCATATACCCTTTGTAATCCTTCCACTCTCACATCCTTGCCCCTCAAAAACCAATCCCTCTAGAGAGAAAATTGGGGACTATGAACTGTGTTACATGTACCCATATATAAAGTACTGTGAAATTGCCATTTCCAGGGTGTGTTGGCATAAAACTGTAGCTATTGTTAAAAAATAACCAGATTATAAAATAATTATATGAACATGGTGCCTTTTGTCCAGGTGAACATGCAAATAATTTAGTCAATTTGGGTGGCCTTTCATTGTGTTACATAATGAATGAATAAATACATATACAATGTGTAGACTAGATTGGCTGATTTTCAAGAAATAATCTGAATCTCATAATTTGAGTCATATTTTTAGAAAGAGAATTTAGCTGCAACTCTTCACAGTAGCTAAAGAGAGGCTAGAGTTGCAGCCCTCAGTCCTTCTGTTTCCCACTGTATGGGAATCAACCTAATGCCTTCCCACTGCAGTCTCCAGGAAGAGAGAAGGTGGCATCTGGACATGGCTCAAAGCAGCAGAGATTACAGTTTATAAGATATAAGAAGGGACTAGGACCTGCTATCCTTTAGGTAGGGGTAGTGTGTGTCTGACCTGAGGAAGGGGTCAAAGACCTTAGACAATGAGGACAAAGTTGGGGGGGCATGAAAGGGAGTATTGGAGGAGAGGGAGAGATTAATGTAGCAAAGTCATTTATTAATAGGTAAAGGCTGCAAAATAACAGTGCAAATCTTATTTCATCATTTTTTCTCCAACTATAGCATCATTAGCCCACTTTCCTCCTACCTAACCGGGAAATTCACGAGCCTCTTTCCCCCTGGGGGTGGGTTGGGAGACACGATAGGGTGGTTCTCTGATCTGGGTTTCAGAATATGTCCACCACAATAACAAACTAACATTTACTGAGGACTTACACTGTGCAAAATCTGAGAAGGTCTTCAAGGATTTTATCCTATTTGATCTTCATAAAAACCTTGAGATAGGTGTTATTATTATTATCCTCAGTTTATAGATAGTCAACTGAGAGAAAGAAAGGTTAAATGACATGTCTAAGATCACATAGCCAATAAGTTGCCTAGTGCCAGGATTCAAATCTTGGGGCAGCCTGATTCCAAGTTCTATATTATTAGCCATTATATATTGCCTCCTCTGGAAGAAGAAATCACTGGGAGAAAATATGGGTTTTTGTAGTTGGAAGTCTTATACTTTGGGATTGTACAAACAAAGTTCTGGCGAGGAGGCAAGTTATGTCAAAGACTGAAGTGAGGAGTGACGTCTTTCTTGATACCACCAATTGAAGACAAGAACTCTTCCCCATTTTCTGGGACCCTGCATAACCCAAATCAAAAGAGTGGTAAACAACCTAGAAATATTACTGACATGGAATTTTTTAAAAGTAATCTTGGTAAGTAGGGTTCAAATCACATATAAAAATAATAAAGCAATGTGACATTTATGAAATACCAACTATTCTGTAGCAATACACATGTATTACATTAGCGGTAAAGGACATGCAGTGGAACCTCCTCCAGTCCCCATACTGAGATCTTGCTCTGCCTTTGGAGACATAAGAGACTGAGTTCATTATACTAGTCCACAATTTTCTATGCTTCCCTTCTACAGCATACTGGCACATAGCTTTACTTCTTCACTAAGAAAATATTTAACTTCCAATGGAGCCCAGTAACGAAGAGAAATATGAGGAAGAAGTTAGAAAACAAAGTAACTATCTGTAACGTGATTATCTCAAAGGCCGTAGACATGACTCCTGGTCACTAATTAGTTAAAAGTTCAAACCCAGGCTGATGTCCCTGACCTATTTCTTTTCAGCTAGAGAATACTCCAGATGTTAAAAATGGGAGGTCTATGACAGGGCTTAAGGTTGGGGTTACTACAATCTTCAATTATGAAAGCAGAGAAATGAGTTCTTTGATCATAAGAAGAGGAAATATTGTGATCTATTTCATCCTTTATGCAATGGCAGAGTTAACAGAGGAGGTCTAGTTGTTCAGCAGAGTGGTAGAAAATGGGGTTTGAAGAGGTAGGCTTGGGCTAAAACATGGAGACTCATGGTAAAGAATTTGGGATTTATCTTAATTGTGATGGGGATTTCAGTGGAGAACTTCAGTAGGATGGCGATGTGATCTGATTCATAATCATTTGGGGTACGATGTGGAAAATTCCTCTTAGAAGGAGAGATAGAAGTGGGGTGACCAGTTGCAGCATCCCTGGTGATTGGCAGTCATAGCTTGATGTAGGACTGTAGCAGTGGATGGTAAGAAGTGGTGGGGTTCAGAATGCATAGTAGTAAATGAATGAATGCAACTTAAGTGTCATTGGGTCATCACAGCTTACTACACAGAGGAGTACTGCTGCGAAGGTTAGTTGTGGGGTGCTTGGGTGGGATACCCAAACTCTAGCAGTTTCATTTCTTTGAGGTCAATTTGGGTTGAGGAGTAAACCCTTTCTGCTTTTTGCTGAGTTTTCTTCAGGAAACATGGACTAGGAAGCGAAGCTTAAAATAAGAGGTCTTAAAGAAAATAATTGGAATTAGACAAGAAAAACATGGTGAAACATTTCATATCCTGCATTCTGGCTGTTTGTCAGTGGTCTGTTTAAAATTTTTTAGAAAACATCTATACAAAAGACCTTTTTACTGCTTCTCCCTGCACAGAAAGTAGGGTAGCAATCTTCAACACACACACACACACACACACACACACACACACACACACACAGATTAATCGTCTCTAGTATATGTTCTTTTTTCCCCTGCAGTAACAGAAACCTCCAAGTTCAAGTTCAGCTGCATCTATCCAGCTACAGACTATATTTCCCAGCCTCCCCTGGAGCCAGGTGTAGCTACATGACTACATTCTGGCTCAAGGAATGTGAAGGTAAGTTATGTGTGCAGTCACAACCTCTAAAGCAGTCACAACCTAAAGAGGAAACCGCTTACCATTCACTTCTTTTTCCACTCTTGGCTCAAATTGAAACACAGAAGTTATGGTGTGAGTTTGCTATAATCATGTAGATAAAAACTAACTGAAGACATGGCAAAGCAGCAGGATGGAATCTGCATCCTTTTATGACTTCATAGAGAGCTACTTTGATAGCCCCTCCACCTGAGGCTGTTATATGAGAGAGAATAAGCTTCCATTTTTGCTTGAAGAACTGTGTTGTAAGTTCTCTTAGTTAAAGTAGCACAGATGTACACTACCTAACACATAATTATTTATTGCAAGAAATTTAAAATTTAGGCAAACTATTTAAATTTAAAATTTAGGCAAACTATTATATTTCTACTACCATTTAAAGAATGCTTATCTTTTGTACTTTATATATTTCTACTTTTTCTTCAGTTTATGAATCATAGTTATAGATGACTTTCAATGACATGTTAATCATCACTTTCCCACATCATATATGAGATATTGAGGGCTAGGTTTGGTGCACCCCCAGAACTCATTGTCAGTATAGAAAATTGTGCCTTTCAAATTGCATGTAATTAGAATCAATAAAATATTGAAATTATTGCCTTCAGAAGTAACATTCTGAAATGTGATTTGTGGATGTATTGCTGATGAGAATTTGGTTTCTCTTAAATCTTATTAAGAACACTAAAATGTAACTAGTGAATTTATGACCTAATTAATTGTTATATGCCAAATAGAACTTTGGTGCTTAAAGGGATATAAATATTTTAAAGAGAACTGAAGCATGAATTTGTCCTGTAGAGTGGTACAGTCTTGCAGAGTGGTAGGCAAAGGCAAGTGTCACAAGGGCACCTTGTATAGGCACAAAAATAGGTATTATTGGGGAAATTTATAATCAGAGGGATAGTAAGATGAAGCATGTTGTTCCTTTACGTTCTTATCTTTCCTCGGAGAGGCATGCAGTGAAACTACAATGGGAAATTGCGAAGGACATTGATCCAGGAACGGGACTCTGTCATCATCTTAATACTAACTTTTTCTAGGACTGGGGGAGAATGGCCTTGCAAATATTTGGTGAGGGATAGAGAAGTATTCAGATTAGCCGTCAGCTGTTCAGGGGGAGATTTCATCCAAAGACTTGAAACTGATTGTTCAAAACTGTTGTTTACAAAGCAAAGATAACATCTGGAAGCCTTCTGGGTGATTGACACCTTTGCAGTCCATTACACTAGAGTGAAGGGGAGGGTTTTTAAAAAATTTACCTACTTAGGATGGTACTGATTTATTCTGTATTCTGAAATATTCATATATTAATGCGTGTATGCACATACTCTCAACTTCTATCCTCCAAACACCTGAATTTTCTTAGTTTTTTTTATCCTAACATTATTAATATCTATCAATACCTTTTTTTCTGAAATGATTGAAACAAAGATTCTCCATCCCAGAATTCTTTATTTAGATTAGTGTTTTGGTTGGCTTAATTTTAATATGAAATATATATATATATATATTTCCCAGTAGATTCACATCGGTGTTATATTTCAGTCTTGATATTCTTTTTAAAAATACTTTTACTTATACAAACTGATTTTTAATTCTTCTTGTATGTGAATGTTAGTTTTCCACCTAATACTTATACAAACTGATTTTTAATTTTTGTATGTGAATGTTAGTTTTCCACCTAATACCCATATTCAATAACGTCAAAATAATTTTTGGGGGGGAACAGCATTTTTTTTTTTTTTTTGATTAACAAACTCAGCTCTCCTTTACTTCATTTACATCTTTAATTTTTTTTTCTGCTCCATTTACTCTGTTTTCTTCTCTATATTTTAGTTCTCCTTTTGCTTTTCCCACATCTACCTTCTCTTTCTCATCATTTTCACTTTTTTTGTTCCTTTTTAGGTATATTCATTTAAACATGTTTTGTTCTGTATAGTGAAAATGGCCCACTCAGGTATTTTTTTGTTTTCTCCTTTGCTTGTCCACCTCTCTTATCATTCTTCCTTGTTCCAAAAATATATCATTATTTGAGTTTGGCAGGTCTTTGCTATTTGAATTGAGGTAAATCTGTAATTGTTAAAGACCTTGATAAATACATATCATCTCTTGGTATACTTTATTAATTTGGTCCAAACTGTATTGTGTTCAATGAATAACTTTCAGAGAAACTACTTTTTAAAATTGTAACAATTTCCTAGTTGCATTGTAGATATTCTTTTCTCTTTATATTCATTTTGGTAGACTTCCCTATCACAGGAAAAAATAGAATAAACATGACTTTCATCAATCATATTTTACCAGATATCTCTAATTTAAATTTTTTTCAAAAGTTTCTTAACGTTAAACGTAGTCGTTAAAGTCAATGAAGTCCTAATTGCCATAAAGGAGAAATCACCTGAAACAAACATCCCACAATGCCGTATTTAGTTGGCTAATGGAGAGAGAAAAATTTAGAAATAAAAAAAGGAAGCATAATTTTACCTTATAATTCAGCAATTGAACTTCTAGGTATTTTCCCAATTGATTAAATATTTGTGTATGGGGCTTATCTGGTGGCGCAGTGGTTGGGGGTCCGCCTGCCGATGCAGGCGACACGGTTTCGTGCCCCGGTCCGGGAGGATTACATGTGCCGCGGAGCGGCTGGGCCCGTGGGCCATGCCGCTGAGCCTGCGCGTCCGGAGCCTGTGCCCCGCAACGGGAGAGGCCACAACAGTGAGAGGCCCGTGTACTG
>NW_006794406.1:240224-395090 GCF_000442215.2 Lipotes vexillifer | reverse complement strand
AAAAAAAAAAAAAAAAAAAGATTCAGTGACATTGAACCAAGTGGTAGTTCCAATTGTTAAATTCTCATTCTTAGAATCTATTAGAAGAAATCTTAAAGATTTGATTATATCAAGTGATAAGAGAGAAATGAGCTTTGGGATCAATGGGAAAAAACTACAAAAATAGTTGAATTTTTTAGACTATAATTTAAGACTATCTAACAAAGTAGTGGGATTTAAGAAAAACATTGACCTCTAAGTAAGACTTGAAATATTTTCTACACATGTGTAAGTGGCTGCAAAGTAGCCTGTAAATGAGAAAAATAATGACCTCTGTGCATGGGTATCACACTTTCTACAAAAGTAAAAGGCCACTCAGAAGCCCTCAGCCCATCTCACATGCTAAAAACTGGTGGGTCAAGGAATATGAACCAGCTGAAACCACAAACAGATAATTGAACAATTAAACTTTCACACTAACAATCTTGAATGCTTTCATTATGTTGTGAGAGGAAGAACAATGGGAGGACTGCTTTGTCTCAACTACTTTTCTCCCTCTGCTCTGTTTGATTACCTTTACTACCTTTTTCATGATGGTCATGAAAAATTTATTGGCATCATTTCAAAGAATTCTCTTGGAATCAAATATCAAAGTAGAGATATTGGATAATAATCAATTAAATTAAGAAAAGTAAAATATCACTGATTGCCTTTTTATTTAACATTCTGCCTTTATTTTTTATTTTTATATTTTCTATTTTGTAAATTATTTAGTATTCTTTATTATGGTTATATAAGTACATACTTCAAATTTATTTTAACAGTTTAATAAGATTATTCATATTCCACCCCCTACAAATAAATTCTTAATTTCTTTAATTGATAATTCTTCCACCAGTTTCAAAAATTTAACTCCAATATTTGGGGAAGATCTTTTAAAATTATAGTGTAATCAGAGTTGTAACAGGCATAAAATTCAATGTTATGCTATTTTTTTGGTCATGCCACCATTCATTAATTGAAATTTTCCAGTTATTTTTAATTGTGGTAAAATATGTAACGTAAAATTTTTGACAGTTTGACCATTTCTAAGTGTATAATTCAGTGGCATTAATCACATTTGCCATGTTGTACAACCATCATCACTATCTGTTTTCAAAACTTTGTCAGCTCAAATAGAAATTCCGTAACCGTTAAGCAGTAACTGTTAAATAACTCCCTTCCCTTCTTCTCCCCAGCTCCAGGTCACCTCTAAGCTACTTTTTGCTTGTATTAAATTCCCTCTTCTAGCTATTACATGTAAGTGGAATCACACAATGTTTGTCCTTCATCTGGTCTATTTCATTCAGCATAATATTTTCAAATTTCATCGAGGTTGTAGCATATATCAGAACTTCACTTCTTTTACTGGATGGATAATATTTCATTGTATGTATATAATACATTTAGTTGCAATTTTTGAAAACAAAAATCCTTCTAAATTTGGGCAATGTAGAAATTCCTTCTGTTGGAGTGAAAGTTAGTGAATAATAACAGAAATGATTGTAACCGTTTGCTCTACTTTTTTAAAAAGCCTATGGTGGAAATTATAGACTAACAAAGTCCGGATTAGGAAATACCACTTCTGGATTTTCACTGTAATTTTACTAAAGTGCTGCCTTGTTAGTTATAGGTGCTCTTGAAATATAGAACAAAACATGGTGATTCAGTGAGATTAAATAGAACAAGGACAGTTGTATTTTTCCTCCAAAGTTTAAGCTTTCTATGATATGACAAATATTTGTGGAGTACACATCACTCTTATGCCTGACAACACTACAAAACCTTCTACTCAAGATGGATCATAAAATTTCAGAAAGATCTATCATTGTATATAGCTCAGTGTATCAACTAAATTGAGAGAACTGCAGAGAATACACTTCTTAGAATTGTTCATAGATTGTGCTACCGACAGTGCCAGTTGTTTTTTACTATAATAATTTGTTACTAAGGAAGTATTTTATTCCAGAAACAGAGTTTCAGCCAGGTATTTGAAGCTTAAAATATATTTCCTAATGACATAATGTCTGAAAAACTACTTAGGCTCTCTAGCAATCTTGTTAATTGTTACATAACTAAATCTAAAAATTCTAGATTTTGTGCCACCAAAACTGCTGCTGAAGTTTTATTTTCTAAAGATATTCCTATTAGTGATTTCAGAAACAAGTTTCTTTCCTTTTATTCCATCTAAGACTTCAGTACTTCTTGCCCACTATCATCTTATCTTTCTCTTGGAAGAAAGTAATCCTATCACCTGAAAATGTCATGAAAACAGAGTTTCAGGGACAGGTAAACAGCAGAAACATTGACTTATGTTGGATATTTGCTCAATTTAATTCAAGGAAATTAATTAATTAAATTCAGCAAACATCATTTATATGTATTCTACAGTGTAAGGGGTATAGAGGATATCAAGACAAACAAGACATAGACTCTGACCTCGCGGAGCTTGCAATTCGAGGAGCACAGAAAGATCAGGATTCCTCTGATAAAAGGTTTGGTCTGGAAAGCACCACATGCAAGTGTTAAATAAAATTGTATGAATGGAGATGTTAAATACATCTGTTTGAGGAGTCACGGAACCTTCCTAGAGCAGGCAACAGTAGAGATGGACCTTGAATGATCTAGGGACTTTGGAAAATCAGAGTTGGGAGTTTGGCTCCCATGGGCAGGAATATTGTTTCAGTAGTTACATATGAGAGATTTTGAAGTAAGGCATAGCTTTTCAGTTCCTAATTCTAGACAAAGTTAGAGAATTGAAGATTAAAACTAGAAAGAGAGAGCATCCTCTGGATGTACACTGTCTTGCCAATATTTGTGACTGTGACAGGCCCATGCAGAAGATTTTGACAAGAAATGAAAGCCAGATTGAGAATGCCAGAAATTTTTGTCTATACCTGAACTTAAGTTTAATTAAATTCAACACTGTGCATGAGCAGTGGGATAAATACCTACTGTAACAAAACTTTATCCCCCTTTTCTCATTAAAAATTGCATAATTAATTCACATTTATTACTGAAAAATTAATACTAAGAAAAAGAAGAAAAAAAGAATTCCAAATCAAAGTTTTAGTAAAGTATGTCAATGTAAGAACAGGCATTTAGTCTTCTTTCATTAAACAATAGGAGTGTCCATATAAAAATAAGTATGTAAAAAATAACTTTTCAGCTTCGAAGCTGGGGGAAAATGCCAATATGACTCTAAATTTGGACAAATTCTATTAGCTATGGTACAGATGAGAGTTTTTATAAGTCTCCAGGAACTGAAGGCAGATAGTTTCTCAGAAAAGTAAATAAAAGGCATAGAGTAACACCACAAGTAATCCTAATTTAAAAAGATAAGGCTAGAGAGAAAGGTAGATGAGGGGAGAGATGGAGACATTAATGATTAGTAGGCTGACTGAATAGACACCAAAATTTCAGTGCCTTAAAAGAAAGCTTATTTCTTTCTCATGTAATGGTCCTGGGCTATTATTCATATTGATAGCTGACTGTTCTCTATGCTGACATCCAGGGTCAGAAAGGCTATAACTCCAAATAAGAGCTTATGAGGATACCTGATTTCTCCACATCTAAGCTATCATTCTGTTTTATAATTTTTTAAAGTCTGATTTTTTTTAATTTAATAATCTTCTGGTTTGAAGCCCTTTAAAAGCTGAAATTCTATTTTATTTAGAGTATTACCAAGCATTTTATTACAGGTCAAAAATATTATTTTAAGTCAACCTATGTTTATATTTTGTCATGTTGACTGATTAGCAAGTAAGTACAATTTTCTTCCTCTATTTTGAATTTTGTTGACTTATAAGCAATATAGTTAAACTAATAAATTTTAAGTTCATTTGGTCTCTAGAAGAGTAATGATGCACAAAAGAAATATTAATCAGTATAAGAAGAGATGCGAAGGAAAATTGTACTGGGCTCCTACAGTATATAACTTCTGCAGAACTTTGTGAAAATTTTCTATTGTTATATTAAATTTTTATGATATAATATCAATTAATGTTTGCTAGACAATATCAATTAACAATAGAAGTCTACATTTGTTTTAAAGTTTTTGGGTAGTATTGAAACAATTCTAGTTGTAACCCAAAGTTCTGATTAAATTGGGTAGTATAGGCTGGGTATATCTGGCCAATTGAAACAACTTTCAGCAGTAGGAGTAGAAATTTTTTGTAAATGTGTGTGTTGTCTGTTTTAAATATATCAGAAATTATGATGTGTTTTGAACCAAGAGTTTCAACTGTCCCTCTTCAGGGCCAATGAAAGTTCCTATTTGCATTACTTTGACCTAAAAAGTCAGTGTAAACCAAATCAAAAGGAACTTTAAAACTTTAGTTCTGTGTATAGTTTATATTACTATAAGACTTTAAAAACAATATTAAAAAAACAAAACTAATAAATATTAGAAACTTTAGAAATATAAAAAAGTAAAAAATTAAAGATCATTCACAATCTTGCCAAACAATAATGTTAACATTTCTGAATTTTGCCTTCCAGATACACACACAATGAGACCATACTAAATTTACTTTTTGAAAATGTATTATTTTTATTTAATTTAAAAATGTATTCCCATGTTATTAAATTTCTTTGAACCATGATTTTTAACAACTACAGAGTGATCTATTTTGTGCTTTTTTTCATCTCATGTAATAATATTTTTCCTCAAAATTTTTGTGTTTATAAAGAACAATGTATAGAAAGTCCTTGCAACTGAATCTTTGTGTATGTTCTCAATTATTTTCTACAATTGGAGCTTTATAGAAAATTAATCAAATTTTCCATACCAAAATTTTATTCAAAAATTAATATAACACAGAATATATTTCTTGGATACTATGCTATTAAATTAGACATTGATAACAAATAGACAAATAAAAGCCCCTATATATTTGAGGATTAGAAAATTAAACACAAAAGTACCTAGACTCAAGCTCAAATATAAAACCTGAAGAAGATTTTATGTCTTTCTTTTCAAGTTAGGTTAAAGACTTTGAACTTAGACAAACCAATTTAAATTTTGCTCCAAAACTGTTAGTTGTGATATTGACCAAATCTATTCACTTCTAAGACTCATTTATCTTGTATGTCACATGGGGATATAATCATATTGCAGATGTGTTTCTGTGGGTTAGAGCAAAGAAAATGCTCAAAGAGTTCAGTGAATTCTAAAGACTCTAAGTTCAACTTTTGTAGTTATTGTTTACTGTTCAACTGAAAACCATTGATTTTCATCTCTACGTAGCAAAATGCATGTTATGTGAGTCACATTTATTATGACCTATCCAATAATTACAAGGCATCTAGGAGACTACCTCTGGTGAATAATTGAAATTTACTCTTCTACCCAAGTGGCTCAAAGTACCTAGCATGGCTCAACATAATAGCCCTCTGTTGAAAGTCATCCATTTTTTTCTGTGACATTGTATACTTTGATCAAACAATGCATCAGGATACCCACTATTGGTACCCTCCTAAAACAATAGTCCCATCTGTGCTCCCTTTTATTAACATACAGGCAAAGCAGTGTGCAACATTCAGTAACCGGCTAACTAGCCACAGTCTCTGCAATGTGCTCTTTCAGAGCTACTAAGACTCTCAGATGACTACATCGCTGTGATGATGCTGGACTGTGCTTCTCTCAGATTAACTGGAAAGTTGCCCTACTCATTGGAACCCAGAGAGCCATTCACTGTTATCCCATGGCTGCACAATTAGCTCATACTCCAAAACCAGCCTATGTTTTGGCCTTCAGTATACAATAACTTGTGTTTTAGATGCAAGTTCATGCTGTCACTTGGTCGAACAAAGTATAACAGAACAAATGCAGCCTATTTTCATTCCTTGTACTCAGTGGAATACGATTATGACAGTAACTAGTGAACTGCATTTTTAGATTCACAGAAGTGATGACATAAATATAAAAATACAAAAAGCTTATTAGATTAGTTATAGTTTAGGGAGCTATTTATATTAAATCAAGAAGACAACCAATAACAGTCCTACTGGACCACAAAATCCAGTAGTGTATTTTATAAAAAAGACTAGTGCAGTTAGCGTATTTACCATAGTGATGTGGATATAATTATAATATCATCTCACCTAACCATATGTTACAGTGAGAACCCCTAAAAACAGGCTTTACTGAATTTGGTTAAAGAAAAATTCATTCATATGGTGCACATTAATCTATTATGCCTTTTTAGTAAAATGCAGCCTTGGAACAGATGGGAATGGTGGTCATTTATTGCTTTTCTGAAATTGCAAATTCTGGAATATCGTCTATAGATGATTTTCTTATGAAGCACACCAAATGGCAACTCCTCTCAGATGATAAAACACAGTAACTAAGTCACAGTTCACTGAAACAAACATACATGTGTTGAGAGATTGTGTAGTAAGACAAAAATTATTCCAGAACAGAGATTTTCAAACCATTCTCCTCAGCGTCCTGGGAGCTGTTTGTCAGTTGTCGGAGGGGGCAGCTTTAACCATAGAAAGTCCAGAGTAAAGGGAGTGATATATTTGACTCTATTTATACTTTCATATCAAGACAGGGCTCCATTATTCAGTAATACCAAGCTACACAAAAAGAATTTTAGGTATAATTAACCTAGTGCTCACTGCCCTAACAAAGTATAAATACATGGTAATATTTATGGAAATTGGAAAACTGATGGAGAAGTTTATATGAAGCAAGAATTGCAAAAGAATGATCATATTTTTCAAAAATAAAATGTAAGGGGGTAATAGTAATAGGCATCATTCATAGGGTATTTATTATATGATAAATACTGATCTAATAATTTTACATGTATTAACTCATTTATTTATCACAGTGAATAATAATGCTATAATCTTAGCAATTCTATAATTATGGTAGTAATCCTATACTCTTGAAAATTTTACAGCTAAGGAATAGGAGGTACAGAAAGTTCAACTGACATGCCAGTGGGCAGAAACTGCTATGATCAGAACTGGTTCTGGAATCTGTATTCTTAATTATTACATCACATGTATAAGACAGGGAATGGAGGGAGGGTATTGTTCTGACATAAACTTTAATATATCACAGAGCTAAAATAACACAGTATTGTTTCAGAATTACATAGATGACACTGAATAAGGAGAACAGAAACAGGCAATATCTATATGGTAATTTAATATATGAAAAAGATTAAATTTCAAGTTGGTAAGGAAAGTAAAATTAAGCATTAAATGAAATAGGGATGGACATTTATTTGGAAACAAAATTTGATTTCAATTACTACCTCATACTATATAAAAACTACTAGTAGATTAGGATGTAAATATTTTTAAAGTAATAGAAGAAAATGTAGAAGGATATTTTTAGAATTTAGGGATAGGAAAAACTTCTTAAACAAGATATCAAACCAATAATACATAAATAAAAGATAAAGAATTCACTACACAAAACTTAAAATTCTTAATAGACATCATAAACAAAGGTAGAGGACAAGCACAGTATGGAAGAAAGTTTTTTGTTTTTTTTTTTTAGTTTAAATGCCGCAAAATAGTAATAATCATAATACACAGGAAGCTTTATGATTCAACAATAAAATGGCAAAAGAGAAAAAAATTGGGCAAGTGATACGCACAGATATTATAGAAAATAAGTACAAATGACCAATACATGCATTAAAAAATGTTTAACCTCATCAGTAATCTGCAAAAGCCAAATTAAACCAATAATAATGCAGATAAGTTGGATAAAATATAAATGGTAATATTCAGTGGTGAGGAGTCTGAAGGCAAATCTCATACACTGTTAAAGACTATGGCAAATTATTCAAATTTTTGGAGGGTGACTTGTACCATTTAGCAGTATTTAAATTGCTTATATCATTTGATCTAATAATTCTACTTCTAGTAAGTAATCCTACAGAAATACTGGGACAGGGTTATAAACATACAGGCATAATAAAGGTTAATCATATATTGTGTATAATATTGAAAAATCAAAACTACTTAGTCATCAATGCCTATAAAATACAATGGCACAATTAAAAGGAATAAAATAAGAATACGTAATCCTAACAAGAAAAAATCTTCAAGATACTTGTCAGGTGAAAACACCCAATTGCAGAACAATGTACTTAATCCCATTTTTGTAAGACAAAAACTATGTATATTCATGTAAATCAAAACATAAGTACACTTTTTGAACCATTCCAGAGCAAGTTAGAGACACCAGGCTCCTTTGACCTTAAATACTTCTATAGAAGTAGTTGAATTTTACAGAGCAAAAACATGTTCTTACATCATCCTATATCTTACATCATTTCATATTTAATCCACAGTCCCTATTCAAATTTCATCAATTTCTCCCATAATGTCCTCTATTCTCATTTTTTTCTTGGTCCAGGACTCAATCGGATTACCCATTGCACTCAGTAACTGTATTTGTTTATTCTCATTTAATCAGGAAAAATTCTTCAGCTTTTCTTTGTGTTTATTGATCTTGACATTTTTGAAGAGTACAGGCCAGTTATTTTGTAGAATCTCCTTCACTTTGGGTTTGTCTGATGTTTTCCTCTCTAGTTCAGGTTATGAATTTTGGGCAAGAAAACCACTGACCTTATGCTGGATCGTCATTGCATCGCACCAAGAAGCACATATGATTGGTTTGTACCAATATCGGTGATGTTAACTCTGATCACTGATTTTTCATCTATCATCAGGTTCTATGGCTTCTTCAGAGGTAACAAGCTCATAATTTGTGGGAAGCTTCTTAAGGGAGGACCTGTGACTTTTACACATACTTGTGAGCTCTGGTTCTAGCAGTCACACCATACCTATATTTAGTGTTCACCATACTCATGGTTAGTATTAGTTCACCATACTAACACTATATTAGTCCTGGTGCTAGTTGTGAATTTTCTCTAGTGTTATTTTATAGCTGTGTTCTGTTTGAATTCGACCATCCCTACAAGAAGAAAGGAAACTAAGGGCTATCCCTGAAAATTTTAGAGATGCTAACTATTACAGTTCACCTATTTTCTAACCGATACTGAAAGATATTTATTCAGGCAATATTTTGAATGGTACATAAAAGCATGATATTTAATATGATTAATCTGCTTGTAGGTAATGGCCTCTCACCTGCTGGATATATCCCACTGCAGTTGGTTATAAATGAGTGAAAAGACCTTGTTGCTTCTGAAATATGCCTTGGAGGCTCCAATTTCCTATAATTTATTAATACTTGTTTACCTTATGCCAAAATAAAAGGCCAATTTTATCAAACCAGTAGGACAGAACAGATAATTAGGCAAAAGCAATAAGTAAGTCGTTTGGTATTTTTGTGAAAAAAAAATCCAGCTGATTAATTTTTAAACTTTGACACTATATTGATGCATTCATAAATATTACCCAGAGGTACCCTAAGTCTATTAGGACTAAGGATCTTTTAGGTCTTTTGACCTTACTGAGAAAAGAAACTTGATATTATCAAACACAAAAGTAGGTTACATTAAATTTTATTTGAGAAACTGCTATCCTCTTAAAAGTATGGCTAATTTTGAGTCAGTTTCTGTCAATGCTTTAGATGTAGCGAAGACACTCTGGGATAATAGTGACTGTTTTTTTTCATTTTTCTATCACTTTACCTCTCTTTTTATGATCATGGAAACAGCATGACTTACTGGTTAAGAGTTTTTACTTTGGAGACAGACACAGTTTGAATTCTGGCTCTGACATGTATCGATTGTATGCCTTGGGTCAAGATGCTTGATTTCTGTTTTATTTTCCAAATGAAGAAATATACCTAACTCAGGATTACTGTGAAAATTAAATAAGGTAATGCATTCAAAGCACCTGATTAAATGCCAGTTATATAGTACTCAGTTAAATATGCATGCTTATTGTCTGCATCTTCTGCTCTGTGACGCTATCACACATGATGGTTAGTTTCTTATATTAGCATGAAAATCAGAGAAAGGAGATTCTTTATACTTCCCTTGATACATTTGGGCCATGGTGATGCTAGTACTTGCCTCAGTTTTGGAAACAGGATAACAATCGTATTGTTGGAGGAGGTCATCAAGAGGATGTGATCACTGGTTTACCCTCCAGCTGGACCTGGGCAATTGGAGGCTCCTCACCCCTCCCCCATGCTTGGAATGTACCCTACTTCAATGGTTTCCCATTGTAATTCAAGTCAAGTAAAATTCACCTTCCTCCCCTTTGCCTAGAAAGGGGAGGTCCCTGACCTGATTTATCTGTGCCTTCTTCACTGACTTCATCTCCAACCTCCCTTCCTCTCACATGGGAAATTCCAGGAACACTGGTATTTCTGTATTCCAAACAAGATCAGTCTAGTCTGTACTTGAGGTTTGGCACTTGGTTTTTTCTCTGCCTAGAATGCTTTTTCACCAGATCTTCACATGGCTGACTCCTCTTCAGAGAAGACCTTTTTAATCACTATCTTTCTAAATCATCGATCAATTTTTTTTCCATAGACTTGGTTTATTTTTTTACTGAATATATCCTATTTATCTGTTTATGTTATTTTTAATTGTACACATTTTATTTACTTTTTGGAGGTTTATATCTCCCTATTTGAGTGTAGTTTACTAGAGTGTGGCTTTATCTCCAGGGCTTAACCCTAAAGCAATACTCAACACATAGAAGCCGCTCCATAAATATTTGTTGTAGATCCTCAGGAGTGTAAATATGATGCCCTTTGTATAGAAAGTTCCTGCAGAATACATTGACACTTCAACTGAAGGAAATATTCCACAAATGATTCTATAAATTATAGGCCAAAAGAGAATGTACTTGGAACTAAGTGCTAACCTGATAAGACTTTGGTATATTCAGTATTTCATTTTCACAATGGCTTTTTTTTTTTTTTTTTTAACTTAAATCTGTGGTCCTGTCATGGCTGTATGTTCAGCCAGTATTTAAAATGCTGCTGGGAATGAATGAACCATACTCATTTTTCACTATCTATTCTTTGATTCCTTTGAAAAAGATTGTTACCTATTAACACTCAAAGAAGGCAAAGTCAAGTTCTTATAAATTGAGAATTCTACAACTTTACAAATAATTCTTAAAATGCACGTACTACGTTCATTTCTATTAACCTACAAGTTTTATTCTTCTACCCTCTGATGAAGTCCAAAGTGCTTATGGAAAACATTGAGTTACAGGCAGATTATGAGGTAGAGTGAACATGGGACCAAACCTTGAATCTAAGGGGAAACTGGTTTATCAAGCCAGAGATATGAGACTTTGCTCTAACACATTAATGAAATCCATGAGAATAGGGTCCTTTTTACCTGAACAAATGCAGCTTCAGTGTGTTTATTGAAAATATCTACATAAAGTTGGTAATCTTTGTGGGATAACTTTTGTAAAGTACTCACAAAGTGTCTAGCCCAATTAATTTGAAGGTTTTTTTTTTTTTTTTTTTATTTTAAGGTTTTTTTTTTTTTTTTTTTTTTTTTAATTCTTTTCCTTGATCCCTTCCTTTAAATTCGGTTCAACACACATTTATAGAAAAATCTGTCATGTTTTTTGCCTGGTGCTAGATAGTGGAGACTCCAAAATGAAGAGAATCTCATTCTAGTCCTGAGGGATGTCATTAGACTAAACATAACTCTATGGACTATACATCTTATTGAGGATATTACTGAGCGCAGTGAATTCTGTTTCCAATCTCCAGTGGGAGATAAAAAACTCTGGAAAAAAATCTAAATGTACTTCTTTTCTAAAGTTCTTTTTAGGGATGAACAATATAAGGCAGTCTTAGCATTCTTTTATTGGTCAGTCCTTTATCACAACAAAGGACTAGATCAGAAAGATTGGGAAGAAAGAGAATAAAAAGCTAAGTTATTCATAGTGAATGTGTTGTCGTAGTGGGAAGTCAAACATAAGCATGATTTTGAAGTATAGAAACAATGGATTCTATGCAAAGCAGCATGTTTATTGCTTGAGAAATGAGGATAAACTAATTTGCTTGATGATTGAAGTTTTGTCTACAGAGCTCCAAATAATAGATTGAAAACATGGCAGTCTTGCAGTTATTTCCTAAGGTGTAGATTTTAACTTTGTGGAAAGCATCAACTTGGATACTTGACAAAATTGTAAAGACTATGAAATTAAAACTGGAAGCAGCTCTAGATACCTTCCAATCTAACAGATCACTTTGCAACCTACGTAGCTTTAACACATTTTCCAAGATCCCATTATTAGTTAGTGATAGAATTTTAGCTAGAACTCAAACACTGCCTCACTTTTATTTTTAAATTTTTTAAGTTTATTTATTTTACTATTTCAAGATCACTTTCTATTTTCATCTGTATTTTTACTACCCTATAAACCTCACCTGTGGGAAATATGGTAAAACTCTTGAAAAGAAACTTATTGACTCTAATGAGATATGCTTCTGACAGATATTAGTAGATATTTAATGGCTATTTTTTTCTTTAAATCTCTTGTTTAATTCCAAATTTATTGGGTCCAAGCAACATTATAAGAAGTAAATATTTCAGTTTCTTACAACACGATGAATGTGTCAATAATGAGAATACATAGGAACAAAAGCACAAAACTTTCTCCAAATTGCTCTCTTTCTCTCTAAACTTCACAGTCAAAATAGAATTGTGTTTGTTGCTTTATGTTTTTCTTGGTGAATCAGAAAGAAATTTATGGCTAATTTTTTGTCAGTCCTCTTGCAATAGGAAGGGAAAGATCGATGTTACTCTCCTTGATTTCTCTAATACCAAAGCTATTGTTTTTCTTTTTAGTTCTAGATGCAACTCAGAAATCCAAGAATTAGAGTATTATTCAACTCTGATACCGCACAATTCAGGCCAATGAGAGGGATACCTGTAGGTGGAGAATGAGGGTATCAGCATTGTATCCCCTAATTAACCTTCCACAATCGGCTTAATAAATGAGGATAGAAAGTGAAGGCGCAAAGCATGCTTGCTTAAGGACAGCGAAGTCCACAGAACAAAGTCAGAGAGAGATAAGTCTATGGGTCCCTGACTTCAATTCAGTGATTCTTCCTTGAATAAGAAAGAGAGAAAACTTTCCTCAGTAGCTACAGGCAGTGAAGCATTCACTCTGGTGCTTAACAAGCCAGTGAGTCCACCACATATGAGCTGAAGTGGGAAGATAGAAGTAGGAGGGGAAGGTTTCTACATCACATACCAGGTTCTCAATCTGGTTCTCAGCTTTTTAGTTTATTTTCTGATATACACTGTGGTCACCAGTAGATAAAAATTTCCATAGATTTTCACTTTTGCTTCTTTCCTTCCCCCTTCCTTCCTTCCTTTTCTTTTTTCTTCTTTTTAAAAAATGTATTATTATTATATATATAACAAAATTTACCGTTTTAACAATTTTTAAGTGTACAGTTCTCTAACATTAATTACATTCACATTGTATCACAACCATCACCACCATCCATCTTCAGCACTTTTTCATGTTTCCCAACTGGAACTCTGTACCCATTCAATGCAAACTCCCCATTCTCCCCTTCTCCCAGCCCCTGGCAATAATCTTTCTACTTGATCCCCATTTTCAACAACACTTATTGTTATCAGACTTATTAAGTTTTGCCTATCTAGTTGGTGCTAAATATTATTTCATTGTTATCTTATGTTTCTTTTTGTATGATTGAACAACATTTTATAAGTGCTTTGACAATTTGTTTTCATTTTTATGAAAAAACTAATTTAATATATTTAAATGTATGTATGCTTTGTTGAGAATATAATATATACATATAATTCATGTATGATATAATTCATCATTTCAAAATGTACAGTTCAATGATCGTGATTATATTCAGAGTTATGCAACCATTATTACAGTCAATTTTAGATCATTTTGACCCCTCTAATAAAAAAAATACTCATTAGCAAAAACTGCACAGTTCCTCCAACCTCCCCAGCCCTGAACAACCACTAATCTATATTCTGTCTTATAGAGTTTCCTATTCTGGATATTTCATATAAATACAGTCATAAAATATCTACTTTTTTCTGAAATTGGCTTCTTAGCATAATGTTTTCAAGGTCCATCCATGTAATGCTATATGTCAGTACATCAGTCCTTTTTCTTGGCAGAATAACATTCCATTGTATGGATATATCACATTTTATTTATCATTGTCAACACTTATTATTTGCCTTTAAAATTATATCCCTTATTATTTCATTGTAGCTTTGATTTGAGTTATCCTAATTACTAATGATGTTGAATTTTGAATAAAAGTATTTTATTTAGTTAGTAAGACAGGAAGAAATCTAATGAAGCATACACTATCAGGCAGATAGACACTGTGCAACTGGATTTACATTATTTTGTCATCAAGGCTTTTTTTTTTCTGATACTTTAACCCTATAAATTAGACATCATAATCATCATCATCACATATAGACTTTTTATAGATATATATGTACCTGATTAACAATTTTTTGTTTGTTTGTTCTTCATGTTTAACCACCTCAGTCTTCTCTCTGGTATCATTTTCATTCTGCCTAAATAGCAATCTTTAGAATTTCTGTTATTGAAAGATCCTTGGCAATAAACACTCAAGATTTATTCATCTAAAAATTCTTTATTTTGTCCTTGTCCTTGAAAATACTTTTATTGAGTACCTAATTTTAGGTAGACAGTTATTTTCTCACAGTAGTTCAAAAATATTTTACTATTTTCTGCCTTTCATTGTTGCTTTTGACAAGTCTGTTATCAAAATAATTGACTCTTTCATGGGTGATCTGTCTTTTTCCACTGCTATTTTTATGTGCTTTTCTTCCTTTGCCTCTCTTCCACTTTCTTTGTCATTTAAAAAAAGAAAATACTATAAGTCGCATTGCTGACTACTATTAATGAACACTTACAAGGTACCAGGTACTATACCAATATATGTACTTCTTTCATATCATTAATTTTCATGACATTCCTGTGAGTTACTATTAGTAGGCTTATTCTACAAAGAGGAGATTAGGCATGAATTGTTAAATTCTCAAGGCCACGTAGCCAGAAAGTGCTAGAACAGGCATGGGACCTGAGTCTTTCTGATTCCAGAAGCTGCACTCTTAGCAGGTTTGCACTCTTGTGAATTTTTACCCCTGCCCTCTCATGCACTCCTTTTGAACCTCACCTGAGCTTAAAATAGGATAGGTATTTCTGATGATAATTTATGTGTGATTCAACGAATATCTCCTGCTAAGCTAAAATGAGTCACTTTAAAAACCACATTCTTAGAAATAGATGGAAACTGTCATGGGATTATGTTGTCGAAAATCTACCACTAGGATTTTACAACTGTTTTAGTAATTTCATTTTTAGAAAGTGGAAAATTTATTTCTAAAAGCTATTGTCATCTATTTGCTAAGTTCCCTACGTTTATATGACTATATTTTTGCACTTTACAGAGATGCAAATGAAAATACTCTTTTTAGTTTTAAATTTTTATCTTAGCATGAAGTTGTTTACATATTCATTAATTGTCACAATATTTTGTGTTATTATTTAATAATTATCTATGTGACTTTAATATCCAATTTTGTTATTTTATTTTTAAATAATTTACAGAAATTCATTATATTTATATAGTATAAGCATATGATGGTTCTTTACCTTTAGGAGATCAACAGAATACATTAAATAAAACGGTGAGGATCACCAATTCTGTGCTTAAATTATTATTTCTGATTTTGGCCACACAGTACAAATATTTTTCCTAAAAATAGCAACTTATTTGATTAACTGAAAAAAAAGTATAAAAGAAATGCAATAAACTGCATTCTTTTTTTTTTTTATTTTTTAATTTTTTATTTTTTATTTTTTTGTGGTATGTGGGCCTCTCACTGCTGTGGCCTCTCCCGTTGCGGAGCACAGGCTCCGGACGCGCAGGCTCAGCGGCCATGGCTCACGGGCCCAGCCGCTCCGCAGCTTGTGGGATCTTCCCGGACCGGGGCACGAACCCGCGTCCCCTGCATCGGCAGGCAGACTCTCAACCACTGCGCCACCAGGGAAGCCCTAAACTGCATTCTTTACACACATAAGTTGTATAAATTTTATATCCTATCTAATAAAAAACAAAGAATGTACTCATCTTAGTAAAATAAAATATTTAGAGTTAGAACACTAGTCACCCTAAAGTAAGATTAACCAGACTAGTTATTCTATTTGTTTACATTTTTTAGACACTTGTTTTCTCCAAAACTCCTATACTCAGACTGTATTTAGTCTCTAAAGATACAATATAATACCATTGTTGAAACCCATATATCTTCTTATCCTTCAAATCTTGAAGTTCAACTTCAGTTCAACCAAGTCATATATTCTAGAAGCTTTGAACTGATGCAATTTGCTCTCTGGAAAAATCTATTATTGGTATCACTAAATATTCAATGGTTACATTTAATTAAATTATTACAGTAGCCACAACCCCATACCTGAGTATCTATTCTACCTAAAATGTTTGTAGCAACTGGGCATTAATCATAAGTTCTCTTCATCACAAGCACTAAAGTGCTGAAAATTCTTCTAGAAACTGTCCTAAATTCTGCCTCTATTATCTACACTCATTGACTTCCTTTGTAAAGTCCCTAACTGTCTCTTGACTGAACTATTGCCACAGCTTCCTAATTAGTCTCCCTGCATGAGTCTTTCTACTACAACCCATCTACAATGCAGAATCCTAAAATATCTTCATAATAATCCTATATTTAAAGAGCTTTAATGGCTCCCTGTTGCATCCTTGTTAAGGTTATAATCATATTGTCTTTGCAATCTCATCTCAGCATAACTCCCCATAGACCTCTGGACCTCTTTAAATATTCCTTCGGAGTATCCAGCAGTGAAAGCAAAGTAAACATTTCCCATCTTCTGCATGTATCATGACTCTAACAGTAGATTTTCTTTTCACATTCTGTCTCTTTCTGTATATTTCATCATCATCTTTACTTGACCAATTTTTACATATCTTTCAAGAACTAGCTCAAAATTTACTTTCTTAGTGATACCTCTCTGGATACTCCCAGGTAGTTTTCCATACTCTCCTCTATGTTTCCAAAGCACAAAAATTAATTTAAAATGTGACATATTTTGTTGCAATTATACACTTACATATCTGTCTCTTCCACAAGGTTGTGAATTCTTTGAGGATGGAAACCATGTCATATTCATCTTTGTAACCTTTGTATTGAATAGTTTTATGAATGAAAAAAATGAAGAATGATCAGAGTTTCTTTGTAATAGTTTTTGTTAGATAGAAATAGTAGCTACTCTGATCCTTTATGTTTAATAGTGATGACCTTTGGATACATCTTCAGCATTAAAATTCTATTATTTAGAGAAGTGTCAAAGGTATAGGCTGGCTTAAGTATTCTCTATTGTATGATCTCATGACATCCTGATTCATGTCATGATCTCATGACAACCTTGTCCTATGATTGCACATTTTTAACTTTATTGACTTAAAAAATGTTATGGTCTGTTTTTTCCTTATGGACTGTAAACATTCTGTAAGAGCAGTTATTATTTCTCTCTAGCTCATCAATATATCTGTAGGACTTTAAACAGTGCCTGACAATCAATCGAGTTTATTGAATTAATTTATTAATTAGTTAATGAGTTAATGGGCAGTGAACTCAGAGTTACAAGTGTGGGTTCCATTTTCCATCTCAATCATTTTCTAGTTCTTACAATGCCACTTTTAGAGTCTCCAAAATTGCATTTCCTCATATATAAAATGAGGCAAAATACCTGCCTTCTTATATTACAAGGTCTAGAAAGATCAGGGGAGAAAAGATGTATAATCAACTTAAAAACTGGAAAAGATGAACAAATATGAAGTATTATTACTCTTGCAAGGAACAACATGGCACTATAAGACAGTTCAGTAAAAATTAGGCTGGTGCTTTTATTTGTATAATTATAAAACATTCTTCTCTTTACAGCAGAACCTGTTGATTTACAAATTTTAGGAACCGAGCTTTAGGAGTGATAACTATCTCCAATATAATTTCTAGACAAATTGAAAAAGCTGCAAAAGAACCAGATTGTTATGAATTGAATGTGTCCCTTCAAAATTCACATGTGGAAATCCTAAGCCCCAATATGATAGTATTAGGAGCTGCGGTCTTTGGGAGATAGGTCATGAGTGTGGAAACTCCAGGAATGGAATTAGTCCCCTTATAAAAAAGACCCCACAGAGCTCTCTCACTCCTTTTATCATATGAAAACATAACAAGAAGATGATAATCTGTAAACCAGGATGCAGGCTCGCACCAGACACCAAATCTGCCTGCACTTTGATCTTGGACTTCCCAGCCTCCAAAACTATGAAAAACAAATGTTTGTTGTTTAAGCCACCCAGTCTATGGTATTTTTGTTGTAGCAGCCTGAATGGACTAAGACACAGATAAACTGAGATAATGAGTTATTATTGATAAAGCTGAACTGGAAAAAGAAATATGGCTTGGATCTATAGCCAAAACTAGGCTTTCATAATCCTTAAATTACCAGAATAATATGCCTCCAAAAGTACCTTAATAAATGTATAACACATAAGCAGAAAAAGCATAATTTCTGAGGATAAGCTGCTTTAACAAGAGAGATCTCAGATAAGACTCATGAGCAGGCATCCAGTTCCTTCTCCCAATCTCACTTAGCATCTGTTTGAGCAGTACGTTTGGATAAGAAAAGGCTAGACTTTTAAAAAATTTTTTCCTGGTTTTCCTTCTAGGAGTGAAGAGAGACAATTCTTCCACACAAAGGGAAACATGAGAAATGAAAAATAAGGAGTTCTCATAATCCTGACAAGCTCTTTGCTCTCTTACGTGGACATCCTGTTTCCACTTTCAGTAGCCCTCACACCAAATATCACCCACTGATCTTTTATGCATTTTCTAGCACCCATTATTGAACAGTTCAGATTTTTGACACAAAAGGCTTTGATATTGTTAAGGAAAATGTATTAATTAAAGTAAATACATGTTCCCACTGTACCTCAAATTGAAAATTCATCCTTATTCTAAGTTCAAATTCAAATAGTGCCCCGCCATATGGTTTGTTATGGACCATATGGTTTGAATGTTTGTATCCCCTGAAAATTTATTTGTTGAAGCTCTAACCCTCAAACTGATGTTATTTGGAGATAAGGCTTTGGGAGGTACTTAGATGGTGTCATGAGAGTGGGATTGTCATGACGTGGTATTAGTTCCTTTATAAGAAGAGACAACAGAGAGCTTGCTCATTTGCTGTCTGTGCCATGTGAGGACATGATGAGAACATGGTCATCTATAAGCCAGGAAGAGAGCCCTTTCTAGAACCTCATCATGCTGGCACTCTGATCTTGTGCTTCCAGCCTCCAAACTGTTAAAAAATAAATTTCTGTTGTTTAATCCACTAAGTACATAGTATTTTTCTATGGCAACTTGAGCAGACTAATGCATGGTCCAAGATAGTTCTCTGTATTTTTTATAGAGATCTTTTCAAAACATCAGTTACCTTGATATTGTACTGATGTTTCATAAAATGATCCAAAGTTGAAAATGGTAATGCCCTTCTCATAACCAAATATCAAGGCAGAAATTAAAATCCAAAAATGTAATCACTTTATTATTGTCAAAGTTCAAGATATTAAAAGCCTAACATTATTAAAACCTAAAGGAGGGTAAGAGCTCAGTTTGTTTCTAACCAACTTCTAGTTCTTAGTCTTGGATAGGGGTCTCATTCAGATTCTCTGTGTAGAGCAAGGGTAGATGCAACCAATCAATCTCTCCAGAGAATCTCATGTATTTTACTTCTTCATAGAGCATATAATACTATCATAAAGCTGGTTCCGCAAATAGTAAAATTAGAAAAAGTTAATCTTAGCTCCCAGAGAAACTATCACAGGAAAGATAAAGTTCCCAGACTCTGGTTAAGATGAAAGAAGAATATGAAGAAAGAAAGGTGAACAGACAAAATGTGGCTTTCAGCCTCATCACAAGACTGATCAATTTTGTCCTAGGTTTGTAGACTACTTGATCTGTGAGATCAAATCAATTGGGGAAAGTATGACTACATATTTGTGCTAGTTTCCTATTGTTGCTGTAACAAATTACCAAAAATTTCATGTCTTAAAACAACACAAAATTTTCTCTTATCGTTCTGGAGGTCAAATTCTACGCGAGGGCTTCCCTGGTGGCGCAGTGGTTGAGAGTTCGCCTGCTGATGCAGGGGACACGGGTTCGTCGTGCCCCGGTCCGGGAATATCCCACATGCCGCGGAGCGGCTGGGCCCGTGAGCCATGGCCGCTGGGCCTGCTGGTCCGGAGCCTGTGCTCTGCAATGGGAGAGGCCACGACAGTGAGAGGCCCGCGTGCCGCAAAAAATAAAAAAAAAAATTCTGCAGCGAGTCAGCAGGACTGTATTCCTTTGGAAGCCCTAGGAGAGAACCTGTTCCTTGCCTTTTTCAGCTTTAAGAGGCCACCGCATTGCTTGACTTGACTGCATCACTTCAACATCTGCTTTTCTATCATTCTTCTCTGAGTCTGACTCTCCTGCCTCCCTCTTATAAGGATCCCTGTAAGGGTCTTATATTGGGCCCACCCAGATACATCCAGGAAGATTTTCCCATTTGAAGATGCTTAACTTAGTCTCATCTGAAAAGTCCATCTGCCATATAAAGTAATGTATTCTGAGATTTTGGAGATTAGGACATGAATCTATTTGTGGAGCCACTACTCTGCCTACCATTTGAGAAGACAAAAAAAGGGCTGCTAATGTATAAGCATCTCTCATTAAGTGTTATTTGAAACATACCCATCTTCCAAAGAAACTAGAATTTTGCCCTCAGGGCATCTATTATTTTGAAGTCTTACTTGACACTGCCTTATAACATCAGCTTCTTAATTCTTTTTCTACTTTACGCTTTGTGTCTCTGATGCAGGCCAATATTGAATTGACCATGGGACACAGTAACACAGGATGCACCATCTCTCATGAGTGCTACCCACTAACACTTGCTTTCTCCAAATTCCCAACATTCTGCTTTGATCTCTGCTCCAGCTAGTTATAAAGGCACCTTCCAGTAGGTTATCCATAATTTGTACTTTTGCATCATTTGGGGAATCATCAGCAATGTACTCCTGAGCCAAAGCTGCAGTTGCTATACCTGAAGCTTGTGCTCACACGTGTCTAGTGAGGACTAATATCTCTGCCATGAATTCTCCACTGGAATTTTTGTCATTTACTCATTACCTTTAATATTTTCCAGGTCTTAAATAATTTTTATTATTTCAATTGTAGGGCATTTAATCCATTTATTTCTACTATATTCCTTTCTACTAGACTAGACTATGACTCTAGTGAAAATTTCTGATTTTGGTCTCCAAATATTTTCAAGAAACTCAAATGAAATTTTTAAGTGGTTTAGCCAGCATCTCAACTTTCCAGTAGGGCTGGAAATATTTCCTGAATTGGACAGTCTTTTTCCCCTTTCTTTATCTTTATTTGTGCACCCAGACTTTTTGTTTCTCAAAAGTATTCCATTAGACTTTATGTTATGAAGTCTCTAGTAGTAATAACTGTGAAGGTAAGGAATTCTAGTTCTCTCAGTCCATTGAAATAAATCTTGTTCACCTTCACCTTCTTGATATGGATAATGGTACCTAGAAGGGCTTTCCCACGATATCAATGTTGCAAGAAATCAATAAAACTTAAGTGGATTGTATTGAAATATTTGTATAGCAAATGTAAACCAATTTTCTCTCTGGACTTTTAAACATTCATTTCAGTTGGTACCTCATATAACTGTTTCATTTTAAGAAACCATCAGGGTAAACCATTCATTGCAATTTATTAATCATGGTTCTCTGTGACAAGATGATTAATGTATAGCTGTTTCATCAAAATCATTGGTTTAATCTCTATACAGGCTGTATATCATAATCATAGCTAGCTGTTATGAAAATATTTATTATTGGCTATAAGGGGTCTTTGGAAAGCGAATATAAAGGGATAAGTGCAATTACATCATTGCTGTAGGAAAACAATAATTGAAAACATATTTCACACTGACCATTCCATTAAATTGGTTACTAAAAATAAATCAAAACAAAATATCTATCTTTTTTTTTTCAAAATATCTATTTTATCAATGTTCTCCATTTATGATTCTTTGTAAGTGATGCAAAGAGTCATAAGTAAGAACAAAGATAAGGAAATAAAATTTCCAGGTAAACATAAGTAAATTTGTATGAGAAGTTTTTGGTTGATTATATATTTCCCTTATATACATTTTCAATCATCATGAACATAATTATATTAATTTTGATAGCTAAAGTTAAAAACTTCAAAGACATTCCAGTCAAGATGATTCTGAGACTTCAAACATTAATCAACTACTTGCAACTCCAAACAAACAGCAATGATAGAAATAAATGTTTAATTACATTTAAAAGGCATAGCTGTGTATGAGAGCAAGCTGTACATCTCCAAGGACAATGTATTAACATGAAACACAATGAACATAAAAAGAACAGTGACTGACAGCTAACTCTGTGTGCTTACTGGACTCTTGGAAATGAACCCAGGAAAAGGTGGCCTGGAGTTTTTTTTTCCTTCTGATTAAATAAAATGGAAAATAGGCCACACATGTCAGGGGACCAGAGCCAGACTGAAGGTGGAATCAGTGGCTTCTGTCCTTCTAGCCCTCCTGGGAAAGGATGCTGAAAAGAGTCGAAATTGTTGCCCAGTCTAAAGTTTGAACTTCTACCTGAAGAACCTGAAGAAAGCAGAGAGAGTTGCACAAATAGACTTTAGCAAAGCTGTTAAATACACCAGATACATTTCAATTAGTATATGACTCTCGGGCTGAGAGTCACAATAAAAACTGTTTCAAAGATGAGGCCTCCAGGAGGCTAGGTAGGGGCTACAAAACTGCTAGATGGGGAGGGGATAACTACCACTCAAATGAGATAAAAATTAAAGTTTTAAAGTACAAGAAGAAAAAAAAGTGTAATATATGCAATAAAAGGTAGTCCCAAATTGAACAACTAGGAAAATTTATTCTTGAAGCAATACAAATAATAGAACAATCTTAAAGGATTTAAAAAGGAATTTTTTCTTTATACAATCCTGATGAGAATATAAAATGGTACCATTACCTTGAAAAACTGGCCGTTGATAAGCTTAAGGAAATTAAACATCCATACCCTTGTGAGCTAAACATTCCATTTCTACATATTTATCCAAGCTAAATAAAAATATATGTTTAAAAGAGTAATATAAGAATGTTCACAGATGTAGTTATAATAGTCCCAAACTGTAAACAACCCACAGAGGAGAATGTATAAGCACGTTGTGGTTAACTCATACTATACAATACTACTGTATCAGACATCCATGTTGTAAACTGCTCATGAGGGCCACATGGCAAGGAACTGCACATGGCTTCGGGTAGCTGAAAGTAGTCGTGGGCAATAGCTGGTAGGAAACTGGGGGCCTCATTCCTACAATCGCAAAGGAATTAATGCTGCCAGAACCAGTCAGCTTGGAAGATGTCACTATCTTGGTGAGAAGTGCACCCCTGGTCCACAACTTGATATCAGCCTAGTAAGACACTGATTAGAGAATCCCATCACACTGTGCTCTGTGCTCAGGTATCTGACCTGCAGAAACTGTGAGATAATAAATTTGTGCTGTTTTAAGCCACAAAGTTTGTGATAATTAGTTATACAGCAATATGAAATTAATATAGTGAGGAATCTTGTATGTGCTATTCCTTATTACACTGAAGGTTCTAGCCTGGGACTGCCCACTAAACTTCCTGTGATGATGGAAATGTTCTATTTCTATGTACAATATGGTAGCCAGTAGCCACATGTGGCTATGGAACACTTGAAATATCTCTATAGCAATTGAGGAACTGAGTAGTTAATTTTATTTAACTTTAACTGACATATTTAAATAGCCATATATGGTTGGTGGCTAAATAGAGTGGACAGTTCTAGCCAATGCAATAAGTAAATAATAAGTCTAAGTCATAATTTTTATTAAAAGTTACACATTTTCATAATGACTAGACTGCTTGCATAGACAATTAAAAACACAAATGCAAAATATTAGAACCCCTCAGGGAGTTTTATGATTTGATATGTATAAGAAAGAAATACAAAAAAATCAACAGTGTTTCTATTCACCTGTAAAAGTCAAATAGAAATTGAAATTTTAAAGTGATCCTGTTAAAAATAGCAACTAAAGTTATAATCTGTATATAAATGTAGCTAAATATAATAGAATTTTATGTAGGATATTATAAAAAATTTGTGATGACTATTAGTCAGAACTAAATAAACTGAGATATATTTTTCATGAATGGGAAGACGATACCATAAAAGTGTCATATCTCCCAAAATCAGTCCATAAATTCAACATAATCCAATCAAATTCCCAGCAAGATTTTGGTAGATATTTACAAGTGGTGATCTCACCGATACTAATGATGTTATAAAAATGGAAATAATTGCGGTGTTAGTGCAAGGATAACAAATACATCAGAAAGAAAATATTACCTACAGATATAAGACAATTTTCTGTATGATAGAGGTGACATTAAAAGTAAGTAGAGAAAATATTGACTGTTTAGTAAATGGATAATTGGATTATCCATATTGAAAAGCAGAAAATTATATCCCTAACTCACACAACATACTATAAATTAATTTCTAAGTCCCACATTTTAGAAGTAAATTTGAAACAACAAACACAATAAACAAACAATAAAGAGGAGCACTATTACTTCAAGCCAAGGATGAATCTCTTAGACAAGGCACACAAAGTACAAACCCTACAAGAACAGATTGATAAATTAGACATTACAGTTGAAACTTTCTGTATGGCCAAAGATACCGTAAACAAAGTCAATAAATCAATGAGAGAGGATGAAGCAGAGTCAATGAAACTTGTACAGATATACCTTTATTGCACTTCTCAGGCACTGCATTTTTTACATATTGAAGGTTTGTGGCAACCCTGCACCAAGCAAGTCTATCAGTACCATTTTTCCAACAGCATTGGCTCACTTCGTGTCTCTGTCACATTTTGATAATTCTCACAATATTTTAAACTTTTAAATTATCATTTACTTGCTATGGTGATCTGTGATCAGCAGTCTTTGATGTTACTATTGTTAATTGTTTTGGGGCACCAAGGACTGCCCCCATATAAGACAATTAATTTAATTGATAAATGTTGTCTGTGTTCTGACTGCTCCATGAACTAGCCATAACTCTGTTTCTCTCCCTCTCCTCGGCCCTCCCTATTACCCGAGACACAAAAATATTGAAATTAGGACCATTAGTAACCCTACAACAGTCTCTAAGTGTTCATACGAAAGGAAGAGTCTCACATCTCTCACTTTAAATCAAAAGTTAGAAATGATTAAGCTTAGTAAGACATATGGAAAGTGAAGATAGGCAGAAAGCTAGGCTTCTTTCCCCAAACAGCTACATTGTGAATGCAAAGGAAAAGTTCTTGAAGGAAATTAAAAGTACTACCCCAGGGAATGCACGAATGATAAGAAAGCCAAACAGCCTTATTGCCAATAGGAAGAAAGTTTTAGTGGTCTGGATAGATCAAATCAGCCACAACATTCTGTTAAGCCAAAGCCTAACCCAGAGCAAGACTCTAACTCTCTTCCATTCTATGAAAACTGAAAGAGGTGAGGAAGTTGCAGAAGAAAAGTTTGAATCTAGCAGAGGTTGATTCCTGAGATTTAAGGAAAAAAGTCGTCTCCATCGCATAAAAGTGCAAGGTGAAGCAGCAAGTGCCGATGTAGAAGCTTCAACTAATGCTGGAATATTTATGAGTCTTCAAGTAGTTTTTCTGCCTTCTATTATTCCTATTACAACTCAGGCTACATCTGGTTCCAAGAACACTTTTCCTTAGGTAGCATTTATTCCTCTTTAGTCACTTAAATAAACTTATGGTACTTCCCTTTCCCTATGGTCTTGAATTTAAAGTCAGGAATTCAGTCTATATTTTTTTAGACATTGGACATTTAAATGCTATATGTAATTCACCTTTTATTTTCTAACAATTTCTCCCACATGGATTTCTCTCCCATTCTTTTCTGCCAAATCATGCTCATTACTCCTTGAAGTATTGGCCAATAAGAATTTTACTCTAATTTAGCCTACTTTGTGTTTATTCAATGAATATTTTTTAGTTACCTAATAAAGATAATAAAGTGCTAGAGCCATAATATTCATAAGAAAGACATGATCCTTGCCCTTAATAAGAAACTTATATTGATATTTGTGCAGAAGTACTTGGTTCCTATAGGATGCTACTGTCTCTTGGGTATATGTCTTAGCTCCTGAATCAGAGTGTTAGTTACTTTGAGTTTGTAAGCTGGTTTTCTCTCCTTTCCTCTAATCTGCTATCCTGTCATCCACTTTAAAAAAATATATGTAAGTAGCAAATAATTGCTAATTCCCTTAACAAATCTAATCCCCCTCCTTGTGTGTGCCACATTCCACATATTATGCAGGGAAGTAAATCTACTGAATTGTGCCTTGTGTTCATCCTTAAACTTCCCCTGGGCATCTAGTCTACCTAGCACTTGTTAAAGTTGGATGCTTGAAACAGGTTGTAATATTAAAAATTCAATATTCTGTCTCATCCCTGGTCAATAACATCTTTCCTTGATTCCTCCAATTATAATATTGATTGACTACTTGGAATTTCTAGTCTACTACTATTTAATTTACTGCTTTTCTCCATTCTCACATGTAAATCATCTGACTCCAAAACACCTACTTCATATGGTAGAATAGATCTTAGGTGGACTAGATGTAGCTAAAATTCTTGCTCTCAAGAAGATCTATCTTTTAGGCTTACATCCTAGAATGCCATTATCATTAAAGTCGGTTCAATCCCTTGGAATTTGCCTCAACTTGCATCTTACATAATTACCAAGCTCTCCTGTGTTGTACTTATACAAAATGCTAGCATTGCCTCAGGAAAAAATTGTCTTTGCTTCCTTGTTAAATTTGATTTATTATCTTCAGAGCCCATTTCATTTCACTACTGACTAATCATAAAAAAATGAAAACAAAAACACATGCCCAGCAGGGCCTAAATGTTTTCAAACTCATTGTACAAAGTAGAGGACACAGAGAGAGGGTGTAGCTCTGGGCGGCAGCTGTAGAGCCAGCATCTGGGTTCCACGATAATCACCTCTAGTGAATCACACCAGAGAAAGAGCAGAATCACAGCATGCAGTGAGCCCCAGACACCTCCACCTGTTTTTGAGACTGCACCGTGTTTATCAGGGTTGCAACTTGTGACATCTGGCAGTTTTTCTTATACTCTCTTTTCCTTGAGAGAAGAAAAAGAAAAAGAGAGACAATAAGAAATGTCATTACTGGCCAGCAGCTGGAAGATATTTGTGATTAAATTGCTGTATGTTTAAAGTCTTCAAATCATGTTTGTATGGCTGAAGGGCAGGAACTTGAAGGTGAAATATTTACAAATAAATACATTTGTTCATTACTCCTATGGTATATAAATATGCCAGGTTGCTATCATTTTTTTAAGATTCTCACAGATAGCAGTTTTTTGAACACTTGCAACTACAAACATACTTATACATTTCACAGTTTTCACAAATAGATGAAGGTAAATCTGAATGACATTCAAACAATGTGTGTGTAAATTAGTAGGTGGATGAATAGTTGCCTATCTACTAACAAGCATAGTAAAATAAGTCAGCTTCTTGGTTACCTTCTGTGGTAGATAGTATTATTAGTCTCCAAATATTCACCACCCACTTACTTACACCTGCCCCCACTCATGGGAGAAGTATAATTCCATGCCCCAATGATGTTGGGCTTTGCCATGTGACTTGTCTTGGCCAATCGGATTTGAACAGATATAACAGATGCCTCATCTTATCAGAAGTCTTTAGAAGTATTGCAGGTTTCTGTCAATCACCTTGAACTTCTGCATTCTGCCATTACAGCAGTACATTGTAGTAGTGGCTGATTTTTCAGCCTGGGTCCTGCTCATGTGGAGCAAAGCCAAACGCAGAAAGACCTAGTGGCAGCCCACCAATTCCAGCAAAACCCAGCCAAGTGAAGCCAACTCTCAGCATTTGTGTAACATATGTGAGAACTAAATAGTGTTGTCAGCCTTTGAGATTTTAGGATTGTCTCGTGATGGAGAAAAAGTTGCTTGATATAATTCTGTCCTCTTTTAGATTTGGGCAATGTGAGCCCAGTAAATCAGTCTCATGTCCCTGGCCACAAGGATTTCTTCAGGATTAGTATCTGATCCAAGAGAGAATAATCAGAGGAAAGAGGAAACTATCTCCACTATTGGAGTTGCAAGAGGGTGGGAAGGAGCCAGACTCAAGCTGCTGGCATAAACCTGGTCAGCATAAGTGGACAGCCAGCCTGACAACTCCACCAATACAAGGCAAAACTAAGAGATGGAGAGGTCAAGACCAAGTTCTGATGATGTCATATGACCCTTCAGAATCCAGTTATGCCTGATCTTTGACCTTTGTTTTTGTTTCTCTTACAACTCCAATCCCTGAATGATGCAGAACTCCTGACGGAGGTTGAGGCATTTGGAGATGAGCATCTTGCAAACAGGCTTTCTGCTAATGTCTATATTTGAGTAAAACCATTAAGAAAATGTTTCATAAATTGTTTAATTTTTGTGATGTCCCTTAATTTAAATGTCAACTTTGCAAATGGCGATTTCAGCAAATGGCGGGCTGAGGGGTAGGGGGTGGAGAAGCATACATATTAGGATTGTATTAGAAAAATCTTCTTTGGATATATTGATTCACCAGATAAATGATCTCTATTTTATATTTTAATTTCAAAAAACAAGTCATCATTTCAAATTAGAAATTCCAGTAAGAAGTTTTGCATCTTATTTCTATCTTTGACAAAAATCAAACCTATAGAAAAATTGGAAGAATTTTACAACAGGTACATATGCAACCAGTACATAGCTAGATTTACACATCAGTATTTTTTTCAAAATTGTTTTCTTTCTCTAAATACATGGACATATTTTTTTTCATTTCCTGAACCATTTGAAAGTAATTTATAGCCATTCTATAATTTCTCTAATGAATATATTGGCATGGATCTCTTAAGAATAAAAGCATTCTTTCATATAACCACTATATCAATGTCATATCTAAAAAATTAATGCTATTTTAAAAATACAACCTAATATGCTGTCCATATTCATGTCTTAATTGTTCTTAAAATTTTTAAGAATTTTTTTGGTAAATCTCCAGGATCCAATTGCATTTGGTGAATTATATTTGTTCTTTTTTGATCTGTTTAGTTTCTTTCAATGTTGAACTGTCCCTCTATCTTTTAAATTTCTCATAATATTGAATTTTTTTGATAAATCCAGGCCTTTGATCTGTTAGAATGCATCACATTCTTGTTTTTTCTTATTGTTTCCACATGAATAGATTTAGCTTAATAATTTTGGCAAGAATAGTGCAGAGGTGTTATTATATGTTTCTTACTGTTTCACAATAATAAGAACATTGTATCAGGTTGTCCTATCATTGATGATACAAAGTTTGGCCACCAAACCATTCATTTGTAGAGAGCCATTTATTTGTGTTAGTAATTAATAAGTAATCTCTTGTGTTATATCTTGAAGAGGTAGAAATATCCTTGTTTCCAACAACTTTTCACACAGCGGTTTCAGCATCTATTGATAATGCTTGTCTGACTTAATTTTTACATTAGAGCTTGAAGATGTTTATTTTTCTGTCATTCCTTCCACATTTATTAGTTGCTGTTCATCTGTGAATCCTTATCTCCATCCCTTCATCCTTTCCATTTTCTTTATACCCACCTTCAAATTAACCATTTGCATTATTTACTGTTTATCCTTTCTCTGTGTGTGCAATATATTACATATTACAATTATATATGCATATATGAGGATATACATGTATATATATTTTCTAATACAAAGGGTATCATACTATATAAACTCTTGATGTATCTGAGTTAATTCAAAGTTAATTTCAAAGTTAATTACCTTTTTATTATATGACTGAATAGTGCTCCATTGTGTGGCTGTTCTATATGAATATATCTTCTATGAATGGGTATTTAGTTGTTTTTTTTTAACATCTTTATTGGAATATAATCACTTTACAATGGTGTGTTAGTTTCTGCTGTATCACAAAGTGGATCAGCTATACGTACACATATATCCCCATATCCCCTCCCTCTTGCTTCTCCCTCCCAGCCTCCCTATCCTGATATTTGGTTTTTATTCAAAATTTTCTAATTCAAATAATGGTGCAATGAATAACCTAGTATATTCATTATTTTGTATTTGCGGATATGTATATACAAGGTAGAGCCTTAGAAGTAGGATTTCTGGATCAAAGTGCAAATGTACATGTAATTTTATTAGATATTGGCACATTGTGTTCCACAGAATTTTCACCATCACACGCATAGCCTCCCTCATTATCAATGAATTTTCACCATCACACGGATAGCCTCCCTCATTATCAACATCACTCACGAGCGTGGTACATTTGTCACAACTGATGAACTTATATTTGACACATCATTATCATCCAAAGTTCATAGTTTATCTTAGGGTTTACTTTTGGTGTTGTACCTTCTATGGCTTTGGGCAAATGCATAATGACATATATCCATTATTGTAATTACATACAGAAAATTTTCACTGTCCCATAATGTCCTCTTTGCTCTGCCAATTAATCCCAACCTCCCCAACCCCCTACAAGTACTGATCTTTTCATCATCTCCTTAGTTTTGCATTTTCTAGAATGCCATATAGTTGGAATTATACAGTATGTAGCCTTTTCAGATTGGCTTCTTTCACTTAGTAATATGCATTTAAAGCTCTTCCATGTATTTTCATAGTTCATTAGCACTTTTGTTTTTAGCATTAAATAATATCCCATTGTCTGAATGTACCACAGTTTATCCATTCAGTTACTGAAGGAAATCTTCATTCTTTCCAAGTTTTGCTAATTATGAATAAAACTGCTATAAACATCTGTATGCAGATTTTTGGGTAGGCATAAGTTTTCAATTCATTTTGTTGAATACCAAGGAGTGCAGTTATTGGATCATATGGTAAGAGTATGTCTAGATTTCTAAGAAACAACCAAACTGCCTTCCAAAATAGCCCGTACCATTTTGAATTCTCACCAGCATTGAAGGAGAATTCCTGCTACTCCATCAAATCCTCACAAACATTTGTAACACATTAGAAGCATAAAGAAGTCCTGATATGTAATACTGGGAATAGGTATGGAAGCATACATCATCCCAAGATCATCTCCTCCATTTGGAATGGAGAAGAAACTACAGTTAAGTGGATATTCATGTCTTGGCAATGGCTGACCAAAGTGCCTCTGAGCATACATTTATCATGATTATCAGCAGCACTGGGCATTTAGTGAAGTGATCTATGCTTTATTGATCCCACTGTCATGACTTAGACACAAGTCAGTGGTTATCATGGCCCAGCAAGAAGTCCTGGGTTAGAGAATGTGTGATACTGCTTGTGAGAGAGCCTCACCTGGGAACTCCCAGAACTATTGGGAGAATCCTGAGTGTTCGTATTCTGCAGAGTGGGTGCATATGGTGCAGAGGAATACTATTTTATAATTTTTAATTTGAGTTACTTTTTCTTAGAAGAAAAGAGGGAAAATGTTACATAGAAATATCCTTGAAATAACACTAATGTATTAAAAATTCTTGCATGAAAAAAAATTTAACTACTCTCAGTAATAAATTAGTTCCAACTTATCACAAAATACCTGGACACTTGGGACAGTGTCCTTAAGAGCCATTGTTCTAGAGAACTGATTCTCCATTGTTCATATTTGGCTCTCAGTGCTTCACAAAGTGCCTGTCATGTGAAGGGCTTAAATGTTTTAAGCACATACATTAGGACACTTTTAGATGTAAGTCATTGAAAAATCAACTCAAACTGACTGAAGTAAAAGGGGAAACTCATTGGTTTCCAGAACTGAAGATTCTAGGAGTAGCACCAGCCTCAGACAAAACTCTATCTGGCTACTGAAATATCATCAGTTTTTTTTTTCTCTCTCTCTCCCTATTTTATTTGTTCTTTTCTCCATGTACTGGAACGATAGCCAGAGGGCTCTGATTTTCCCGCATACTCATTACTTAATAATTCTCATCCTGTTCTATAACATATGTTACACCAACCAAAGATATTGTCCTGACACTTAAATAAACAATAGAATTTATTTGTGTTTTATCCTGGATTCATAAAGTAAGTGAAGAGCTTTTAAAAAGAAATTGTCTTCATTAATGATAGTTCTGCATAAAGAACCCAAAAACCTAAAGAAGGAATTAAAAAGGCATTAAGCTATGCATTAGGGAAATAGCAAAAGTATAAATTATTAAATACACTGTAGATTTTGTATTTTAACTAGCCAGATTTATGACATGGAGAGTTTGGGAGAAAATCATTAAAGTAATCTTTAATTCCTATAAAGAATTTTTAATCTATGTTTTAAATTTCAAGAAGGTCATAGGATATTAAATATTAGAGATTTAGTCAAGTGACTCAAGTCATTTCTCAATTTTACAAGACTAGTGTTGAGAGAACAAGATTATTTTACCTCCTTTATTAATGCATTCAGTTTTCCTTATTCTTCATAAAGCATATTAAAAATGGGAGAGAAAAAAAGATTTGTAGTCATGTACTAAATTCAGTACAGTAGTGTAATTGCAGATCAATCTTGTTCTTAATAATAACATATGGCCTTCTCTAACACTATGAACTTTAGGCATTTTATTAACATTCAAGTTTCAAATATAAATGACTATCAAGAGTTTGGTCTCAGTTGAGGGAATCCAATCTGCAAGATTTTATTTATAAGATCTATCTTTACAACATTTATAGCATAACTTTTTTCCATAAAACTATTAACCTAAGTTTGTTATATATTTTATTGTTCTTTCTCCAAGGCAAGATTTTATTCTAAATGGTATGTATACATATATCAATACATGAACAGCCATTAGTATACGTCAAGCAATTGTCAGAGTAAATGCTGTCAAAGAAAAATCCATCACTTTCAACAGTAGTTATGACTAAATCTATTTTTAATGATTAAACCAATCTTGCTTTTTATACTATCAATATTTTTTCTAATATTTAGGTTCTCATACATGAAAATAACTTATCTAAACTTCTTTCTGTACTATTGATTTATTGATTACTTGCTTAACCCAGAGTCATGTTAAAAATTTTAATGGGAAGAAATATACTAAGTCCATCATTATAGGTATAAGTATGGTCTATATATTTCTGGAATTCATCAGTGACCTCAGTTTTTAAAATGTACTAACTTCATCCTTAACCACTGATAAACTTTCAGATGCTAGAATTTACATCCAGGAGCTCTTGTACCCTTCCTTCTCTGTTCAAGGTATAGACAATTTTGATTTTCCTAGAACTTCATTGCATGCATGAACTTCTATGCCCTCAAAGACACAACCTGGCTACTTTGCACTACAGTTGTAGCTCACTCCCTCTCCCACATTCAGCACCCATCAATTCATGGATATAGATGAGAAAACTTTGTTTCATCTCACCTGACATACATTCTCTCTCCTTCTCTGTTCCTAGCCCTATGTTGCTGCTGCTTATACTTTACTTTCCAAGATTTCTGAAACTCCTCACATCATGGGGCAACCACGACTTGCTTAGTCTGTTCTCAAGTTTTGTTTACACATTCTTAGTTTTCCACTTACCAAAGGTAAAGGACCTTCATTCTTTTTACTAACAGTTACTATATTATTGCTCTCTTTCTTTAATACTTTGTTCAGCAAAAAGTAATTTTCTTCTCCTCGTTTCAGTCAGTCTCCAAGGCTCTATTTTCAGTTCCCTGAGTCCTTCATCCACTCTATGGCCATTTTAAGTTTTGGCTTATGATGTACTGATGAGTCAAATGGCAGAATAACATTTGGTGTCAACTGCATATGTAAGAACTCGTGGAATGAACAGGATTTTAACCATATAGCCATGCAGGATCCACAAAAGTGGGTCCGTCTTAGCACCTTCTTCAATTGGGACAGCTATACTTTCAAATCTGAACTTTTTGTCAGAATGTGAAGATTGGTGGGAATATTTGAATATTAATAATATATTATACTTGAGGAGTTTGAGACTAAATTAACATGAATCATATATGATCATATTAGAAAGCTTAACACTATTTTACTGTTCCATTATGATGAGTTATTATATAACAGGAAACACCTAAGTCTGCCACAAAATTCCTGTACAACAAAGGCTTATATCTTCCTGATGCCATTTTGCCCTTCCGAATGATTCAGAAGTTTCAGAACTGTTTGGGCCAGGCCAGGCCCTGTTATCCATTTGAAAAATACCAAACACACTAAGAGTTTGGGTTGCAGTGTATGGCCTTTTAAAAATTTAATTGGTTATGTAATTTCTCTTGAGAAAAAAACTGGCTTCTTTCAAATAATTATAAAATATATGGAGGTAAGGAAGAAATTACCCTTAACTCAGAAACAGTGATAATAGTCCTGATAAAATTCACAAAGAAAGAGGCTTCTTGCCCTTGTGACTCCAGGAAGTTCCATGTTTTCCTTCTTAAATCACTTTCAAGAGAAAACACATTTCCAGTTTGATTGAGCAGAATGTCAAATACTGATGGAACTATGAAGTTAAGTAGTGGGATTACTGTGCTTAAGGGGCAGTGCCCAAGTATTGTCCACTGTTGCTCATTCTTCATCCATGCAGGGAGCAGAGCTTTGTAAGGTCTGCCATCAGCAAGAACCATGAATTGTAACTCTCTTATTTCACTTCTAGCCCACCCTCTTCCAGGGAGGTGGTTTTTCAAGAAATTTCTATGCATATTAGTCATCTATATTTCTCTTTCTCCCCACAAGTAAAGCAGAGCCTGATGGATCCAAGACTTAAATCTGAGTAAATGAGTAAATAGAAACCCTTCCTTGACTATTATCCAGGAGCAGCCCACACCCCCAACCTAGAAGTATGCACAGAAGTTTCCAAAATTGAGTAGCTTTTGAAAGTGGTACTTTGATTCCTATTCAGCAACTCTTCTTTGTAAACAGCTCCTTTAGATTTGCATTGAAGGTGGGGGCAGAAAGGTAGGTAGAGCGATGGTTAAAGGCAATTGGCACAGTAAGATTCAGGCATCACTTAGTTTTAAGCCACAAAGCCATCATTTACTGTCAAAAACATCACCTTTAATGGCTTACATATAGCAACTGGTGATGATGAATGTCAGTGTGAATTATAAGTCAAGCATTTTGTGAGAAGAGGAACTAAAAGACAAAGGAAGCAACAGAATCTGCTTTCAGGTGCTCCAGAACCATGAAGAGAAAAATGAGATATGAAATAATTATGAAAAATGTGGTGACCAAGCCATCTTGAAACAATGATTTCCTAGTTTCATTGTTGTTAAATGTATTTTAACAAATGTAAACATATTGCCAAATGCTCCTAAAATGTGGTTAATTTTAATGATAATAAGTTAAGAGTATTAACTGAAGGTTATTTTAAACAGAAATAGGTTAAACAGCATGCCTCATAGGTCCTTGTAGTTTTAGTCTAATCTCCTATGGCTTTTTTTTTGGTTACATTCTTTTTCATGTTCTTTTCCTTTATGGGTTATCACAGGATACTGAATACAGTTCCCTGTGCTCTACAGTAGGACCTTGTTGTTTATCCATCCTATATATAATAGTTTGCCTCTGCTAATCCCAAACTCCTAATCCTTCCCTCCCCCCCCAACTTGCAACCACATATACAGGCTCCTATAATTTATTTATCTAAAAGTGAACTCTGAGAACTGAAATATCTTTCCATCAAGAAATCATGCTTGATTTGTATGTGGAATACTATACTTGCCAATGTAATAGAGTGAACTAATGTTTTATAGAAGGGTCTATGAGTTGACAAAAAGTCTGATACATGACCATTGTGAACATATTTTCACAATACATTTCTCTCTACCTGTTGAATGTCCATTTTCTATATAAAATAAGAATATTTTAGGTATATTGCATATTTGATGATTTAATGGACAAATTTAATATCACTTGTACCTCAAATCAGGTGCTGACACCAGAGAGCACTTGGAGAGTTGATATTTGATAGATTCTTAAAGAGAAAGAAAATTGAAGAAAAACTAAATTGAAACAGCAATATGTAAGAGAAACCATAATCTCAAACTTCAAGAGTTTTAGGTTCAGATGTAATGAGTTTGCCAAAGCCAAAACAAAATCAATACAAACAGAACATTCAAGTGATAGTAGTTACTGATTTTAGCTTCTCTTGATCATATTTTGCATCATAGTTTGCACCAACTTAGTATACTGGGTATAGGTGTGCTGACATAACATATGCGCGCCAGGTTGCGTGTATATATATATATATTTATATATATATATGTATATATATATACATATATTTATATATATATACATATTATATATATATGTATATATATATATATATATATATACATATATATATATATGTTTGAATCCTACAATAAACCTGTCAGTATAGAAATAAAAGGAACAGGAACTGGAAAATATCCAGCCTGGCAGACTGTCTTGCATCTGCAGGAATAATAAATGTCAACATAGAAACTGCTAATATTACTTGAGCACTTACTATACACGAGAAAATTATATCAATTCTCTCATTTCATTCTCATCTCAGCTCTATAATTTAGATACTTTCATCTCACATGGAGAACCTGAGGGTTTTGGTGATGTGATATTATATTGTCCCATCTGGGCCACACATATAGGGAGTGTTGAAGCTCCAAAGACTTTTTTCTTAGTCAGCATGGGTACCACCACCCACACAGACACCACTCATTCTGCATTGTCATCAAATGTCTTCCTAATAATCAGAATCCAATGCAGGCCTCAACTCTTATTGCCTCAATTTTTTTCGGAATTTCTGTTGACATCTAAAGGGAAGAACTGAGATTGTAAAGGTGAGGGAGAGCCTTTAAACTGGGAGGGTTTGGGACTTCCCTGGTGGTGCAGAGGTTAAGAATCCACCTGCCAATGCAGGGGACATGGGTTCGAGCCCTGGTCCGGAAAGATCCCATATGCCGCGGAGCAACTAAGTCCGTGCACCACAACTACTGAGTCTGCGCTCTAGAGGCCGCAAGCCACTACTACTGAGCTCATGTGCCACAACTACTGAAGCCTGTGTGCCTAGAGCTTGTGCTCTGCAACAAGAGAAGCCAACAGAGTGAGAAGCTGGCGTACCACAACGAAGAGTAGCCCCCGCTCGACACAACTAGAGAAAGCACGCATGCAGCAACGAAGACCCAATGCAGCCAGAAATAAACAAACAAATAAATAAATTTATTTTTTAAAATTGAGTTTTTTTTCTTTTTCTTCAGTATCTTGACACTGTAACTAGCCCAGTGATACTTAAAATGACTCTTCTTATCTCCAGAGATACCTGAGTCCCAACAGTAGTAATTCCTTCAATACTAGGTTCATTAACATATGAAATATGTCTACATGCCTCTGAATCTATTTATATTTCCTCTCAATAAACATATTAAAACATGCTGACTAAATCTCTGTTCAAATTAATTCGTAATTTGACCCTCTTCATTGACTAAAAAACAGTTGAGGATTTTAGCGTCACATGCTCAATTATTTCTAGAGTTCTCTCAAAATCCACAACAAAGGAATGAGTATTGATTGCCCTTCACTTCATCTCTTTTAGAACACAGCTTTATCATTTTACACACGTGAAGATTTACCAGATGAGGACTTTACCAGCATTTAGCAGCAATACCTGTTTGCAGCCAATATGAGTTTCCAGTCCATCTAACTCCTTGGCAGAATGAGTCTTGGTAAATATTTTGATTAAATTATTAAGTTCTATGATTTTCTCAATGCATCTATCACCTAATTTTAATTTAGTTTATCTTCTTGGTTCTGAATTACTCTTTTTAAGAGGTGCTTTGGGAAACAAAGAAAGAGACCTTAGAACTATTTACTATCATTAAATTACACACTCATCTGTAAGGTTATCAATACAAAATGTTATATGTCTGTATAAATACATAAAGGAAAACGAATTTGTTGTAATTTTGAGTATTTAAATTTCTTTGCTTTGAATTTAAATCCATGGTGACAAGTCATTGTAAACTTAGAAGATAGTTGGTGTTTGTTAGTTTGTTCTTTCTAAAAGCAAAGTGTGTCATTTATATTAAACCTCAAAGTGAATGTGATTCCAAGAAAACCTTGTAGGAGTAAATTTTGGTTATTTCCTAAAGAACAATAAAGTCATCTCCATGCTTTGAGATATCTACAGTGTTCTTACACTATCTTCTTGTTTCGATTGCAAAAATAGGGGTTAATTTGAGTTTATACATAGCTTAAATATATGGATTATAATGAAAAACTATATTGAATTTTTTTTTTTTTTTTTTACCGCTATATGGGCTTCTCACTGTTGTGGCCTCTCCCGTTGCGGAGCACAGGCTCCGGACGCACAGGCTCAGCGGCCATGGCTCATGGGCCCAGCCGCTCTGCGGCATGTGGGATCTCCCTGGACTGGGGCACGAACCCATGTCCCCTGCATCGGCAGGCAGACTCTCAACCACTGTGCCACCAGGGAAGCCCAAGAAACCATCTTTGTAAGACATTGTAATTTAAAGTTGTAGTGAGAATATGCTATAAGATGTTTGGGGATTTTTCATGAGAAAAAAATTGAGGATGCTACTACATACTTATTAGAATGGCTGCGGCTAAAAATAAATACTGGTAATACCAGTATACTGATGAGAATATGGAGCACTTTGTAAGTACATCATTTACTTAAGTAAAGCCCATTCTACCTGGAATATCTAGAGTTGTTACTGTTTTGCTGACTAAATGCTGCTCTCGTATAAGAATTTATTATCTTCATTTTACAAATGTAGATTTGGAGACATTGAAAATTTCAAAGTAGAGACAAAGATATGGTAGGACTGTGATGTGAGTACTCATAATCATTCTTTATCTCCAGAGTTTCTACTGCTTTCGGCAGAGGAGCTTTGCTTCCTGCAAAGTAGAAGAGTGCCTGGGTCCTCAGCATTGCCCTTTGAACACCACAATATAAGCACTGGGTGGGTTGTGCATAAAAGAAGGAAAGATACTCATTTACCTCTGGGCAAATAGTAACAGAGTTACAAAAATAAATACAGGTGGGTTGTTTTAAGATGGAATATTGAATGGGGTCACAAATTATTTCTTGCCCAAAAGAAAGACATCAATGAGGATAATTTAGAAAAGGAGACAACTACCAGGAATAATAACTACCTTTGATAATATCAGAGAGAGCTCGGGAATAAATGGTGGTTCAGGTGATTTTCTGGTAGTTAAGAAGCAAACAGATTACAAGCTAAGCAACCAGCGATCTATGTAGAGCTGGGAATTACAATAGGCAAATATGATAGAAAAGAGTTCAACTGGAAGCACTGATGAAATGGACAATAAGGACATTTGCAAAACTCAACACATACAATAGAGTGCTAGAGAAACCAAGGTGTGCAGAAGTAAATGCTCTGCCAGCTCTCATTTACCACTTTATAATGAAATAAAATCCAAAAGTGACTGATTGTATGAATGGGTTTTGCAGATTGAGCTCAAATGAAATTTGAGTTTCTATATGGATCTTACATATTTAATGTGTTTTATTTTGTTTTTCTGCTAAATTAACATGTCAGTATCATATTGTGAGAAAAGTTTTTGTCCCTTACAAAGTTTTTCTCATGAATATATAACCTGAAGGAATCCCTTTAAAAAAAATATGCTTGAAATAGTATAAAGACTTCTGGAGAAATATATATTTTCCACTATAATTTTATGAAATCATATTATACTCTCTTAAGCAAGAAACTTGAATTAAAAACATAAAGTATTAAAACTCATTAGGTTTAGGACTTCCCTGGTGGTCCAGTGGTTAAGACTCCATGCTTCCACTGCAGGAAGCACCGGTTGAATCCCTGGACAGGAAACTAATATCCCACATGTCACGTGGCATGGCCAAAAAATAAAATTAAAATATTTTTAAAAAAACTCATTAAGTTTACATTTTAGCAGCATTCATCAATAGTGATTTTTTTAACCTATGTACTTTATTCCTACATCTACTTCGATAAAGGTGAGTTTAATCCTATTTTATAAAAAGAAAAATAAAGTTCTAAAGATGTTAGACTTTTAGTCAACTTGTATGGGGATAGTATGATCAATGTGAAAATTCTAAATTTTCCGTTTTTATATTGTATTTATTTTTCTCATAAGAACCTAAAATTAAGTTCACTTTTTCATATCCTCATTGGTTGTACATATTAATAATAGAAATATTTTAAAATTTCTTTATACTCAATACTTATTAAAGACCTGTTTTTATTAAGTACTTGAATATGATGATTTGAGGAAATAAATGGAAATATACTAATAGCAATTTGAAATAGTGCTATTTTTGGCTCTTTGCTATCTGTCGATAGCAAATGCTTTATTTTGTTTTTACTTTAAAACAAATGTTAGAAAATTCAATCTAATACCTGCTTTTAAAATATGCTCACAGGCTGTTTTATATTTTTTAAATCATATGGCTTTGTCTGCAGATCTAGTTATTTTGGGTAAAAAATATGCAATATAAGCAGCATGGTTTAGATGTGCTCACATTTGAGGCTATGAGAATACAAACTGTATGTGTTTATAGATTTATTCATAAATCTTTATTGTTGATAACTCTGATAATAGATAAAAATAACTGCAACACAAAAATTACATTCTTTTAGAAATGGATATTTGATTTTACAGAATACAGTACCTAGAATACAATGTGAATTGTACCTCCATCTCTGAGCTTAATGGTGAAATTAGAAATGCGTTAAAAAGAGTGAGAAATCAAAAAGTAAAATAATTCTATATATTTAAAAATTAAAAATCATCTTTATGAGAATTCAGGAGTCAAAAAAATGAGACATACTTAAAACTAAACAGCAATGAAAATATGAGATATTAAAACTTCAGGATGAATCTAAACAGCAGTTTAGAGGAAAATTTACAAACTTAAATGCAGGTATTTAAAATAAAAGTTTTTGAAAGATTGAAAATTATTGACATAATCATTCATATATAAATTCAAGAAAGATAAACAGGAAAAAAGATACAAAGATAGAAGTAAATAATGAGGGAAAAAAGAATAAAATTTTAAAAATAGCAAAGTTTTTTGAAAAAATGATCAAATAAACTTTTGTCAAATTGACCAAAAACAACAGAAACAAATAAGCTAAGAGAAAATGTGCAGATAACAATAACATTTTTTTAACATCTTTATTAGAGTATAATTGCTTTACAATGGTGTGTTAGTTTCCGCTGTATAACAAAGTGAATCAACTATACTTATACATATATCCCCATATCCCCTCCCTCTTGCATCTCCCTCCCACCTTCTCTATCCCACCCCCTCTATCCCACCCCCCTAGGTAGACACAAAGCACCAAGCTGATCTCCCTGTGCTACATGGCTTCTTCCCGCTAGCTATCTATTTTACATTTAGTAGTGTATATATGTCCATGCCACTCTCACTTCGTCCCAGCTTACCCTTCCCCTTCCCTGTGTCCTCAAGTCCATTCTCTGTATCTGTGTCTTTATTCCTGTCCTGCCCCTAGGTTCTTCAGAACCATTTTTTTGATTCCATATATATGTGTTAGCATACAGTATTTGTTTTACTCTTTCTAACTCACTATTACTCAGCCATAAAAAGAAACAAAATTATTTGTAGTCAGGTAGATGGACCTAGAGACTGTCATACAGAGTGAAGTAAAACAATAACATCTTATATTTCACATGTATTAACTCATTTAATCTTCACACACCTAACAGAGTAGAGAGTATTACTATTCTCAATTTACTGTTGCCCAAGGTCACAGACCTGACAAGGTCACACACAAGTCAGGAATTAACTTGGGGCAGTGTGTCTCTAGGGTCTTTTTGCTTAATAGCTATGTTGCACTTCATCACTATATAAAATGCTTTTGCTTCCAGAAACTTATATAAGACAATAGTATGAAGCAATTCATGCCAATGAATTTGAAAAATTGAACAAAATGGACTCGTGGCTAGTAATATATCTTTCATAATTCTGACTTTCATAAAGAGAGGTTTTTTGTTTTTGTTTTGCGGTACGCGGGCCTCTCACTGTTGTGGCCTCTCCCATTGCAGAGCATAGACTCCGGACGCTGAGGCTCAGCAGCCATGGCTCACGGGCCCAGCCGCTCGGTGGCATGTGGGATCTTCCTGGACCGGGGCACGAACCCATGTCTCCTGTATCGGTAGGCGGACTCTCAACCACTGCGCCACCAGGGAAGCCCAAAGAGAGGTTTTTCTAAACAATTCTGTTTTTTTCCCTTTTCCCATCCTTCCTTTGCTTTCTCTAGGCAAGTAGGGATGATTTGATAGATAAATAAATGGTACATTGTCAACTCAGTTCCTCCCAATTCCTCTGGGGAACTGGCCTGGTAAGAGAGCTCGTGCCCCCCTCTTCTTAGCAGTGTGGGTCCCAGTAGGGGTCTGTCCTCTGGGCTCAGCAGGGCCAGCCTCAGTGGATACACTGACTTCTTTTTGCATTTCAATAATAGTAAATGTGTTGTTGTTTCCCTCCTCAACCTAATCTTCAAAATCAGCTTCATCAGTGGTAAAGGTGATAGTTGGCTTTCCGTCTGCCTTTATCTCTTGTTTTATCTTTTAATTTCATAAGAACATGAAGGAGTGGGATAGGAGAGAGGAATGTTATGTGTTGTTCTCCTCAAATATTAATATTTGGTGCTTGGGAAGATAGAAGGAAGCAGAGTTTTGCAGCAGAAAGATAACCTGTAGAGATGAGGTTTTGGCAGTCAGAACGTGTGGCTTTTAAGCCAATGGGAACATTGTTCTATTATAAGCCTTTTGACCTTGGCAGTTTGCTGCAGCCTATGTTGTAGAGTGTAGCTGCTTTACCATGTGTGTGGGTAGATTTAACATCAAACTTTAGGCTTATGGGATTTTCACCCTGGGTCACTGAAGTTTATGGCTGATGGTAAATTATGATAAGGAACTGGATATGTACTCCTCTTTTCTAGCCCCTTCCTTTTTTTTTTTTTTTTTTCTGTACACGGGCCTCTCACTGTTGTGGCCTCTCCCATTGCGGAGCACAGGCTCCGGACACGCAGGCTCAGCGGCCATGGCTCACGGGCCCAGCCACTCCACGGCATGTGGGATCTTCCCGGACCGGGGCACGAACCCGTGTCCCCTGCATCGGCAGGTGGATTCTCAACCACTGCACCACCAGGGGAGCCCTAAGCTGCATTTTTTAAACTAAATTTTATCAATAAAATAAAGGTGATAATTTTATCTCCCATTTCTCCATTCATTTATTTGATGTATCAGTTCATTCAGAGCTCATGTATAGAAGACAACTGATTTGTATTGGTCACTTCTATTGCAGGAAGGGGGACTCCTTCCAGGGCCCAGGAGCGGGCTCTTGTCTAACACTCAGAAATGAATTGTCTGAGGAGACACACATACCGTCAAAGCAAAAAAGCTGTATTGGGAAGGGGCCCGCAGATGGAGAGCAGCAGGGCAAGGGAACAAAGAACTGCTCTGCCACGTGCCTCGCTGTCTCAGGATTTATGGTAATGAGCTTAGTTTCCGAGTTGTCTCTGTCCAGTCATCTTGCTTGGCCCATATGTGGTCCCACGCAGGGTCCTCCCTTGTGGCGCACATATCTCTCAGCCAAGATGGATTCTAATGTGAGGGTTTCTGGGAGGTTGGGAGGATGTATTGTCTCCTCCCTCCTCCTTTTGGCCCCTCCTGAATTCTCCTGGTTAGTTTTCAGAGGCAACACCGTGTTCCTTATTGGGACTTCCTGCTGTGAGACAACTCATGCAAGTGGTTATCATCGTGTCTGGCCAACGTGGGCAGCTTCAGTTCCCTATCACTTTGAACTCCAAAATCTGGTGTATAAGCTGAACTCTTGAGACAAGGCCAAGTAGTAAAATTGGAAGTTAATAAAAGTATATGCTAACCGAAGCTTCTGGCAAGGGAGGAAACTTTAGACTTTGGTGATACCTTTATAAAGGTAGGACATGTGGAATTTCCTTCCTGGTGAGACTCTTCAGTATATGGCAATTTTTTTCCCACTTGGATTTATATACCTGTAGCCCTCAGCAAAGGCACCAGCCTCAGCAATATGCAGGCTGTTTGGCTACGCCCAGGCCTCAGGGCATAGGTAGCTACAGCTTGACATTGGGGCACAGCTTCTCCCAAGCAGAAAGAGCTGTAATGAGCCCTACAGTGTAAAAGAAAGCTCATCTTTTGGACTTAGTAAAAGCTTGCTTTGAGCCAAAGGAATCTGTGATAAAAATTATTTTCTGTTTTACTATGTGACTTATTCAAGTCTGCAAGGAATTTATTAGTGTCAGATGTCAGCAGGCACTATAGATTAGCTGTCCTAAGTCCTTTCCCTATTCTGTTTTTTTCTAACCTGTCTTTAGGGTCTGATTCCTGTATTTTGTCCACGGTCTCTAGTGTCACTTGCCACCAAAAGTCATCAAATTAGTTTTGGATGTGTTAAGCTATAAAACTCTAAGCATTTCAGAAATCCAACCTACAGCTTTCCTCATAAAAAAGGATTTTATTAATATACAAATGAAAAAGAATGGGGCTCCTTATAGTGAAGAAAGTATAACTTAATGACACAATTAAATTATCACAAACCCTAAGGTAGAAGAAACAATGAACAAGGCTTGTACATGTAATGGTCTGCCTTCTAGAATCAAGTTTACCCAGGAAATCAAGGAGAAACTGGAATGGTTACCACTGAAACAGGAGCAGTGGAAGAATGAAAATAAGGTAAACTGATTAAATTGGGGAAAGATAGACTTCTTTAGATAAATGTCTGATAAGATAAAGTTGGGATAATAAAATCTCAAAGGACAATATAGACCGACATAAAAAGAAACTTATACCTACCAGTTTTAATTTCTCTAGATGAATTTTCAGTATAGTGGCAATTGGTTGTTTTTAGTTTGGAAGTTGTGCTTTGTACCCAGTGAAATCTGAAGAAGAAAGAGGTGTAATCCCAGAAAGTGAATTGGGATGTGACTCTTTTAGGAGACTATCATAGTCTCTAATAAGGGTGATGTAGAAACTATCACTTAAAAAATTAGGACAGATAAATGATATGGTTGCATAAAATCTGAACAGATTTGAGAAAAGTTGAGGAAGATCAGAATAAAGTACTCAAAGAATTATTGGGCCTATTTCAAAGTGTCACAGATATTCTGGGAATGATGCTATTATTTGAGCTTATGCTCAAGGTATTTATAATTTTTGTTCTTTGGATTTTGAAAGAAGATACAACAAAAATGAGCCATATTAAATGTACCTGGAATGTGATAACAGGGCAAGACCTAGCTGGGCGAGATGTTGGTTTGATGGGAGCACATCTATTGAATATATTTATTCATTATTCAACTTAGTAAAGTGTAGATGGGTAATATTTGGACAGTAAATGCTTTTGCCTCTCCCTTAGCTCAATGATTTCCTATCTCTCACTTTTAGACAATCAATAAAACAAAATCTAGAGATGTATTAAAAAGTAAACGCCTAGGTAAGACATCAAATGGGAAAAATAGAAAGCGTTCATATCCTGAAACCAGTGCTTGCCCTACCTGTATTAGAAAAAGGTAATATTTAAGAAGCAGATAAACGTAAAGTGTAAGAATGTTGGCTAACACATTTGTTAGAGGCATATCTCAAAACCACAGAAAAAGATATGGCAGATATGCAAAGCCTGGCATATTTGAAAGCTGAGGAAAGACAATATCTTTAGAAGTGCACAGCAGTGGTGTTGGTCCTCCTATGCCCTTGGTACTGGCTTCAACAACAAAAATGAGCCATATTAAATGTACCTGGAATGTGATAACAGGGCAAGACCTAGCTGGGCGAGATGTTGGTTTGATGGGAGCACATCTATTGAATATATTTATTCATTATTCAACTTAGTAAAGTGTAGATGGGTAATATTTGGACAGTAAATGCTTTTGCCTCTCCCTTAGCTCAATGATTTCCTATCTCTCACTTTTAGACAATCAATAAAACAAAATCTAGAGATGTATTAAAAAGTAAACGCCTAGGTAAGACATCAAATGGGAAAAATAGAAAGCGTTCATATCCTGAAACCAGTGCTTGCCCTACCTGTATTAGAAAAAGGTAATATTTAAGAAGCAGATAAACGTAAAGTGTAAGAATGTTGGCTAACACATTTGTTAGAGGCATATCTCAAAACCACAGAAAAAGATATGGCAGATATGCAAAGCCTGGCATATTTGAAAGCTGAGGAAAGACAATATCTTTAGAAGTGCACAGCAGTGGTGTTGGTCCTCCTATGCCCTTGGTGCACTGGCTTCAGAAGTATCAAATGCTATTTTATTTCAGGAAACCTGCTGAAACATGTGGGGATGAGAGAGAAATCATTTCTAGTAAGTTGAGGATGGCAAGAGGCATTATAAGCAGAGGAAGAAATATAACTTTGTCACTAGCTAGATGCCACACTCAACTAAACAAAATTCTTGAATACGGTGAACTGAAAAGAAAGACACCTCAAGCGAAGTCTGAGTGAAGCCTGGTGATGAGAGATGGCAATAATGCAAATTTCTACCATTGCAGAAAGTAATACCTCAATTACAAGAGACAAGAAGCATAAGCTAATGTTCCTTGCAAGTAGGGTAAATAAGCCACTTGTAAACATCTCTCTCAATTGAAGTTAATATCTTAGTAAGTGAATTCTGGAAGTTACATAGATTCTAGGAGTCTACTGAAGCTGACACTCAGTTCAAACTCCCTTCCCTCAAACATCATTGGCTTACTGCTACTACCTTAGGCAATGCTAAATACTGGTTTCAGGGTACATAATTTTGCTGGACTAATTGCTTTAAGGGATATGTATTGATTGTTTTCTAAACTTGGTGATAGTGGTTTCAATATTGTGAAAATCTCATGTATCCTGTAAATCCTCTAGGCTCTCTGAAAGTGAGGTACCTCAGAAACTTGGCATTAAACTAATTCTCCTCAAGACAAGAAAGAATTCCCATGAAACACACCCCAGGCTGCAGCTTCTCAAGTATCTTCTGCTATGCCTAGGTATTAAGAGCTGAACTGAAAGAATTTACAATTTTTTAATACTCAACAAGCAAGTGAAGTCGATTTTGGATTTTAATGCCTTTGAACTTAAGTTTGCAAGGAATTTTAGTATTTGGACTCTAATTTTTCCAATGAAACTTTGTAATTGGAGAAAGTACGTTTGTATTCAATTTTTTGACCGCTCAACTATTGGCATTTTATTACTAGAATGTTTTAATATTATCATTTGATTTCCTTGAAGAACCATATTGGATACATTGAAAAACCTGACAATTTGGAATGGAGAATAGATTCAGTAGTAAATTTTCAGCTTTCTGGTCAGAGTAACCTTGAGGTTAGCTTAAATAATTTGTTCATTTCAACAACCCATATTCTACAGTGTTCCAAGGGTGTATTCTGCACTGTACACTAAAGGCTTCATGTGGATCCACCAAAGCTTAATAGATTACATTCACAGAGTGTCTCTGTGAAGGTGGATGATAAAATTGCCATTATACAGACTGGATCTTCAACCCTTAAGGGATGGCCATGCCTCAGGTTGCCTATAGACTTCATGGTTAAACTTATAGGCTTAAGCAAACAAGTTAAGGAAAACATTCTAAGGTTCTAGAACTATTAGAGAAGTTTAAAAGTCATATTTCAGATTAGACTGTAATAAATCAAAGGTCTTCGCTGTAATATTCGGAAGAAACCACTAAAAGAATATTGCACAAGAATATATGTATGACTAATGTGAAATGAAAATCAATTTGAAGTCAATATTGCTAAGAGAGCTGGCTAAAATGGAGCCAGGAGGCTATTGAGGAAGTATGACTTATGCACATGTCAACCTGGATGGAATCTGACCTTTTGACCACTTATTGTCCTAATGAAGGCATCCAAAACATCTGCCAGAAATTCAAGATATTTATTGGACACTTACCCTAAAACAACCCATGACAGCCATCCCTTCAGGACAAATATTTCCTTTCTTGTGTCAGCGTACAGCCTCATGGCTTTTGCTTTTTGTAAGTCCCTGACTATTTCTCTTCCTCAGAACACTCTCAGTTTTACCCAAATCTGTGTCTCCAAAATTGCAATTCTTAGGACCCCAAATAAACTATTTTCTTGTTTGCCGCCTTCTGCATTTTTTTTCTTTGGTTGACACAACTAACTAATAGAAATATGTATACAAAAATGCAAGAAATTAAAAAGAGGAGGTTTAAACAGATTGATCAAACAGAAACAAAAAGATAACATGGTGCAATAAAACAAAGTATATGAATAATAATATGACATGTAAAGGATTTAGTATAAGAAAAATACTAATATTGCCAAACTGTACTACCAAACAAGCCAATTTTATATTTCTTACTAGAGGCACATATTTTATACAAGAATACAGAAAGCTTGACAACAAGAAGAAAGATAGAAGAAGGTGTACTATGCATATAGTACCTTAACCAAATAGAGTTAATATAGCTATTTTATTATCACACTAGGCTTTAAAACAAGTTGAATTACTAAAGATAAAGGACTTTTTGTAATGGTAATGGAGTCCCAATAACTTATCTTCAAAATAGACAAAGCAAAAATTGACAAAACTAAGAGAAATAGACACACGTATAATTGTATATGCAGACCTTAATGTATCTCTCTCATTAGCCAACAGAAGCAAAAAAAAAAATCAGTAAAAATATAAAAGATCTGAAGGAAACAATGAACAAACTTGACCAAATGGAAATTTATAGAACAAGGCATTTAACTGTCACCAAATACAAATTCAAGTATAGATGGAGTACTAACCTAAATTATCATATGCTAGTTAATAAAGACAGCCATTAATAAATACCAAAGGATTGAAATGATTCAGAGAATGCTTTCTGAACACAGTAGAACTAAGCTAGATTTAAATGACAGAAGAAACTAGAAAATTCTCAGCTACCTAGATATTAAATAAAGCACTTCTAAGTAATCTGTGGATCAATGATATACATTTCCACAAATAGATTTTCTAGTGTACTTATGTAAATATATAGATGTAAGAATATCTTTATTTCTCTTTCTATCTACCTATCCCAGAGAAATTCTAATATATGTGCAAAAAAATTTGAAAGAGGTTATAAGAAAATTTATGTAATTGAAAAAGAATAGAAAATAATTTTCATCTAAATTAAAACATATAAATACATTTTAAGATGTATAATCAATATTACATAGTGGAACTTATTCAATAACATGATAGGGAACCCCAAAGACATTCCAGCTGTTGGTATACATATTAATAATTTGTCCTTCTGATAACTGGCATGCTCTGGTGAGAGTATCCATCTCTGCTCAATTGAAAGAGTTGGGAGACCAGAAGGGGGAGCTCTCACACCCTTCAAATGTAGCAAAGCCCATCAGGAAGAAGGATTCACTCCTCTTCTTTCCCAGCAAGGACTCAGCCAATAAAAAGCCAAGGGCCTGTTTACTACAGCTCTCCCAACTTTTCTTTTGTCTGTATAAAAGTGTTCTCTTTTCCTTGTGTGGGGACTTGCACACGGCTCATCATAGTCAAATAAAATCTATATATGGAACAATCATTCCCTTCCATGAAATTCTCCCTGATATACTACCCCAGGGCTAAAAACCAGGTCACTGGTCACAAGCCTGAATAGAGAAAGTTAATCCTCACAATCTCCGCTTCAGAAATCAGAGCACTGTCAGTGTGGGGGACAGGGAATGGGAGTAAATTCTCTGAAGAATTTGAAATTCTCCAGAACAAAAATCCATAATGTAAAGAACACTCCTCCACCTACCCCCACCCACCCCCCTAAAAAAACACAAAAACAACCCAATGACATTACACTGACTATCACAACTCCAGTTATGGAGTGGTAAGGATTTTAGCAGTAATCTCCAGGTTCCTGACCCTCAACCTTGTGTACAAAGCTACATCAAGAGAATGATGCTGAGAATAGCAATAAAAACTAGAAGAAAGAGTTAGTGTGACTTTGAGTCCTGATCAATATAGGCACCACGTCTTATCAAAGTGAATAAATATTTTTTATTTCTTTTTTTTTCCTTTTCTTTTTTATTTTGCTGACAAGTCACATCTCATATATATTTTGTGTCCAAAACTTCATGAATGGTCTCTTGAGCTCTGGGCTATTATTTTAATGCAGTATCATTGAAAAATGTGGCCACAATCATTTTAACTCAGTTATTCACAGTTATGGTAAGCTGTTAAAACAATGAACAATTTGTAATACTCTCTGTGTTTTACTTTCTTCATCTGTAATATGGTGATAATAATAGTACCTTAGGATTGTGACAATTCAATGACATGATTTATGCAAAGTGCATAGTGCTGTGCTGACACATACGAAGCACTCAGTGAATATCAGGCGTTCATATCATTGTTTATTATTGGTATTTTATGTATTATTAATCATTCAGTTAATCATGTAATTATTTCCTGAACAATTATGTTTGTCAACTTAATTTAAATTTTGGAAATATATACTATTACGTGAAGTGATAAATGGCAAAGATCACCCTCTCAATTTTTCATCTTTGAAATGTTTATTTTTCAGGAATAATATGTTATCTTTTATGTTTTGAACGATACCTTGTAAAATGAGGGTGTTCATTACTAATATTAATAATATAACATTAATAAATAATGCTATTGTGATATAAATGTTCTTTGGGGTTCATTGTTAAAGTAAAATAGAAATGTCAGCAAACCTAAGCTCACTCAATTTATGGACTCCCTTGTTTTATTGTAATATCTTTCTCGTATCTGAGTGAATTGTTTCTATTTTAGAAACCTTTCTGCTTTATTGGTTCTGATAAATGAATTAAATTATTGTGACAGACTTGAATGTTACCACTGGATATCTCTACCATTATCCAAATACAGCTCTTTTCCTTAAAGATTTCTCTAAATAATTTCTGTTGACAACATATACAAGTGCAATTTGAACTGCAATCTTTTCACTGTTCTCTTAGAAAATGAATAATTTGAAAAAAGGTGGATAATACCTGGCATTGAATAATATTTGTAGTTTGTAGCAACTATTAAGAACTTGCAGATATCTTGGATTTTTTCTACATATAAACTTAAAGAAGCATCTGACAACATCAGGAAAAAAATCATATTGAAATACTCATTTTTTTTAATGGTCATCCCAAACATTTGTGTTTTAACCAGCACATAAGTTTTGCTCTGTTTCCATCCTGGAATATTTATCTCTCTGGTGAATTGTAACATGGGCATAGAATGACAAGGATATGTGTGTGTGTGTTTATTTCCATAATACCAAAATAACAATATTAATAGTAGTATTTGATTAAAAATTATGCAGCATATACAAATAAAAATCAGCTGAAACTAAATGTATAACATAATTCAAAGACCTGTATATAATATATTACAAAGCAAATATGAAATATAAATGTATATGATTATATACTCTACAATGCACAGATACCTACATATAAAATATAGTATAAATCAAATACAGAAAATTATAAATATATTATAAAATGTCAATTACAATATAAATTAATGAATATGTGCAATTCAAATATAGCACTGTATTATAGTAGCATATTAGTAGCATATAAATTCCCCAAATAAGCAATATAAAATGAAAAATTAATTTAACATGTAAATTGAAAATGAAATATTATCTTTAAACAAGTGAATTTAAAAAAACTGTGCATTCAGGTTGCCATGGTTGAGCTGAAGTATCTTTGAGCATTTTTTTCCCCCAGCTGGATGAAAAGTCCCTTTATGGCCCCATGGCATAATGTTGCTAAATTTAGTATGAGCCCCCTGCAGGCTAAAACCCTGGAGCTCAGCAATCTTACAGTTTCTGCCTCTTGAGTAGCTAGTAGCATAGGCATGTGACATTATACCCAGTCATTCATGGTATATGCGTAAGAGGGAGGATATTTTCCTTTACAACCGCCATTGAATTTTAAGAAATGATTCCCAGTAGCATCAGGTCCTTGTTTGCTGAGCACTATCTTGAACTTTGGCAAGTAAGTTTGAAGGTGGAAGCTGGGGCAATGCTGAAGGTCTTGGCATAATAACTGGGGAGAGGGAAATTCAGAATTAAGGAACTAGGAAGCCCTGAGGATAGTGCCTGTGGACAGAAGGCAGAATAGAGCAGTGCCTATTAGAAATGATAGTGGGGAAGAAAGAGATAGAAGAACAGATATGTTGGCTTAATGCTTTAAAGTAGTTTGCTTTAGTGTGCGCTCAGGGCAAACAAGTGACTAGAGTCGAGAAACATGACATATGAATTACCTGGTCAAGTTCTAAGTTTACAACATTAGAACTGGATTTTCATGTCGATGCCATTTTACATTCTTATCAGTGAAGTGCCAAGTTCATGCCTCTCTCTATTGGGCATAGTATCATGGAAAGCTCTTTGTAAATCAAATTATTTAGAATTTTGTCTCAATTCTGGACATACTATTCTCTCTAAAATTTTTTGGTAAACTTTGAGCTTCGAAGATAAAATTTCCTCAGTCTTTTGGAGCTGATTTGACTTAGTATTTGGGTGCTGCTTTGAGCCAAAATACTTTGTTTCAAGTTTTGAAATAACTAGTTATGTTATCAGCTCCTTAAATCTCAGAAAGTGAAATAATTCAGATCAACACTCCTTTAGGTATACAACATGACCAAAATAAAAAAGAATCAATTATTATATTGATGGTTGCTTAAAGTGGTAGTGTTTATAATTCTATCATTCTCAACATTCATTAGTTGTTTTTGTTGTTGTTGCTATTATTTTTACAAGATGTTCCATTTTCATCTTTTATATTCCCTACCTCAGACTGAAAACGAAATGCACTTGATCTTGGCTATTTACAGTTTTTTAAAAACAAACATTTTTTCCAGTAAACATAACTTCCCAAGAGTAAATAAATATATAATAAGTCACTTTGTGACAGAAACTTACTAGTGGATGGTATCTTAAAAGAAATTGAACCTCTTTCTTTTCCCTTGTTCTGTCTAAACACTGTAGGCCATCTGCATAAGAAGATGCCAGCTCATGGTGTCAGAGCAAAGCACAGTGAAGAGGGGGTTTCTTGCAGGTGAGTTGCTTGGAACAAGATATTAGACTCTAAGAAGGATGAGAAAGGCATCCCTCTATGGGGGTGGGGTGGGGTGCTGGGTGGAGGGCAGCAGTATTGATCAGCACACTGGCTATATTGAAGCTCTATACTTTTTTCTAAGGGAGAATATGCACAGAAGGAGCTTTTCTAGTTTAGTATCCTGAACTATAGAAATAAAATAAATAAAAATATTGCTTATGACAAGCATGCATTATTTGTGGAGTGAATCGTATTGTTTATTTACACCTAGGATAAATATTTATTCTCTACCTCTAAATACATATTTACTTAAATGCATACTTATTGATCACCTACCAAGTTTTGGGTACTTTATATGGGATTGTTTTCTTTAATTATTACAGCAAGCTTTTTTTAAAATTTCCATTTTACAAATGACAAATGTGAGATATAGAGAGATTAAAACTTGAACTCTGTTCTCAAAGAGATTCTTAAGGGAGGCAGATACATAGCATTTGGTACCATACTTTTCAAAGTGTATTAGGTTGATTTCTACGATGTCATATGGAAGGCATATTCAACCCTGCAATGATTTTCAAACATATTTCTTTAAGCAATACAAGTTTCTTCAAAAGAAGTGTCTGGGTAAGCGCCATAAGAAAATCAAATAAAAGACCTGCTCTGGTTGAAGTCCAGAGGTTCTCAATCCTGGTCACACATTAGATCTGTCTGGGAAGTTGCTAAATGCCTTGGCTCACCGAACTTCTGGGGGTAGAGCCCAGTCATCAGTACATCTTAAACATTGCCCAGATGATTTTACTATACAGCCAGTGATGAGTTGCACTGTAGTAGTTGAAGAGGGAGGATGCTAGTCTGACTGCTGTGTCAAGAGTACAGAGGATGACTGAGGGAGCAATGCTAGAGGATGGGAAAGCAGGTGACACTAGTGTGACAGCCCTAGACATGGAGGCCAATGCTAATGAAATTCTCAAACAAAGGTTTAATTTATGATACCTATATACTTTCTATGTAATCCATAAACATATTGGGTATAATACAACCTCCTGACATACGAAAATCACAGACAGATTCTAAGTGTGTGTGTTTAAGAATCTGGAAGTAAAAGACATCTTTGAATGTGTAACAATGCAGAGAAAATCAAGATCAACAAATTAATTGAAATGCTTTTCTAGTACTAAATGAATATAAGAAAACTGATAGGTAAATTGTCATGAAATATTCTTTACTTTCTGTTTGAAAGCTCTGAATGTCTAATGGAGTTCTCCGCTATGCCAAAGAATTTGAATGTAGTGTCTTGTTAAATGTTTCCTAAACAGAAGTTAGATAAAGGAGGATAAATAATGAGTAAAGAGACTGGCTTTTATAACCAATAATCATAGTGTGGAATAAGATACAAATACCTCCCAGCAAGAGCTGTATTATTGAAATTTGGGGGTATAATTTTCAAAAGTCTAGGAAAATATCATTTAGAAGTATGAACAATAAAAATGGCTATAACTATATTATTCTCAATCAGCCTATGTTTTATCAAACTTTGATTTTGTCTGTGGTTATATATATTCATTAATCATTTTCCCACAAGATGATAAAAAGTTATATCCTAAGTCGTGATACATTAAAGATTAAAAGAATAAATTTTAGAGTAAGATAAACCTGGATTTGAATTGTGAATTGTGGCTCTGCCATTTGGAAGTTGTGTACTTTTGAAATGGTATTTGATATTACTGAGCCCAGTTTTCTCACCTGTAAAATAGTGTTAAACATAGTACTTACCTCACAGGGTTGTTGCAGAGATTGAATTAGCTGACAAACGTGAAGTGTCTAAAATAGTGGCTAAAATATAGTCTTCTTCAATAAATTTTATGCTATTATTATGTACTAATTTAACATGGAAGAAGGGACTCCATGGGATAAAATATATTCTAATACAACGCGAATGTTCTAACTGAGTCAACAAAGTAAAATAAATAGAAATCATGACTCTCTGTTCAGTGATCATATAAGTTCTGGAGACAGAATTTATTCCACATACCTTTTATTTTACTTGAATTTTTAGAGAATTATAAAAAATTGGTGACCACTATTAGGACAAAGTTAGAAAGTAGCCTAGAACCTATAAAGTTTGAGGAATTTGGTCTCTAAATGTAAAGCAGCAAACATTCTAAATATCTTTGGGGAACCGAACTCCCCTGAATCCTTTTCACCAAATTCATATATACTAAGTACGTCGTACTTTTTGTCTAGCTACTTCTAATTTTGATTTTTGCATGTTGCCACAATAACTTTGTTTTGTTTGTGTATAATTAGCACTGTATTAGATACTGTTTAAAATGGGAAACAAATTAGATGTGGTCTTTTCCCTCATGGGCTTATAGTATAATAGTTAAAAATAAACATTAAAAGAAAGGAAAAGCACTGGCTGACAAAAATAAGTGTGGCTAACCTATATTAGCCAGCCAAAACTGTTGTCTTCTCCCTGCTGTCAGTTGGAAAGATGAAAGAACCAAGGAGGACCTTTATGAGTACAAAATATTCAAACCCATCTGAAAATCTGACACGAAGGATTCTGATCAACCATATTCCAGAAGGGAACTCATGATTGGAAAGCTCACCCAAAGGTCTGAAAAAACCACTGTTCTTTCTACAGTTCGGCACTCATTTAAGTAAATGCTATGGTATAGATCCTCCCAACTTACATAGAATCAGTCTTATCAGTTTTGATGCATAGGTGCTGTGAACCTGCATTTTGGTGAGACTTACCAATGATTCAATTCAACAAGAAAGGTCCTCATGGGTGTTAGGGAAAATGGTGGGAAAGAGATTAGAGACCAAAAAATTTCTCTGTTAGAAAAGTTTGGGAAATTGATCACCCCTTAAATTCAGTTTGGAAGTTTAATGTCAAGGTGGTATCAAAGGAAAATTATACTGGACAAAGTTAAACAGCCAAGGAAGTCTTTATTCAAGACTACTGCAATAGGGTGGCAGGGCCAGAGCTCAGTCTGAACTCAACTCCACTGAAATAAGGTCAGGATAGATTCTAAGAGATGGGGTGGGGGGATCATAGGCCATCTATTTTTGCTAATTGGCCTTACCCAATGGAAAAGTAAACACTCTCATATCTGCATAATAAGCAGTAGTGTTACAACATGGGGAAAGGTGCCCACATAAATTAAGCTCCTACTCTTCCAGAAACTGGGAGAAGGAAGCTTATTGATTACATTTCAAAAGGATGGCCCTCAGGGACTTGAGAAAGACAGTCCTGGGTTGTAAAACTGACAAGAGGATTTTGCAACGCTTTATATTTCAAAAGTGTAGAGACAGAATTTGCAATTACAGATTTTCTAAAGTAAATGCTCTAAGAAAAAGGAGGTCAAGGGCCTAGAGGCAGAAAGAAGCCTGTCTAAAATTTGGATAACCTGAGGGAAACATTAAGGCCCTCTTGTTTAGTAGGCAATGATAGACAGAACTTTTAATAGCAAAAGAATCTCCCTCTGAAAGGATCCTACAAGGAGACTGTCTTAAAACCTATAGAAATTTTGAGAAGTCAGATATTTTGTGATTATGGTTTAGAACTTAATTAGGTCACCTTTAAAGAGTTCTAAATTATCAGAACTTTAAACTTCATTATCTCACCTCAAAGACTAGTTTTTTTTTCCTTCACAAACCAAAAAAAGGGACATTCAAAATGACTTTCACGTCAATGAAAGGAATTCTAAAAAATATGTCCTACTTAAAAAACCCTATGTGAACATATGAATTTAAAATATTATTTTATCATGTCACAGTTCATCATATTTCAAAAAGGACTTTTTGTTTTATCCAGTAATCTAACAGGGAATTTGCTAAATAAGGAAAATATATACTATGCAATTTAGGTATCAAAACTGAGCTCTACAATACCCTTTGCAAACACTTCCAAAAAGGTACCATCAGAAATGATTCTTATCCCTAGGTGTGCAATTGAACCACATTTGGAACTTTTAGAAAACACAAATGCTAGCCTGACCTAATAGACCTTCAGTATGAAAATTTCTAAAAATGAGGTCTATTGTTTTAAAAAATGCTTTTAATGTATGGTCTGCAGACTAGCATCTCCTGGGAGCTACTGAGAAACGCAGAATCTTGGGTTTTGCAACATCGGCTGAATTGGAGTCTGTGTTTTGACAAAAACTTGGTTGTTGATATGCACATGAAGTCTAAGAAGCACTGTTTTATAGGAGACTTTGCTGCATAGCCAGGGTGAGAGCCACTCTCCAGCTTAAGAAGAAATAGCCTCCAGCACTGTCAAAGCAGCTTCTCTACAAATAGGGATCCTAAGCGTTCAGCTTTGCTTTCTATGTAAGACACATCTTTGGAGAAAAATTTTAGCACAGGATTTTGGACCTATAAAAACACCAAAGGGAAAATACAGAGAAAGATGGTGGGATATTCACATTAATATCTGGCAACTTAATTTAAAATTTCAAGAATCTTAAATAAGGATTTCTTTGCAGAGAGGGAGATGAAGGGAACAATCCACCAGACTGGGAATTGGACTCTCCAATGACTCACTGATTAACTTTGGCCTGGGGCAAGCTACCTGTTCAATTTCTCCAAGTGTACACTCCGATGATAAGGGCTATTATTACTTCTTTTAACAGCTACTTAAAAGCAAATTAGGAAACCTTAAAGTGACTTCTGCTCCTCTGGGGAGAAAACTTTATTAAATTAGTAGTAGATAGAAATAACATTTATTAGTTCACCATATTTTTCTCAGACTAACAAGAACACTTTGTGTTTAGTCTATTTCCCTGTTTATATGCACCTGTGTCTGTGGATGTGTATAAATACCTTGGAATGTAAAGTAAAAGAAGATAAAATTTTGCTCAATAATGATTATTTCAAAATTATTGCTATATTTACTTTTCTGAGATCTATTTTTGAACATCCCAATTGAAATGTTATATTATTTGTCTGACTATGTATTTATAGCAGGTCAGTAGAAGCAATTGTCAAAGAAAGTATCAAAAAATTTTTAAATTCAAAGAACAAAAATTTCCCTTTGTTTTTTATTGAGAGATGTAGGGAGCTGCAAAGAGTGATGTTCCTAATCTTAGGGTGAAAAAAAAAAGCCAAACAAATACCAAATTCATAATCTTTCTTGAGTCCATTGGAGTGCTAACATTGTACGGCAACAAACTGGCCCCAAATCCAAGGAGAAACAGGCAAGAAGAGAAAAGATTGGAGCACTAGCTTGGACAAGACAACATAGTCAGACACTCCATAGTAGGAGTTCAGCTACAGTCCTTGACACACTGAATGGTGTGCTGGTGAGAGAGGTGAACATCTGGGAGCTACAGATATAAGGGATATCCTCATCCTTTTCAGGTTTTTTTCCTACAAACTTCACTGGTGCTCACACACACAACAAATGGGAGAATTCTTAGAAAGTCTCCTTCATGGTGCAGAACAGGAAGAGGGGCAATAGCAGCTGAGGTACTCATCCCATCTCCCTTACTGAACGAAAGCTTAATCTGCTGGGAGGACAACAAACACTGTTGCCATTAGGGCACTGGTGGAAATTCCCTGCAGGTGAGGGAAAAGAAGAGGGAAAAAAAGCCCCTTCTGTCCCTTGTGAAAGGTCAGCAGAGATATAGTGTCTAAGACTGAGGCTTTATTCAAACATAGAATACTCCTACCCCAACCCCTACCAGGCCAACAGGCATAGAATAAAAACAATATCTCAAGGGCAGCAGGAGGGATGAACAGGCAGAGTACAGAGAAGTTTTAAGGAAGTGAAAATACTCTGTATGATAGTATAATAATGGATATATGTCATTATATACTTGTCCAAACCCACAGAATGTGCAACATCAAGAGTGAACCCTAAGGTGAACTCTGGACTTTGAGTGATTATGAGGTGTCAATGTAGGTTTATCCTTGGTAACAAACATACCATTCCGGTAAGTGATGTTGATAATGGGGGATGCTAGGCATGCATATGTGAAATCTCTTTATATTCCTCTCAGTTTTGCTGTGAGCTTAAAACTGTTCTCAAAAATAAAATATTGGTCTTCCCTGGTGGCACAGTGGTTGAGAATCTGCCTGCCAATGCAGGAGATACGGGTTCGAGCCATGGTCTGGGAAGATCCCACATGCTACGGAGCAACTAGACCCGTGAGCCACAACTACTGAGCCTGCACGTCTGGAGCCTGTGCTCCTCAACAAGAGAGGCTGCAACAGTGAGACGCCCTCACACCGCCTTGAAGAGTGGCCCCCACTCGCCGCAACTAGAGAAAGCCCTCGCACAGAAATGAAGACCCAACACAGCCAAAAATAATAAATAAATAAATAAATAAAAATTAAAAAAAAATAAAATAAAATATTAAATTTAAAAAGTTCTGCTAGAGACAGAGCACCTCTGAGATGCAGTGCAAAGAAAAGACCTAAAACTAACAAGGGAACAGACAGTGAACAAAAAATAAAAATAAAAACAAAATGAAACAAAATAAAAACCTCTGAAAAACTAGTCCCTACTCTAAGTGCAAAGTAATTATTTAGAGGAAATTGAAGCCTGTGGTGCACTAAGGTAACCATAGCAACAACAAAAAACCCAAACCCAGCCCAACTCTTAATTAGAGTCAATCATATCTGTTCACTGAAGGCCTTGATGGAAGAAAGGTATGCCCATTTCCAGGTATAAAGCTACTTACCTCAGTCTTTACCATGCTACACAAGAAGTCCAGCTTTCAACAACAAAAAACTAGGAAGCATATGAAAACATGAGCTAAAGCGACATCCTTCCAAGAGACAACACAATCATGACATAAAAGTTGGAGCTATATAACAGGAAAAAAAATAACTGTGAATAATGGTTTAACAGTTTTCATGGAAAAGGTAGACAGCGTACATGATTAAATGGCTAATTTCAGCAAAGAGATGGAAACTATAAGAAAGAATCCAATGGAAATGTTAGAAATGAACAGTACAGTAACAAAGAGGAAGAATTCCTTTGATGGCCTCATCAGTAGACTCAATGTAGTGGAAGAAAGAATTGAAGAACATCAAGATAGATCAATAGGAATTATGCAAACTGAAACACACACACACACACACACACACACACACACACACACACACAATCTGGGTTTCTCCTGGTTACAGAATTTTATTTTATCTTTGTTACGTTAAAGTCTGAGTGGTTTTGACATCAGTCTTAGAAGCAAGTCCTTTGGCAAGAATCCATTGCTGATGGTTGACTTTCAGGGGCCTGCTTATCAAAATCATTGATGAGGAAGATTTAAAGGCAGTTCTAATGATTACTAATTAGCATGGCTATAGAAAATTATGGGGACTTGATTTATAAATTCTTAATTCTCTGCATGATTCTAATTACTGACTTGGCCTAAGATTAAATGAAAAGCCAACATACTTGCAGCTGTTAATAGATTTTTTTTTCCAAGTTTGGCATGGATGGTCTTTATGTTAAGCTATACTTTTAATTGCCAAATATTTCAATGTTTATGAGATACCAAGATAAACCAAAATAGGCTCCCATTGTAATATCAGATTTTTATTTTTTATAACTATGGGATATATGTCCTGAGGTTATTCAGAAAACCAAAGCCTCTAATATTTTAATCAAATATTGTTTAGGATTCCTCTCTCCACTACTGTATATCACAGACTTAGGTAAAAACATTAATATCTGTAGTATTATTCCAACTTTACAGAATAATTTCAACTGTAGACATTAAAAATTAAATTAAATGTGAGAAGAAACAGCAAGTGACATTTGATGCATTACTGTGGTGCAGCTTAGTGTGTGGGATTTTAATTTTGAAAATAGTGTAGGAGTGAGTTGTGGGAGAATGAAAATTATCTATTTCAGAAAGAACTCATCTCAAGATAGTGTCTATGTATGTGATTACTTTTGTCAGAAACGGTGTAATTGACAATAATTTGCTTGCTAATCTAATTAAACTATGAACAATGGTGCAAGAAATTGTGAAGAACTCTGGGTAGAGCCTTGGGCTCTTCTTAATGGATGTTACTGAAGGTACTAAGCACATTTTTCTGAGTCATTATTTTGTGCACGGGATAGTGAGAGAGAATCGAAAAATCATTTTTGCAGCAGTTCCGTGTTTAAACTCACAAACAGCCAACTAGTGATTTAAAATAAAATAATGAAGTCTTTGAGGTGTGATTATAGGAAAAAAATAAAAACAGGAGGAGTTAGGTACCTGGCAAACTAGCAGTGAATCTTGAACTATGTCCTCACTGACCCCTGCTTTCTGACCCTGGGGACCCACAGGTGTTCTACCTGTCTCCACATGCAAACTCAGTCTTCTCTCTGAGACCAAATGGGTCCTTCCTCAGAAGAGTCCTGCCTCAGAAGAGGTCTGCCTCAGAAGCCAGTTGCCTTGGCATCAAGCCTCATTTTTCTTCTCGACATGCTTAAAATGATCACGTTTTTAAAGCAAATCATCAATACATGCCTGGCAAGCAGGAGTGTCTTTGGGGAACTACAGGACAAGCTATTTTAAATCAAAGCCATTTCAGTAAATCTTGGATTTTTGATCACTGTATTCATGATTTTTACTCAAATATATATAGATATGCCCCTTCCTTTCTAGCCTTTTTCACCCTTACTCCATCTGTCTGTATATTGTTTCTGCCATTCATTCATAATCTATTTATTTCATCAATCATTCAATAAATATACATTGAGGTCACACTATCCATCACAGTTCCAGGTGTATTTGTAGCTTGCCATATACCTGACAAATGCCTCCATTTTATTTTCTCCAAGACTCTGCTAAATGCTTCTCTTTCTTGTGGCAGTTCCCATATGCTTTTATTAACATTTATTTCCATTTAATTATTTGCTGTCATCTAGATGTAAACTCCAAGAGAATGAGTCTTATGTCTAGCGTTCATTCTAGCTTGTGTCCAGCACAGCCCCTGGTATAATTTAGAGGTTTTCAATAAACATTTCTAGAATATATTCTTCTGTAGCAAGACTTTTTTATATTTATCCTTGTTTCCCCAAGTTTTGGTTTATAGGATTCTTGGTACATGGTTAATGGATAAAGAATTAATTAATTAATTAATATAGCCTAACCTCTTATTGTTTAACCAAAAAACCTTGGACTTTTTGTAACCTTTATTCTGATCATCTGTTGAATTTCTGACACTTTGCTCCATAACCTCATACTTGTTTCTGATACACTTGCCTGCCAGACCTACATGCACTCCCTACCTGAACATTGTATCTCTGATCATTGGTCCTTTTAGTTACCTGCAGTTCCTCTCCTAAAACTTCAGAGTTCCATAGCTAATGTTCCTGTTTTGCCTTATCTTACTGTCAGCCAAGTCTTGGCATGATAGCCTCTGTTCATCCTATGCTCAAACCTCCTGACTCAGGAGAGACATCTTGTCCCAAATCTTGCTCTTGGACCCCGAGTTTAAGTGAGGTGACAAGATAACATTTCCTGACTTGAGATTTTGAGTTTGGTTATTTCTATATTCTGATTGTACTCAACATTTTCTCTAAAATCCCTTTATGTCATTTGTTTTGTTTGGGATATCTATCTTTCTCCTGAAAATAAAAAGTCTGTGGAGGCCAGGGACTGTGCTGTATCTTTATCTCCCTATTTTCTGTTACATTGCTGCCATCTTAGCATTTAGCTCAGGGCATTATTTGTGATAGTTGTACAATATATAGGTAAAATAAAAACCAAATAATAAAATATAGTAATGAAATCAGGTAATGAAATAGGGAAAAATTTGGAAGATGATAAAGTATTTCTTATATAACTTAACTACTCTCAAATATATAAATTATTTACAAATCCACATTATTAGCATCTAGTATATTGTTAAGCTTTAGATAGGAAGTTAATCCCATGTGAGTCTTCCAAAATATCTGGGTCTTTTAACTGACTACACCTTTAATTTGAAATATTGTATTATAAATTTCAGAGCACAATTTCAGTCAGGATTAAATTATCTGGAGAACCTCAGCTATTATTGCTACCTAAAGATGTACAAAACTGATATATAATGTAGCCAATGCATAATATTATTTTACATTTGTAAGAATATTTATAGTTTAAGAATCATTTCTCATTTAATCCCATGATAGTACTGTGAAGTAAGCATATTATCTCTATTTTAGGGTATGAAGCTTGGAGATGTTATAGTGACTTGCCCCAAAAGAAAACTCAACTCTTTTGGTGTCAGCTTTTGTACTTTTTCCAAAATAAAGATGTCATCTTCTGTTTTGAAGTTCAGTAGAATATGATTGGCTAACTCTTTGGGTTGTTTTTTAATTTAGAAGAACTCGTTACCTTTGGTAGGTGAAAGCATGATACTAATTTAGATTTGATTTGGATCTATTTGATTCTTGGTCTATTTTAATAATTAAAAAAATTACTTTCTACAGTAAGTTTCTGAATTATTTTAAACACTCAATGAATATTGTATAATGATAAAAACCTATCAAAACCAAAGTAAGTATCAGAGCTGGAAATATCAGAGAGTACCTCTAGAGCCATCATGGTTAATGACTTACAGACATTCTGTTCCTTGAGACAAGATTTGCAAATGCAATTTACTTAGCATCTGATGCATTTCTCTACATGATGTTAGAAGTCATGGAACTATAAATAAATCTTAAACGCTGACTATACCAGATGCTCCAGGCCTGCCTCCTGGTCAAATTGTACTGGTCACACAATATTCCCAACAATTCTGCCAGCAGATGTTAACACTACATGCATTTATTCACATTTGCATTAACCTAAGAGATGTCCCAAATAAAGGCATAGAAAAGGATGGGTAAAACTCATGAGGTGAATCTGTTTTATTTATAATGCATACAGTTAGCTTTCATATTGATTTTCCAATTATGAATTTTGATAGTATATTTGTATTCAAAATGTCATGTGCTTTTATGATTTGCTTATTATGTATGTTTGCATTTGTGCCTTTAACTCTCAGTGTGTAAACTTATATTTATAAAGAAAAAAGTGGAAGAAAATGAATAAAGTGATAGACATTTGGATTGCTCAGCAGTTTGTGAGGATATTGATACATATAGCTATATTTACAAAATGAAATACCACAAATACATCACTTAATATTTGCCAACTTCCTGTTGCAGTTTGACTTTTAAAATACTGTTTACTCCACAAATATTTTTCTTGTCCATAAAAAGAGAATTATGACTCACAATCTCACCAACGCCTACATTTTAGGGGTTTGGCTAAATGAGGAAATATACATGATGTATAGTGGTTTTCTTGTTTGCTTTTAGCAATCTTAGAATTTTACATGAAAGTTTTAACAAAAAGAGGCTTTGTAAAGAAAGAAGCTCAAATACTTTTATTTCTCCAGTGTGCCCAGCTCACATGTAAGTTTATACCTGAAAGTAAGTGTAGAGTATTTTCTAGACCACATTCATTTTACGTTAGGAAATGAAGACCCCCAAATTTAAAAGATTTTATATGAATTTTCCAAGTTCCCAGGTAATGGTAGCTGTAGAAGGTAAAAATTTGTACCTATTTTTCCTAATATCCTATCCTGAGTCCCTCCTGGTACACTGAAAAGACTCAAGGTTAATTTACTACATGTTAAATTAATCACTCTATGTCATATTAAAAATAATTGCACAACTACTTCTACAACAAAGTCTACTCTTAAAATCAAGAGTATAAATTCTAACTTATTAAATGCTATTGAACAACAAGTTATAGTGCCTATTATTTTAATATTTCTATTATAGACATTCTATAACTTAAAATAAATAAGATTATATAGCAATAAATGGGGATGAATTTTCAATTAAGCAATCTGATCAATCAATGAATCATTAAATATCTTTTCAAAATTACCCTAGGTATGAAAGACACAAGGTCCTAAATCCTTAAAGAAATTTATGATTTAGTTGGGGAGACAGAATGGATTTATAAAAATTCATTAACTATGCAGAGCTGATAAGTGTCCAATGTACATAATTTGTGTTGGAGTTCATAAGATGTGAAAACCTTGACAGACCTAACCTAGGAAGACTGGGGAACCTTAACTAGGACTTAAAGAGATAATAAACATTAAAGAGGTAAAATGTGAAGATGGATAGGCAAATGAATTCCGAGCCAATGGAGAAAACTGAGCTGAATTCTTCAGTTTGAAGGATGTGTTTCGAGATAAATAAAAATGAACATATTTGTATACCTTAAATTATTTTGTGTGGTGTTTCTTACATTATTCAAAGGCTAGTGTTCCCTTTTATTTGGAGGTGGGGAGGAAACTTGTCTAGCTGTTATAACTTTAAATTGATTTCAATAAATAAAAGATGTATTAAAGAAATTGTCTGATGTCCTGAAGCAAAAGCAATATCAACTATTTGAAGCATCATTTTTTTTAATCGCCTGTAAACTTCCTGCAAGATGAAAGAGAGCTTATAAATTCCAATAAATTCAAAATTTCAGGAAGTCTCATACATGCATGTGGGAAAACCCACACTTGAGTGCAAGTGAGGAAGGTATTGATCAGTGACATGTCAAAAAGGCCTATGAGATAACAGTGTACTGTGGCTACCAACAGAATAAATTTGGTGTAAATATCATATTTGGGAAAATTAAAATCACTTATAACTTGTAGAAGAAACTTACACCATGTGATGCCCATTTTTTAGGCACAATCTTAAAATTTTATATTTAAATAAAGTATATTTACTTTGTTGAATTTAAGGACCAACAAGAATTTTTATCTGACTGTATTTCTCAGCACTGCTATATTGTTTATAAAGAAGGTTCTTTGATTTGAGAGATAATTTGACATTAATTTTCAATAAAATTTTAAAAAAATATAATGGAATGGAGATACATCAGGGAGATACCATGAAATATTTCTTTTCCTAGAAACATTACTAGATTCAGGAATAAATTCAGTTGCATTCCTTAAACTTAGGTATCTACCAACCCTTTTCAAAGGGAATTATAGAAACTAAACGCACTAATGTGTGTGTGGGTATCTGTCTGTATGTGGGAGAAATTGGAAAGCATTTTGAAAAAACACTTTGCGTAAGTGATTTTTAAAAATGTAACACTTTCCAATTATTACTAAAAATTAGAAGTATGTGAAAGAAAGGAAATCTTCAGAAGTAAAGATCTAAAGATCAATTTTCTGTTATTAAAGAAAAAAATGAATCAACTCAAATTTCATAGAAAAATTTAATTATATTTTAATCATTCTGCTCATTTACCAATCTTTCATAGACTAAAGAAAAATAATGGAATAAAATATGGATTTTTATGACAATATAAGTTCTTTGTATGAAATATATGACTCATGTTCCACAGTTTTGAGAGCATGGTAAGTTTTCTAGTGTAAATAACTACAGGAAAGTTTTATCACTTGGAGGAAAAATTTATGATGACATGCTTTCAAGAAATAGACTATATTCAAAAGAAGAATTGAAAAGTAGGTTGTCATCAGGTGATGCACATTAAAAACTATAGCAAAGAGTGTTAAAGAGGCAAGAAGATGAAAAAAATTATAGTCTGTTGTGAGTCACAATGATATCAGGTAAGTTAATGAGACTGAATTGTAAGGAATTAAGAAGTAGAACTTAAAGAGGCATGAAAACTAAAGAAGTAATATTAATTGAGGGGGCAAAACTATTATGCAAGAGAAAGAGAGGTATCAGGAAATCAAAATCCACGCCTGTTCCACTTAATGCATGTGATCATATCACTCTACTTTCTGTAAACAATCCGTAAACTTATTCAAGCAGCCAATACAACATTTTCCCTAAATGTAATCAATCAATTCTCTACTCAACTCTATTGCATAGTAGGCATGTAGACACAGCATTACCTAAACTATTATGAAGGCATTTGCACTTTTATTTGATCATGAAAATGGAGATACTTTACAAAATGTACTGTTAGAAGAGAAAATAACTAATTAAGTTGGTGGACCTATGAAATGGAGAAAGTCATTATTGGACTCAATCATTTTTAGAGAGAAATGACTGGAATAAAAAAAAAGGAAAGAATGAACACCAAACACTCAGTGTCCATCCTGCCTAGAATGTGAGGCTTCCTCAGGTTTTCCAGCCTTAAATATAGTTTATATATTTTGAAACTCTATTAATGTGTTATAGATATCATTAACATTTTAATTATTTGTTAGTTTGGATAAAGAATGGATAAAGAAGATGTGGTACATATATACAATGGAATATTACTCAGCCATAAAAAGGAACGAAACTGTGTCATTTGTAGAGACGTGGATGTAGAGTGTCATACAGAGGCTGTCATACAGAGTGAAGTAAGTCGGAAAGAAAAAAATAAATATCATATATTAATGCATATATGTGGAATCTAGAAAAATGGTGCAGATGAACTGGTTTGCAAGGCAGAAATAGAGACACAGATGTTGAGAACAAACATATGGACACCAAGGTGGGGAAGCGGAGGGGGGGAAGGGGGGTGGTGGTGGTGGTGGGATGAATTGGGAGGTTGGGATTGACATGTATATATTAATATGTATAAAATAGATAACTAATAAGAACCTGCTGTATAAAAAAATAAAATTCAAAACAGTTTCTAATCTAGAAAAAAAAGAAAAATTAAACATCAATTATCTAACAAGTTAAAGTTTGGTAACTAAATCAAATATTAGTGCATAACAAGTGAGAAGGTAAGCACATTTATAAAACTTTGTTTTTCCATTTTTAGAACAAATGAACTGGGTACCTTTATCACCATTTTATAGATGAAGAATTGAAGGTCACAGAGTTAAGTGGCTTGCTTGAGGTCATAAGCAGCCTTAGGACTGAACCTCTAAGATTTGTGTTCTTCACAGTATATTATGCCTCTTCTTAGTGGCTTTATAACAGACTTCAGAGCCTATGGCAGAATGATGAAGTAATACTTTCCCCAAGAAACTATTATCCTATCATCATTCAAAATACAAGTTTGTACATTTAGTTCTGATTTGACAGGACCTTCCCAGGGTAGAGACTTAGATATGGTTAATCAAACTCTCAAAGAGACTTCTGTATCAAATTTTTAATAATTTATAATAAATCATTTGGCTCTACTCCAAATTGGCCAATTAAATAGGATTGTCTTTTAGGCCACTAGAGACAATTTGCTATAATAAAATAGTAAGTTGTAAAATTGTTCCTCTGTGGCCATAAAGAACTGTTATAATTTCCAAAATATGTAAGACATATTTCAGTCAGAAAGGTAAAACTTGTTACAAGAAGCCAGGAAACAATGGCAGGCTTTTGTAAGAGAAGATTTAATTTCTTTAGAAGTATGTAATTTATTTATTCCTTAAAAATATGCTGCTTGCCATGACATAGTCATGAGAATACAGTTATCATAGAATTTTTTTTAACATCTTTATTGGAGTATAATTGCTTCACAATGGTGTGTTAGTTTCTGCTTTATAACAAAGTGAATCAGCTATATATATACATATATCCCCATATCCCCTCCCTCTTCCATCTCTCTCCCACCCTCCCTATGCCACACCTCTAGGGGGACACAAAGAACCAAGCTGATCTCCTTGTGCTATGCAGCTGCTTCCCACTATCTATTTTAAATTTGGAAGTGTATAAATGTCAATGTCACTCTCTCACTTCATCCTAGCTTACCCTTCCCACTCCCCATGTCCTCAAGTCCATTCTCAACATCTGTGTCTTTATTCCTGTCCTGCCCCTAAGTTCTTCAGAACGATATTTTTTTTGATTCCATATATATGTGTCAGCATACAGTATTTTTTTTTTCTTTCTGACATATTTCACTCTGTATGACAGACTCTACATCCATCCACCTCTCTACAAATAACTCAGTTTTGTTTCTTTTTATGGCTGAGTAATATTCCATTGTATATATGTGCCACATCTTCTTTATCCGTTCAGCTGTTGATGGACACTTAGGTTGCTTCCATGTCCTGGTTATTGTAAATAGTGCTGCAATGAACATTGTGGTACATGTCTCTTTTTGAATTATGGTTTTCTCAGGGTATACACCCAGTAGTGGGACTGCTGGGTCACATGGTAGTTCTAGTTTTAGTTTTTTAAGTAACTTCCATACTGTTCTCCATAGTGGCTGTATCAATTTACATTCCCACCAACAGTGCAGGAGGGTTCCCTTTTCTCCACACCCTCTCTAGCATTTATTGTTTGTAGATTTTCTGATGATGGCCATTCTGACCAGTGTGAGGTGATATCTCATTGTAGTTTTGATTTGCATTTCTCTAATGATTAGTCATGTTGAGCATCCTTTTATGTATTTGTTGGCAATCTGAATATCTTTACAGAAATGTCTATTTAGGTCTTCTGCCAATTTTTCGATTGGGCTGTTTGCTTCTCTGATATTGAGCTTCTTGTAAATTTTGGAGATTAATCCTTTGTCAGTTGCTTCATTTGTAAATATTTTCTCTCCTGAAGGTTGTCTTTTCGTCTTGCTTATAGTTTCCTTTGCTGTGCAAATCTTTTAGGTTTCATTAGGTCCCATATTTTTATTTTTGTTTTTATTTCCATTTCTCTAGGAGGTGGGTCAAAAAGGATCTTGCTGTAATTTACGTCATAAAGTGTTCTGCCTATGTTTTCCTCTAAGAGTTTTATAGTGTTTGGCCTTACATTTAAGTCTTGAATCGATTTTGAGTTTATTTTTGTGTATGGTGTTAGGGAGTGTTCTATTTGCATTCTTTTACATGTAACTGTCCAGTTTTCTCAGCACCACTTATTGAAGAGGCTGTCTTTTCTTCATTATATGTTTTTGCCTCCTTTATCAACAATAAGGTGACCATATGTGTGTGGGTTTATCATTGGGCTTTCTATCCTGTTCCATTGATCTATATTTCTGTTTTCCTGGCAGTACCATACTGTCTTGATTACTGTAGCTCTGTAATATAGTCTGAAGTCAGGGAGCCTGATTCCTCCAGCCCCGTTTTCCTTTCTCAAGATTGCTTTGGCTATTGGGGGTCTTTTTGGTTTCCATACAAATTGTGAAATTTTTTGTTCTAGTTCTGTGAAAAATGACATTGGTAGTTAGATAGGGATTACATTGAATCTGTAGATTGCTTTGGGTAGTATAGTTGTTTTCACAATGTTGATTCTTGGACAGTTCCTGGCCCAACCCACCCCTCCCACCTCCCTCTGGAAACAACCAAGAACATGGTATATCTCTCCATCTGTTTGTATCATCTTTAATTTCTTTCATCAGTGTCTTACAATTTTTTGCATACAGGTCTTTTGTCTCCATAGGTAGGTTTATTCCTAGTTATTTTATTCTTTTTGTTGCAGTGGTAAATGGGAGTGTTTCCTTAATTTCTCATTCAGATTTTTCATCCTTAGTGTATAGGAATGCCAGAGATTTCTGTGCATTAATTTTGTATCCTGCTACTTTACCAGATTCATTGATTAGCTCTAGTAGTTTTCTGGTAGCATCTTTAGGATTCTCTATGTATAGTATCATGTCATCTGCAAGCAGTGACAGCTTTACTTCTTCTTTTCTGATTTGGATTCCTTTTATTTATTTTTCTTCTCTGATTGCTGTGACTAAAACTTCCAAAACTATGTTGAATAATAGTGGTGAGAGTGGACAACCTTGCCTTGTTCCTGATCTTAGTAGAAATGATTTCAGTTTTTCACCCTTGAGAATAATGCTGGCTGTGGGTTTATCATATATGGCCTTTATTGTGTTGAAGAAGTTCCCTCTATGCCTACTTTCTGCAGGGTTTTTATCATAAATGGGTGTTGAATTTTGTCAAAAGTTTTTCTGCATCTACTGAGATGATCATATTGCTTTTATCCTTCAGTTTGTTAATATGGTGTATCACATTGACTGATTGACATATATTGAAGAATTCTTGCATTCCTGAGATAAACCTAACTTAATCATGGTACATGATCCTTTTAATGTTCTGTTGGATTCTGTTTGCTAGTATTTTGTTGAGGATATTTGCATCTATGTTCATCAGTGATATTGGCCTGTAGTTTTCTTTTTTTATTACATCTTTGTCTGGTTTTGGTATGAGGGTGATGGTGGCCTCATAGAATGAGTTTGGGAGTGTTCCTCCCTCTGCTATATTTTGGAAGAGTTTGAGAAGGATAGGTGTTAGCTCTTCTCTAAATGTTTGATAGAATTTGCCTGTGAAGCCATCTGGTCCTGGGCTTTTGTTTGTTGGAAGTTTTTTTTTTTTTTTCCTCCGGTACGCGGGCCACTCACTGCTGTGTCCTCTCCCGTCGCGGAGCACAGGCCCTGGACACGCAGGCTCAGCGGCCACGGCCCATGGGCCCAGGCGCTCCACAGCATGTGGGATCCTCCCAGACCGGGGCACGAACCCGCGTCCCCTGCATCAGCAGGCAGACTCTCAACCATTGCGCCACCAGGGAAGCCCTGTTGGAAGATTTTTAATCACAGTTTCCATTTCAGTGCTTGTGATTGGTCTGTTCATATTTTCTATTTCTTCCTGGTTCAGTCTTGGAAAGTTGTGCATTTCTAAGAATTTGTCCATTCCTTCCAGGTTGTCCATTTTATTGGCATAGAGTTGCTTGTAGTAATCTCTCATGATCCTTTGTATTTCTGTGGTGTCTGTTGTTACTTCCCCTTTTTCATTTCTAATTCTATTGATTTGAGTCTTCTCCCTTTTTTTTCCTTGAGAAGTCTGGCTAATGGTTTATCAATTGTGTTTATCTTCTCAAAGAACCAGATTTTAGTCTTACTGCTCTTTGGTATCATTTCCTTCATTTCCTTTTCATTTATTTCTGATCTGATCTTTATGATTTCTTTCCTACACTAACTTTGGGGTTTTTAAATTCTTCATTCTCTAATTGCTTCAGGTGAAAGGTTAGGTTTTTTATTTGAGATGTTTCTTGTTTCTTGAGGTAAGATTGTATTGCTATAAACTTACCTCCTTGAACTGCTTTTGCTGCATCTCATAGGTTTTGGGTCATCCTGTTTTCATTGTCGTTTGTTTCTAGGTATTTTTTTGATTTTCTCTTTGATTTCTTCAATGATCTCTTGGTTATTTAGTAGTGTATTGTTTAGCCTCCATGTTTGTATTTTTCTTTTTTTTTTTTTTTGCGGTATGTGGGCCTCTCACTGTTGTGGCCCCTCCCGTTGGGGAGAACAGGCCCCGGACACGCAGGGCTCACAGCCCCAGCCGCTCCGCGGCATGTGGGATCTTCCCGGACCGGGGCACGAACCCGTGTCCCCTGCATCGGCAGGCGGACTCCCAACCACTGCGCCACCAGGGAAGCCCAGTGTTTGTATTTTTTACAGGTTTTTTCATGTAACTGATTTCTAGTGTCATAATGTTGTGGTCAGAAAAGGTACTTGGTATGATTTCAATTTTCTTAAATTTACCTAGGCTTGATTTGTGACTCAAGATATGATCTATCCTGGAGAATGTTCTATGACCACTTGAGAAGAAAGTGTATTCTGTTGTTTTTGGATGGTATGTCTTTTAAGTATCAATTAAGTCCATCTTGTTTAATGTATTATTTAAAGCTTGTGTTTCCTTTTTTTTTTTTTTTTCATTTTGGATGATCTGTCCTTTGGTGACAGTGGGGTGTTAAAGTCCCCTACTATTATTTTGTTACTGTCAATTTTCCCTTTTATGGTTGTTAGCATTTGCCTTATGTATTGAAGTGCTCCTACGTTGGGTACATAAATATTTACAATTGTTATATCTTCTTCTTGGATTGGTCCCTTGAATATTATGTAGTGTCCTTCCTTTTCTATTGTAATAGTCTGTATTTTAAAGTCTATTTTGTCTGATGTGAGAACTGCTACTCCAGCTTTCTTTTGATTTCCATTTGCATGGAATATCTTTTTCCATCCCCTCAGTTTCAGTCTGTATGTGTCCCTAGGTCTGAAATGAGTCTCTTGTAGACAGCATATATATGGGTCTTGTTTTTGTATCCATTCAGCCAGTCTATGTCTTTTGGTTGGAGCATTTAATCCATTTACATTTAAGGTAGTTACTGATATGTATGTTCCTATTACCATTTTCTTAATTGTTTTGGGTTTGTTATTGTAGGTCTTTTGCTTCTCCTGTGCTTTCTGCCTAGAGAAGTTCCTTTAGCATTTGTTGTAAAGCTGCTTTGGTGGTACTGAATTCTCTTAGCTTTTGCTTGTCTGTAAAGGTTTTAATTTCTCCATCAAATCTGAATGAGATCCTTGCTGGGTAGAGTAATCTTGGTTGTAGGTTTTTCCCTTTCATCACTTTAAATATGTCCTGCCACTCCCTTCTGGCTTGCAGAGTTTCTGCTGAAAGATCAGCTGTTAATGTTATGGGGATTCCCTTGTATGTTATTTGTTGTTTTTCCCTTGCTGCTTTTAATATTTTTTCTTTGTATTTAATTTTTGATTGTTTGAATAATATGTGTCTTCATGTGTTTTTCCTTGGATTTATCCTGTATGGGACTCTCTGCGCTTTCTGGACTTGATTAACTATTTCCTTTACCAAATTAGGGAAGTTTTCAACTATAATCTCTTCAAATATTTTCTCAGTCCCTTTTTTTCCTCTTCTTCTCAGACCCCTATAATTAGAATGTTGGTGTGTTTAATGTTGTTCCAGAGATCTCTGAGACTGTCCTCAATTCTTTTCATTCTTTTTTCTTTATTTCACTCTGTGGTAGTTATGTTCACTATTTTCTCTCCCAGGTCACTTATCCATTCTTCTGCCTCAGTTATTCTGCTATTGATTCCTTGTAGACAATTTTTAATTTCACTTATTTTTTTGTTCATCATTGTTTGTTTGCCCTTTAGTTCTTTTAGGTCCTTGTTAAACGTTTCTTGTATTTTCTCCATTCTATTTCCAAGATTTTGGATCATCTTTACTATCATTACCCTAAATTCTTTTTCAGGTATGTTGCCTAGTTCCTCTTCATTTGTTTGGTCTGGTGGGTTTTTACCTTGCTCCTTCATCTGCTGTGTGTTTCTCTGTCTTCTCATTTTGCTTAAATTACTGTGTTTGGAGTCTCCTTTTTCCAGGCTGCAGGTTCGTAGTTCCCTTTTTTTTTCGTGTCTGCCCCCAGTGGGTAAGGTTGGTTCAGTGGGTTGTGTAGGTTTTCTTGTGGAGGGGACTGGTGCCTGTATTCTGGTGGATGAGACTGGATCTTGTCTTTCTGGGGAGCAGGACCACCTCTGGTGGTGTGTTTTGCATTGTCTGTGAACTTATTATGATTTTAGGCAGCCTCTCTGCTAATGGGTGGCGTTTTGCTCCTGTCTTGGTAGTTGTTTGGCATAGGGTGTCCAACACTGTAGCTTGCTCGTTGTTGAGTGGAGCTGGGTCTTAGCGGTGAGATGGAGCTCTCTGTGAGAACTTTAGCCATTTGATATTACACAGGACTGAGAGGTCTGTGGTGGACTAATGTCCTGAACTTGGCTCTCCCACCTCAGAGGCTCAGGCCTGACACCTGGCCAAAGCACCAAGATCCTGTCAGCCATTTGGATCAGAAAAAAAGGGAGAAAAAGAAAGAAAGAAAGAAAGAAAATTATAAAATAATATAAAATATAGTTATTAAAATAAAAAATAAAAAAGATCATTAAAAATAAAATTAAAATGTAATAAAAAAAGAAAGAAAGAAGAGAGCAGCCAAACCAAAAAACAAGTCCACCAGTGATAACAAGCACTAAAAACTATACAAAACAAAAACAAAAACAAAAATGGACAGACAGAACTGTAGGACAAATGGTAAAAGCAAAGCTTTTGGGAAGTCTCAGATCTTCTGCCAGCATTCAGTAGGCGTTCTGTAGGAGTGTTCCACATGTAGATGTATTTTTTATGTATTTGTGGAAAGGAAGGTGATCTCCATGTCTTACTCCTCCATCTTGAAGGTCCCTCTCACATACCAAAATTTTGTTTTTACTATTAGTTTATCCAAGTAGTCAAGGTTGTGTGACAATTTAATCTGTCCTCTAAAGCAGTGTTTCTCAACGAAAATGGTTTTGCTCCTAGGGGATATTTGCCTAGAGACATTGCCAAGTGTCCCCTGAGGGGGGAAAATTACCCCAGTTGAGAATCACTGCACTAAAGGGATATCCCTAAGAGCATTTGGTCAGCATTAATATTTCCAGTACTTTCTACAACATGAGAAGGAAGACTATTAACTGTATTAACAGTTGAATACAAATGAGTGCCATTTAAGTTAGATACCCAAATGCATATATATTTTGTCATTGAAAATTAGAAGAAATATTCTCAGGCTGGATTACAAGGGGTAAACAAAGGTAGGTTATTGTTCTGTGAGTCTGTGATACTTTCAGTGTCTTGACTACACTACTGAAGAAAGCAGAAAGCTTTTGAAGATGTTAATTCTTTTACCACATCTATTTAGCATCTATAAGAGTACGTGGGTGTCTTGTCTTGGCATTAATAAAAATGACAAGTAGAAGGAGAAAATAGAATTGGAATGCCCTGTTCTCTAGCATGAGGATTATTTCTTCACCAAAGACATAAAAGATAAAATTGATTTTCAACAACTATAAATGGTGTTTTTCTGAAGTTCATAAAGTACTGATTTTTTGCAATTTACTACATGTCCAAAAGATGTTAGGAACTTTTGTAGTCTCCTTTGGGAAAAAGTAATTTGATTTGTGTGAAATTCTTTTTTTAAATTATTATTTACTGAATATAAATATGCCAAACCAAGTATGTGGAAATCCCTTCCCCTCTTGGTATTGTGAGTTAAAAATCTTATGCATTATTAAATATAAACAGATAAATCTGACTACCTTTTAAAATAAGCTGCATCCTTGCTTTTGCCCTAAACATAAAGACCAGCTATTTACAACCTTGTTTTTTATAAAGTTTTTATTTCTGGTGATTGGGGAAAATGCTTCTTACTTGTTCACTCTCTTATAAATGTAGAAAGATAATGTCTATAATCTTTACAATTTCTCACCTCAAAGATCCTACAAATATGCAAATCTCATTTATTTTTCAGTTCTCTATGCTGTTTGTAAAAATACCCTCCAAGCACAAGTACAATCAACTAGCAGTAGTTCAAAATAATTTGTTTAAAAGAAGGACCAGCAGAAAAAATCAAACCCTAACAAACCAAATAATATAGCATAAAATAATAATTATAACCTTCCCAGCCCAGGATGAGAGACTGTTAAAATAGCAATAACAAAATTCGATTACTTGGACAAACAGCACTTTAAGAGATCGTGTGACATCTGAACATGAAGGAATGGAATTATTTTAAGAACATATCTACGTATTTCTTTAATACTTTCTCCTGAGAGTTATCTCTGACTCTGTGGCCACCCGAAATAAACTCCTTCCACAACATTTAATTTCAAGTGTTCTGAATCCCCTAAGAAATTCACATATGTCTGTCTGTGCCTGAAACAATGTATAAATCTGAAGACATCAGGAACTATGTATATTTGGAACCCTGGCTTATCCTTAGCCATCATTTCTTCTCTTTTTTTTGCAGGATATATTCAGGAACAACTGCTTGTATAAACAAGCATAACATCCCTATTCACACACTACCACCAGATTGAATTTCTTTTTATAATTCAGACTAGTAGATCCAATTAAAAAAAAATAATGGGTAGGGCCCAGTCTCTATAATGACTCACATAGCATAGACACTAGATAGAACCTTGCTTTCCCATTGCTGCTGTACAACACAAAACCGATATGTCTGTGAAGACAGCACTCTTTGTTTCTGATCTGCAGTTTTAAAACAACGCATTGGCATCTTCAATGTCTTTCTTTTTGCAGCCTGTATCAAAAATGCAAAGAAGTGGTGCTGGCCAAGGAAAGTGGGAGACACACCTAGACTAGACCAGGCAATGGACAGGAAGGAGGAATGCAGTAGCAAAATGGTGCTAGAGGGCGCTTTGCCTTGCGGAGAGGTGACCATGGCAACAAGGGAGCTGCGAGGAGGAGAGAACAGACCTGCGCCAAGAATGTGAGCACCATCGTCTTTCATCAGAGCACTTGATTGCTTTCAGAGTTGAGACAGCCAAGTCTTTATTGTGTTTTCTTCCTCTAGGAAGCCAGTGAAGGTTTTGACAGGACCACAGTCAAAGAATACTCAGGGAGCAGGTAACAAAATGCGGTGCTCTGGATGGTAGCCTTGCTGGACTTCTTTTCATGTGTATTTTATCGAACTTATTTAAAATTACCATCAATATGAACGTATCTGGCAGCTAAGGGACACCCGTGCATCTGAAGTAATGCTGCTGGGAAGAGCAGGTGTCTCCACTTGCATTAGTCTGTTTGCTGGCATGATTTGACGCAGTCCTGCACAGGTGTTTCAGGGGATGGCTGATCCGTTCCGTATTCATTAGTCATTCTAACTGCCTCACTTGTTATCCACATTCGCTGAAGTACTCTGGAGAGGCAAATGAAAAGTCTGGCATACTTTCCACTGAGCAAAACTGCAGCTTGGGCAACACTGATGTAGCTAAGGCCAATTTCTTTTTATAATAAGTGGAGTGCTTAGTATAGAAATAATTTTTTATATGTCTTAGTGTTAATAATTGTTTAGAAGTGATACATACATACACATGCATGCATGCACTCACATGCGTACATACACATATGTACTCCCTTCAGAATACTACAGAGAATACATGGTGCAATAAGATAATTATATATTTAAATTGTGCTGGGGCTTTTGGCATTAATTATTTTCATACAGGTGATGAGAGAGAGGATTCTGAATTCCCTGTCACCACTATAATGTCACTTATCTTTGGTTAGAAGGGATAATTTTTCCCTATGGTGATGATTGATACAATGGTGGTTTTTTTGTTGTGTTGACTGTTTCAAAAATGTGATTTCTAGGTTGGCAAATATTATCACAGGTGTACTGATGTTACAAGGAGCACTTGTAGAAATATTTGAATAACTAAACTATTAAACTTTTTTAGTTTATTGGGTGAACTGGTTCATTACTTTAGTTTTTCTAAGAGTTGATGCCTGTTAAGTTACTTTTTATCCTCTCTGCACTGTTGGTGAAATGATACCTAGACCTGACTTTGAGATATCAGAAATGGTGCTAAGCATGATTAATTTGATCCCTATGTGTTGTTTTCTCATCTACACCATAATTACTATTATGGTTTCTATATATATTTATATTATGTACTTTTCCATAACAGGATTTTTCTCGAGGTTGTAACAGAAACTAAATGAGATGCTGGGCAAAAATGAGCTCTAAGAAATTTTGCATTCCTCAGAAGTTTCTGACTCTGAGGATAGATACCTGATGTCAGTTGCACAGTCTTTAATCACCTTTTAGAGACGAGTTTTATTCCTCTAAAATATAAGAGCTGTGATCTATGGGACTGAGCCAAGATTTCTGTCCTGACTTCTGTTCTGATTGTAAATGTGATTATACAGTGCTAGGTGTGTTCATGTAACCTCTTTCTTCTAAGTAACACAAAAGATTTTCCTATCCCTCACCTCTGGTATTGCCTATAAAGTAATCACAGCTATACATATTTTTCCATGTCATGAATGGAGAAATGGAGACAAAATGATAAAATGACTTATCTATCATCAGAGTGACAGTCTAGGATTGAGCCTTGTTCTGAATCTCATTACTCTTCCTTCTATTAAGCAACTCCTCCATAGGAGAGTAAATAAATGGGGATAGGAGTGGGAGGAAAGCAGGGCCAGGAGAGTGGATGCTACATGATAGATTGGATGATATTCTGATAGGCGTCTTGGAATGCTGCTGTAGAAATCCCTCCTGATTTGGAATACTCCTGGTCTGAAGTTGTTGCAGGAAGGGGGACCCCTTCCAGGGCCCGTGAATGGTCTCTTGTCTAACTGTAGGAGATGAATTGTCTGAGGAAACACACGTGCTGACAAAGCAAAAGACTATTTGGAAAGGGCACCTGGGCAGAGAGCAGTAGGGTAAGAGAACCCAGGAGAACTGCTCTGCCACATGGCTCACAGTCTCAGGTTTCATGGTAACGGGGTTAGTTTCCAGGTTGTCTCTGGCCAATTATCTTGCTTGGCCCATATTTGGTGACTCAGGGTCCTTCCTGGTGGCATGGTCATCTCTCAGCCAAGAAGGATTCTAGCCTGAGGGTTTCTGGGAATTTGGGAGACACCATCTCCTCCCTCCTCCTTTTGGCCCCTCCCAAATTCTTCCAGGTAGTTTTACAAGACTTCCTATGAACTAGCATCTCCTCCCTCCTTTCTGTCCCTCCCAAATTCTCCCCGTTCGTTTTCAGCGGCAACACTGTGTTCTTTATCTGGGACGTCCTGTTGTGAGACAACTCATGCAAGTGGTTATCATCCTGACTGACCAAGGCAGGTGGTTTTGGTCAGCTGTTCCCTAATAAAGTGATAAAAGTCTGTATTTATTATGAAGTCAATACACAGTAACTATTGTGAACCCACATGAACCTTCAAAAATCATGCCTTTACTTCTGCCTTTAAAAAACCTGTTTGGAAACTGATAATACTGATTTCCTCCAAAGAGGGGAACTCAGTGAGAGAAAGAATGTGCATTTCATATTGTTTCTTACCTTTTGAATCTTGAACCCTGTGAATGAGTTCTCTATTTAAAGAAGTCATTATTATATTTTTATAAATTTATTTATTTATTTTTGGCTGCATTGGGTCTTCACTGCTGTGCGTGGGTTTCTCTAGTTGCTGAGAGTGGGTGCTACTCTTCATTGCAAAGTGCGGGCTTCTCATTGCGGTGGCTTCTCTTGTTGTGGAGCACGGGCTCTAGGCATGCAGGCTTCAGTAGTTGTGGTGCGTGAGCTTCAGTAGTTGTGGCTCACGGGCTCTAGAGCACAGGCTCAGTGGTTGTGGTGCATGGGCTTAGTTGCTCTGCAGCATGTGGGATCTTCCCGGACCAGGGCTTGAACCCGTGTCCCCTGCAGGTGGATTCTTAACCACTGCACCACCAGGGAAGTCCCAAGAAGTTTTTTTTTTTAAATCATGTTTTGGCTATGGAATTTTTCAGCTTCCCATAAAATCAAAATCTGTTCTGAATCACTGTGGAGGATCTCAAAAACCTGGGATCTTGGCTCTTTCAGTTCCTCTGACTTTTAGCTTTTCTTTTCTTTTTTTTTTTCATTGAGGTATAGTTGATGTACAATATTATATGTTTTAGGTGTACAACATAGTGATTCACACTTTTTAAAGGTTATATTCCATACATAGTTCTTATAAAATATTGGCTACATCCCCTATTTTGTACAATATATCCTTGTAGCTTGTTTTATTTTTAAATTTCAAATCAATTTTTTTTTTGTTTGTTTGTTTGTTTTTTCTTTGGTACGCGGGCCTCTCACTGCTGCGGCCTCTCCCGTTGCGGAGCACAGGCTCCGGACGCGCAGGCTCAGCGGCCATGGCCCACGGGCCCAGCCGCTCCGCAGCATGCGGGATCCTCCCGGACCGGGGCACGAACCCGCGTCCCCTGCATCGGCAGGCGGACTCTCAACCACTGCGCCACCAGGGAAGCCCTTTATTTTTAAATTTATTTTTAGTTTTTTATTTTATATTGGAGTATAGTTGATTAACAATGTTGTGCCAGTTTCATATGTACAACAAAGTGATTCAATTATACATATATATTTATCTATTCTTTTTAAAATTCTTTTCCCAATTAGGTTGTTACAGAATATTGAGAAGTGTTCCCTGTGAAATATAGTAGGTCCCTGTTGGTTATCCATTTTAAACATAGCAGTGTGCACATGTCAATCCCAAACCCTAACCCTAACCCTTGTAGCTTATTTTTAACCTAATCTTTTGTACCTCTTAATCCCCTCTCCCCTTAATCCCCTCCCCCTTCCCTTTCCCCACTAGTAACTATTGATTTTAGTTAATTCTCTATATCTATGTAGCTCTTACTTTCTAAACTTTAATTTCACTGAGGGATACCATAGAGAAAAGTTCAAGGGAATGGCAACTCAGTGCTTATGGGGCAGGTTGGAGGTGTCTGTCAAACTCTATCCCCACCATGGAACTCTACCTCTTCTTGAATCCCTTCATTCCCCCAGTCCCTTTCAGCCCACACCCCACAACCTAGGGGAAGGGGCCCTTTAAAATAATGCTAAGAAGGAGACTCCCCACAGGTAAGACAGACTTCTCTTGTGAGTGCTCCATTCTGAAGAATGTGAAGATCCAGGCAAAAGAGGACTTTTGACCATGGATAAAAGAGAGAGGCCACATAGAAGCAGGATACAGAAATGAAAGAGGAGAAGGGAAGGAAGGGAAACCAAGGGAGGAAGAAAGTTCTGGATGCCCATTCAAGGCAAGCTCAGGAGTGCTTGAAAAGTGACCTGCGGCCCACAGTAAAGACATTTTGCCCCATTCTCTATACTCAGAATATTTTCTCCTCACTCAGAGTTACACTGGCTCATGTCAGGTCCCACTGCTGTTGTGGGATGAAATGGCAGGATTAAGCTTATGTTTTATTAACACTCTTGATTTTTTTAAATTAAAGCTTACTGTAGGGGATAGGAATTTTATGCCTTAGTCTAACAGGTGAAATATTAATCAGAAGCCTACAGAGATGACTTTTATTTATATGGGTTAATTGTTTAATCATAGATTGGACTTTCAATGCTCATTTAATTTCAAGTTCTGATTCTAACCAGAACTTCCCTTGATATTTATTGCCAAGAGCCATAACTCCATTGCAAAAACCCATAAATTTCTTGATATATTTTTGTTTTGCTTTGTTTTGTTTTGCAAACTCCTTTATAAATATGTTTTCTGGGCTTCCCTGGTGGCTCAGTGGTTGAGAGTCTGCCTGCCGATGCAGGGGATACGGGTTCGTGCCCTGGTCTGGGAAGATCCCACATGCTGCGGAGCGGCTGGGCCCGTGAGCCATGGCCGCTGAGCCTGCGCGTCTGGAGCCTGTGCTCTGCAATGGGAGAGGCCACAACAGTGAGAGGTCTGTGTACCGCAAAATAATAATAATAAATATGTTTTCTCCATGTTTACTGCCTGAGGGACCATCTGCCAAGGTGTAAACAGACAATGCACGCTGACAGAAGCTTGGTGTGTTGGCAGAAAATTAATAGTTGTTTTTATTGCTAATACAATTGATCATATGAAACTATGTAATAGTTTTTTGTTTATCTCCAAGTTTTTCCACCTTGGCTTTCTTTCCTTTTAATTACAAAAATGAATGAAATCTATAATAACTGCTTGTGTGAAACACTGCTTAATATAACAAGGATGTATCAAGGCATTATTATCTCTCCCCTGTGTCCACACCATGAAAATAACTATTAGTACATTTTTATATTTTGATCACAGAATTCTATACCTAAAGAGCACAATACACATGAGAAGTACTTAAATCAGGAATAGATGATATCAGTGAACCTCCAGCACTTACAGAATATTGTCCAAATTGTCCTTTAGGACTCATTGGACATTACTCTTTGAGAGAAGAAAACAATTAGGTCTAGAGTATAAATTATGTAGTGAGCAAACCAGATGAAACCAATAGTAGAAAAAATTTTCACATATTTTTATTGGTAGAGACTCTTAGCACATAGAATTTCTACTACATCTTCTCTTACTTTAAGGTTATTTCTTGGCTCTACCATTCTAGAAAACTTTGGCAAGGGCAGGACAACGCAGTAATTGAAATCCTCTTCTCCCAACCCTTAAAAAAACTGGCAGAGTAGTCATTTTTTTCTAGTGGATAATGATATTATTTTAAGAGCCTTTCTAACAATACTGATCTTTAGCTCTGACTGCCTATATGACTTCAAAAATTATTCAGTTTTTCAACCTCCCAAAAGTAATGAAAGTTTCCTTCTAAAACTCTCAGGCAACTTCTGATTAAACATGATTACATAAGAACAATTTTAGTCTTCTGTTTCCATGAAGCCTACTGCCTAGAAAAAGGAGACAAACTTTCTCTTCAATGAAACAAGAAAGTAGCTATAGCTACAAAACAAACTATGAAATGATCCCAACAACTATCCACACTTTGTTTCTATGTCTCTTGACTTGTGAAATTTCCCATGAGTACACTGCATTGTCAGCCACTCTAATTTTTCTGACTGATGAAGTGGGACCAAATTTATTCAATTTGTCATTTAGTGTTTGTCACAAGTGGGACCTATATCAGTCAAGGGGTGCAGTGTGACAATGCCTCCAATGTGATTTCTTGGCTGGCTGGTAAGCCTTAGGGTTCCCAATTCAGTTCAAATAGTTATGTCTAGGCTTTGCTGTTGAAGGAACCACTTGAGGATGTCCATGTCACCAGCCAGCTTATGTTGGGCTGTGCCATGGAATGACTGAGCAACAGTTACAGAAATGTGGGCTGGAGAAAATATTCACGTGTTTTGCATGGGAGTTGCAGTACTAAGGCTATCCTCTGCTCTTTGTGATACATTTCTCAGAAAGTCTAAGAGTTGTCGCAATCAAATTTTGGTCAGAGCTATGTGGCAGGGATTGGCAGACCCAGTAGTCAGTTTAATTTAAGGTGTTTGCAATAGTTTGCCCATGCCAGGCATTCGTTTGTGTGAATAGCTCCAGAAAGCAATTCTGAAAGATGAAAAGTTATTACCGTTCTTTCCTCCCTTCACAGGTGCCAGGGTCATTTTTGCCCCTCCACTACCACAAAATAAGTGTGTCCCATGTCCCACTCTAGTGGACATAACTTCCCCTTTCTTGTAAGCATCCCCTACTTGCATCTATTGACTGGGAGGATCAGGTGCAAGAGGGATAAAGACACTTTTCTAAAGCTTACACAAACCATTATTTTCTTACTTCAGCCCACATGAACCACTGTAGGGGAGACTCAACAAGAAGTATACTTGGACAAGTGGTTATTATCCTTCTGGTCAAGGACCGTGTCAATCTAAATAGAGAATCCATGTGACTGAACCAGAATTAAGCTTGAATCCTCTAAGCCCACTTTTAAAGTGTACTGAAATGCTCCCCTAAGGTTGCTGGATTCTGGTGAGAGCTCTTCTACTGGCTTGTAGATGGCTGCTTTCATGCTGTATCTCACGTGACCTTTCTTTGGTACCTGCTGTGTGTGTGTGTGAGAGAGAGAGAGAGAGAGAGAAATCTCTTCCTCTTCTTAAAAAGCCATCAATTCTAATGAATTAGGACCTTATCCTATGACCTCATTTAACCTTTATTAGGTCCTAAAAACTCTGTCTCCAAATACAGTTACATTGGGGGTTGGGACTTCAACATATGAATTTGGGGGGGGGCACAATTTAGGCCACACTGGGGAGTACATTTTTATTAGTCAGAATAGTCTCAACACTGCTGTGTTAACAAATATGTCCTGAAACCTCAGTGAACTAGCACAGTAAAACTTTATTTCTCTATCAGACTACAGAGAGATCTAGGCTACTCCAGTCCTGTGATTCATACATTTCAAACATGATTTTCAGGGACACCTCAGCAAGGAAGAGAGTGTAGGATTAGAAAACCAAATATTAAATATTTTCTTTATAACCATAAAAATATAAAACTGGAGGGGGACATATAATCAAGTCCAATCCTCTTATTTATATTTTACAGGTGAGTAAAATGAGCGTAAAGAGGAGAGGTGAGTCACCTAAAGGCACAGAACAAGATGGTGACTGAGTAGAAGTTGAATTCAGCTGTCCTAGATTAGCATGAGTTAACCAGTGACATGGCTTTCCAATGAATTTTACAAATATTTCTTATATCAAAGGCTTTAAGTCAGTCTCAACTGGTTGATTTATTAAGTCCTGGAAATCAGAAAAACAAGGTAAATACACTTTTAGTCTAATTATAGCCTAAAAAAAGGAAAATTTACACTCAAGGAATTTAATTAATTTACAAGTTTTTTTATCCTTGACATAGGTATTGGTGATGATTTTTTGAGTCTGACACCAAAGGCAAAAATAAACAAATAGGATTTCATCAAACTAAAAGGTTTCTGCACAGCAAAGGAAGCCATCAACAAAATGAAAAGGCAGCCTATTGAATGGGAGGAAATACTTGCAAATCATGGGTTAATATCCAAAATATATAAGGAACTCATATAACTCAAAAGCAAAAAAACAACAAAAAAACTGATTAAAAGTGGTCAGAAGATGTGAAGGGATATTTTTCCAAGGAAGAATTACAGATGGCCAACAGGTACATGAAAAGATGCTAAACATCATTAATCATCAGGGAAATGCAAATCAAAACTACAATGCAATATCACCTCACATTTGTCAGAAAGACTATTATCAACAAGACAAGAAATAACAAGTGCTGACGAAGATGTGGTGAAAAGGGAACAATTGTGCACTGTTGGTAGGAACATTGTAAATATAAGTTGGTGTAGCCACTATGGAAAACGGTATGGACGTTCTGCAAAAAATCAAAAATAGAACTAACATATGATCCAGCAATTCCACTTTTGGGTATTTACTTGAAGAAAATGAAAACACTAACTTGAAAATATATATGGACCCTTATAATCATTGCAGCATTATTTACAATATCCAAGATACAGAAACAATGGATGAATAGATAAATTGTGGTATATATAGAGAATGGAATATTATTCAGCCATAAAAAGAATAAAATCTCGCCACTTGAGACAACATGAGTGGACTTCAAGGGCAATTTTGCTAAGTGAAATGAATCAGACAGAGAAAGAGAAATGCTGTATTATTTCTCTTATATGTGGAATCTGAAGGGAAAAAAAAAAGTCATAGATACAGAGGAGAGATTAGCAGTTGCCCCAGAAGTGGTGGGGTTGGGGGGTGGGAGAAATGGGTGAACTGCTTTTTCTTTTCAGTTTTAATAAATTAAATAACATCTAATAATTATTTGTCCCCAAATTTCCATAAATTTAATAATTTAGTTGGATCATACAAACAAAAACTTGCACTGATATATTATTCTGTCTGGAAAAAAATTTGTGGATCTTATGTTTTCAGTAGTCTTTGTTTTCTAATTCCCAGTTTCAGAATATATTTAACCACAGTTTGCTTTCTATCCTCTGTGTCTACAATATGCTTTGTAAGTAGAAACCTGACCCTTGATAGAGCTTTCTGAAAATTTATAATGTACCATAATGACAAAAATTCATTTCTAAGAAAAATTCTTCTAATAAATGGAACTCAAGGTAATTCAGTTACTTACAAAATATGTTCATTATTCTAGTGTGTATGGTATATTGAATTTTTTTTACATAGAAAAGGAAATGAAAATCAAACCCACCATATATTCTTTTCTCGATTCTGTATCTATTCAGCCATTCTTAATTGTGTTCCCCTGTGTTGCCATTTTAATTATTAAAGAAATAAATGTAAGACTCAGGCATTAGACATAAATATAAAACCCTATTTCAAAGACTTCTTGTTAATATAAAATTATTTAGATTTTTACTCTATTGCTATCTTTAGAGTAGCAAGAAAGGAAACTCTTTTTGAATGACAGACATTTTGAATATTTTATAAACTGAGCATGGGTTATCACTATGCAGAGAGTTGAGCCATTTCTTCAGCATGACCTTGGAGAAGGAAGATCAAATGGACCTCAGTTCAGTTCAACTCCAGTGTTTCCAATGTTAGTTAGCTGTGTGACTGTGTTAGTCTACTAGTGTTGCCATAACAAAATAGCATAAACTTGGTGGCTTAAACTACAGAAATTTATTTCTCACAGTTCTAGAGGCTGGAAGAGCAAGATCAAAGTTCTGAGCAGGGTTGGTTTCTCCTGAGGCCTTTCTTCTTGACTTGCTGTCTTCACATGGCATTTTACACAGATGCATATCTCTGGTGTCTTCTTCTCATAAGGACACTGGTCCTATTAGATTAGACCCCTACCCTATGACCTCATTAAATGTTCATTGTCTCCTTTAAAGCCCTATCTCCAAATACAGTCAACATATGAGTTTGGAGGTGACACAGTCCAGTTCATAACAATAACCCTAGGCAAATAATCTACCTGTGAGCCTCTTTTTCCTGCTGTAGAGCTATTGCTTTGTAGAGCTATTCTGATCATTAAATTACATACTATGTATCCAGTTACCAACACAGTATCCATGCTTAGTAAATACTATACATATGATGACTGCTATTCTAATTGTAAATTTGCCACACCCAACCCTGACTTTCCATCTCCCACTGGTTGTTGCATAGGTATAAAGAAGCAAAAGACAATAAAGGTATGGTTTTGTCTGTATATGTTTTATACATTAAAAATGTATAACTAATGGTATTTGATTTAAGACATAGTGGTATTTATGATAAAAGAGAGATGAAATATAAGTGTACAGATGAGATTTATACTGACTGGAGATTTAATAGGTCATGAGGCTGTAGCATTTGAAATATAAATTAAAGGATGGATATTATTTTAATATACAGACATATGGGAAATGGAGTATATATGGGGAGAATGGAAACAGCTTTTTCAAAGAAATGTATGTAAATAAAGGCAGTATGTATTGGGAATAGGGCAGATCCAGGTATTGTGGGCATGAAACTTACAGAATTTATGGCCATCTTTAAGAAAAAGAATACACATTTGAGAATAAAAATTAGATGAAAAAATGAATATTTATTAAAAATAAAAGGTAAAATCCCACCAAATTGCTGGAAGCTTATAGATTCATGACTTTTTCCTTTTAGGTGATTTATCAGAAATGTTTGCAAAAAAAATGCCTCCTGATTGCAACCTGACTTCCGGGTCCTCTCTTGAACTCTCTACAACTCCCAGCAACTTCTGGCATTCAAGAGGCTTGTGCATGTAAGGGGCCCTGGCACATCAAGTTCATTAGTCTCAAGGTAAATCTAAGTGTGGTTAGGAATCATAAGGCTATATGTGTAGAAGAGCAGGGGGCAAAGGCAGGAGGGGTGGGGAGAGGGGGGGTTATGTAAGATAAAATTGAAATGGGGAAAAATGAGGGTAATCATGGGATGCCTTAAAAGCTGTGAAAGATCTTTTGGCTTTATTCATTGAAAGAGCCTACAGGGAGTTTGGAGAAGTAATTCTTATACTTCAGGACTTACTTTCTTATAATAGAAAGCTCACAGAAAATGATTTTCAGATATGTCATTTTTCCTGGAGTTAGAGTGGAATATGTATTCATATAGGAATTGATTTGACCTCTACTCTAATCTAATGTGTGCTATATGTAGTAAGATGGCTTTTGATAGGGTTTCAAAGTCTACTTTCAGTGCTAAAAAAAATATGTTTTTCATTTTCATGCCCTTAAAAGTCCAAAGGTACTCAGCAAACAATTTTGATGGAATTTTCATTATTTCCTTATTTTCTTACAAGTGATTTTATTTTAATGACATTTTTAGAAAAATAATGGAATAAGCAAGAGAATTTCATGATGTGCTACTTTGATGGTGACAATTGTTTTCATTATTATGTTTCCATACATAAGAACAGCTAAACAGAGTAAAGAAAGATGACAAATTAGCAGGATATTTTTTCTTAATTAGGAATAAGAATACAATTGCATTTTTGGGGAAAGTAAAAAATTAAAGCTAAAGCTAAGCAAGCTTAATTTTGTCTCTTTCCTCTCCTGTTGGATTCCCCATTTGCCTATAGGGGCAAAGGTTATAAGCTCCTATGGGATGACACTCAAAATGCTTATGTACCTTGGAAATTATTTTTCATGGTGAGTCATTAGAGGGAAACTTTATCATAGTAGAGTCGGTTTCTGCCAGGTGAGGATTAGACATGGCTGCTCTGTGTTCACATTCTCTGTAGAGTTAGGATTCTTTTATACAAGGGGAGGGGGTGTAGTGTTTTGACAAGTATAGTGAGTTGGTGTCTTGTTTCCACAATGAGCATCTATTTTGCACCAAATTCTTGGGTAGCAAATGTGCATCCTATTTTTCCCCGGCCTACCTCAGCTCCCCTCGGGCATTACAGCTTGCTCTCATGCTCACATAGGTCTCCACTTCTCCCCTGTGAGCTGTCCCTAGAACCTGATGTGTTTGCTTTGCTTCTTAGAATGTTGTCTTCAGACCTCCTGAATCTGAGTGACCAGAAGAATTTGTTCAAATGCAGACTCTCTGGGCCCTGATTCCAGAATGGGGTCTAGGAATCTGTACTTTTCACAACCTCCTCAGAGGTTTTTTAATGAGCCTCAACTTTGAAAGGCTCTGTTCATGACTAAAATGCAAAGCTGAAAGTCCAAAGACTCAAATCCTATCTCACCAGTATTCAGCAATGGTGTACATTGCTTTGAGTTGGTATGCCTCATTTTTCTTATTGGAGATAGGCTTATAAATGAGCACTGTGAATTTTCTAACACTAATGATCTATATGCTAAGTTAGGCTGTGGAACACTCTCCTTTAGCCCTCCCCCATTTCCCTTTCTACACCACTCCCTAATCCAGTGGTTCTCAGTGTGTAATCTGAGAACAGCACCATCAGTATCACCTGGGAACTTATTATAAATGCGTGTTTTTAGACCCCACTCAAGTCCTTCTGAGCCTGGAACTCTGGGACTGTGGCACACCCTCCAGATGATTTTGATACATGCTAAAGTTGAAGAACCACTGATCTAGTCAGTTCCTTTCTTTCCATCTCAGTGTCTACTGTTAGGAAAAAATGGAATCTGTCAAATTAATCCACATTGAGTTTTAAGGATATTTGTATTTCAGTAGAAAATCCTGGTGAGAGAGTGTTCAACCCACAGAAATAAAGTACTAATAGGAGAATTTATGTTATTATGGCTCCTAGAAGGAAAGTATATTTTGATGAGAGGTTGCTTGAGGGTGCCATTGAGCAATTGTATGCTCTATACTTAATGTACACCTGAGGGTATCCTGTTTCCAGTACCTATTTCTGTGTAGATACATCAGAACATACCTATACTATATCACCCTTCCTTGTTCTCTTCTCGATAGGGAAACAATTAATGGATAAACTAATCCATGATGATGTACAATTATTTTACTGACCCTAAGTAGCTTCTGATTTCACAGCAGTCTTCTGGAGAAGATCTCTTAATCCCATGTGTTGGAAAAATCTAGATAACATGGTAGATTGATGAGATAGAAAGAGAGATTCCATTAAGTTTGCTCTATCTCCTCATGACTCTGATCTTTTTTTTTTTTCCTTCAAAGCAGAGTTTAGAATTGTTTCTGGAATATTTACCTTTAAACAAAAAGTAAAAAGAAATTTGATTGCTTTATAACCTTATTTGAAGGGCAGTTAAGACGTACTAAATTTACTCTGAAATTTATAGGAATGCATATTTCTGCTCAGTATAAGGAAAACTTTTCTAAGAACTAAAGCTGTTCATCTGTAAAACTCAATCATGGGTATTAAGAGCACATTCTTTGAAAGCAAAAGGAACTGAGTTCATATTAGTTCTTTGACCTTGAACGAATTAGTAAGTGTTCTAAACCTCAGTTGTCTAAAAAAATGATGATAATGTCTTCTTCATAGGGTTATTATGAAGATTAAGTGAGATAATTGTGAAGTACTTAGCATAATGACCACACAATGAACACTTAGAAATGGTAGCTCTTATTTTTGTAGTTTCAAGAAGCTGAATCACTACCTTGCAGAGACGCTATAGAAGGTGGGATGAAAAAACTGCTAATGTCTATTTCAAATCTATGAATCTTACACCCTAGAAAACTATACATTCTGTAACTCCTCCATTTTGATGAAAAACATATTTGGGAAATAATTAAATAGAAAAAAAAATCCCTTCTTCCGTGAAATTTTAAGATGCATTTTGGCTGGCTTATTTTTGCAGGGATTCATAAAACAATCCTAAATTCTCCTCAGTAATAATTTTTTTCCCGTCATGAGATACTTCCATTCTTAAAACACACTTTCTTTGATGATATATGCATCTCTCACAGCAAAATTCAGACATGGGTGTGCATTCACTCTCACACACATCTATCTAGGTCACTTATGAATCTCGTGAAGCTCATGGAACACAGTCTGGTTTGGCCTCGCGTGCTAACTGATCTCTGGAAGAGAGTGGTCTTTTTCTTTTTCTAGACTGTTTCAATGTAGTTTTCAGGGACATAGCTTTCTGCTTTCCCTGGGTTAGGTCATAGATAAAAGTTTTTTTTTTGATCTGGCAAGTTATTTCCTGCCATTATTCAAAGAATTTGACATTGGAGGGTTTTACTTTGTAATTCCTTGACCGAGTTTGAAAAACATCCAGCAAGAATCAGCAATGTTCTAAAAACTTTTAAAGAAGAGATTTTCTCTGGTGTCCTTGGAAAATGTGATTTTAAGTGAACAATGAATGGCTAAAAGTGTTTTCAAAAGGTGGGAAAACCACTTTCCTTTTACCTCATAAACAAAGGCTATATTTTCCAAATGAAAACAAATCTGACACTTCAATCAAATTTTAAATTATTTCATTGCCTTTGTTTAGAAATTTCATATTTCGCTCTTCATTCTGCGGGCTTTTTGGCAAAACTGGTGAAATAATAAAACTAGAAATGCGACTTCAAAAAGTGAACACTTTATATTTATCACTTGTGACAGTCTTTCTTGACTTCACTCCCAGACAAATAGATGCACTATTAATAATGTATTTATTTCACTATTGACTGCATTTGCTTTCACACTTGGTAAGGGCCACTTGGGGACCTAGAATGCCGATAGAGAGGATTCCAGCTGGAGATTTATGGAGTCAGTGATCTGGGGTCCACAGCAACAGTCTAACAAATGACTCAGACAGAGGCCCTGAACATTCAGTCAATGTCAGTGAATTTGGAGGCAATAAATTTATGAGAATCGATGATCTTAACTCAGACTGGGGCCTTTGGTTTGGACTCTGCACTGCTTTTCTTCTCATCAACGCACTTTGGTAAGGAAAATAGAACTACTGCATGTTCTATGTAATTATGTACCAGTACTATGAAATTCTTACTACACTTAACATTTACATGAAATTCCAAGGGCAGTGTGGAGTCAGGGGGAAAAAATAACTCAAAATCAGAAATCCTGGGCAAAAATCCCTACTTATTAGCTGTATGGTTATAGACAATCTTCTAAGATTAGTCATTATAATTTATACTGGTCTTACTTTATATCAGTAACTATATAAAATTTTATATACAACATTTTTATGAAATAGGTACTTTCATCATCCCTATTTTATAGAAAAGGGAACCAAAGCATGTAGAACTTAAGTAACTTGTACAAAGTCATATAACTTGTCTGTGTGTGGGGTTGGAGCAGAGGGGTGACTGAAATCCAAGTCAGGGAATCTAGCTTCAGAGTCAATGTTCTTAACAATTACACATACTTCCTTAGTTTTCTTATTTATAGATTATACAAAGAAAATAATAACATCTTTGATACCAACAGCTTAAGATTTTGGTTGGTCCTAAACATAATGATGTGATTAAGTGTTCACATTATTAAATATTAAATAAAATTACATAGAACTGTATAAAAAATAAGGAATAGGGGCTTTCCTGGTGGTGCAGTGGTTGAGAGTCCGCCTGCCGATGCAGGGGACATGGGTTCGTGCCCTGGTCCGGGAAGATCCCACAGGCCGCAGAGTGGCTGGGCCCATGAGCCATGGCCGCTGAGCCTGCGCGTCCGGAGCCTGTGCTCCGCAGCAGGAGAGGCCACAACAGTGAGAGGCCCATGTACCTCAAAAAAAAAGGAATAAACTGCTGTTTATTATTATTATTTCAGTAGTTGTTCCAATGTAATTGTTCCAGCATCTCTATAAGTTAAGATTTATAGCATTAATCCTTTTTTACAGGTGAGGGAAATAAAATTCAGAGAGATAAAGTGATTTGCCAAATTTCCCATAGTTCAGGAGTAGTAGAGCTGAATTTCAACTCTAAAATCCAATTTATTTTGATTCTATCATACTGACCTTAATAATCATAAAAAATATTTTTACCTTTTAGAAGTTAACACTTTTATTCATTAAAAGTACATATGGTTCTGAAAAAAAAAATAGCACACTTTTAAAGCATACTGATATAGATTGTTAGGGGAAATAAAAACATCATATTTTTTTCCCTCTGTAAATACTAAAATTTCTTCAGGAATAATAGAGTAATTATTTATTTTAGACATTATAAAATATATATTTTTAATTCAACCAAAAGCTCAAATTGATCTTTTTGGCAATCACTGAAAAAAATATGATGTATACATAAAATGTTCTCTCCATAAAGCAAGCAATTGGTTTCTGCAATTGTAAATATTGGCTGGATAACAAAACCTTTATGGGCTACATTAAGTCATCTTGAAAGAGTTTTGCATTATCATTGCCCCTTGGACAAAAGGGTGCTCTCCTGGTAATTGTAGATATGTGTGGAGGTAAAGACTCTACTATAGGCAGAGAGGAGAAAATCCAGACCTGCTACAGAATCCAAATCCAATTTAGAGACTAAAAGTAAATGAAGTCTGGTTCTTCATGGGGCCCTAGTTTCAAACCATGTTGAAAGGGTCAGAGGTAATGGATATTTGACAGGCATATATACTGCAGCAATTATATTTTCATAAGATCAATTGGAGTCATATGGGTAGTTTAACACAGCATGTCTCCTTTACACCATCAAATAACCACTTGGCTTAAAAGTCCTCAAATCAAGTCTTAAATCAGGACTATTTAAAAATTACAGATACCTAGAAGTGAAGGCCCTGAGAATCTGCCTTATTTTATTTTGTCAGATTAATTATAACAAACTGGGACTTGGACTGAATTAGAGAAATAGGATAAGACCAGATAGGGTAGACAAACCCAGTATTTCAGCTGTGTAACTTATAAAGAGGTAGCAATTGCCAGCAATTCAGTCCAGGGACATCCGGATAGAGTATATTAAAGTGGGTTTAAAATGACATTAGAATGAAGACCTACAAATAACCCAGGATTTACTATTCCTCTCTGTATGTTTCCTGAAAGAAAAGTTTGCCCAGAAAAAGAAAAATTACTATTTTACAGTGGATGGACTTTTACCTTGAATCATCTGTAACATTCTAATTGGCTAGACTGAGACAATGAAGATGATTCCTAAACTAGGCAAGTCCAGATGGGACAAAACCAAAACAAGCTAAAAGATCTGTTCCATTTACACCCTCCCCAAATCCCAAACCCAATTTCAAACTCCAGTTCTAAATAAGGCCAACTCATATGTGCCCAGATAAAGAGCATGAAGAAAAAATGTTTGCTCTAATGACGATGGTTCCCTGCCTTAGACCTTTTTCAAGTATCTTCTGAAATGTCTCCCTTAACTATGTGGGAGAAGAGAGCATTTGAAGAAAGACATAAACAGAAAACCAAGTTCACAGATAGAACAGATTGGTGGTTGTCAGGGGTAGGCACAGTGGGCGATAGGGTTCAAAAAGTACCAACTTCCAGTTATAAAGTAAATAAGTCATGGGGATGTAATGTAAAGCATGGCAACTATAGTTAACAATACTGTGTTGCATATTTGAAAGTCCCTAGACAGTAAATCTTAAAAGTTCTTAACACAAGAAAAAAAAGTTCTATAAGTATGTATGGTGATGAATATTAACTAGAGTTATTGCGGTGATCATTTTGCAGTATATACAACTAACAAATTATTATGCTATACACCTAAAACTAATATAATGTTATATGTGAATTATACCTCAGTTAAAAAATAAGAAAGAAAAACACCACCCTGACCTACAGTGCTTTTGAAATATCTTCCCTTTGAACTGTAGCCCATTATAATATCTTAAACCTGAAAAGCTTAGATTTAAAACTCTCCTCGCAAAGGATGAAGTTGGGGCTGCATGGTAAAAGCAGGGAGCAGATGAGAACCTTGAACTTTCCCTAAATAACACCATATCCCTGATTTTTTCATGTACCTTTTATTAACCCCAGAGAATTAAGAGAAAATCCCATAGTCAGCCAAGAGTGTGAGAATCCCCTTTGGGGGAGGTGATCACAGATTATCACAGAAGCCCTGTCCACAACTTCTCCAATCCTTGCCACTGTAACTCTTTCTTAGGTCAATGAATTGGGAACTTTATACCCTTTTATTTTGCCTCTAGTAGTTTCTGTTTTAAATAGTTCAGGAAAGTGCACTGTTTATTTGAAGTTCATCTTAAGCATAACACAAAAAAGCCTTCTGAATTTCACTTTGAAAATTTCTGTTATTCAATTAGGCTGCAAAACAAGATTTTCCAGTATGTTTCAGGTAACATCATAACTTGAAAATGCCATCATGCCAAATATAGCAGCAGTGTGCTAATGCTCTCCAACAGGTGACAATAGACAACCTTCTGCAGATAGTTTCCTGTTCCCACAGAAAAGTTAAAAGTCCTCAATTTGAAACTTATCCCTTAATGTTTCCCTCAGAAAATTTGAACTCAGGAAAGTGCTCTTCCTCCCTGATTTTTTATTCTATCTTGTACCAGCCAGATGGGTTTTATCTGCAGCAGCAGCTTGGATCATCTGTTACTGAAACAGGTGTAGCTCCTTCTGCACTTCCAAAGCTGTGCTCCACCTCCAAATTGTTTATGCAGCCAGCATTTGCAAAGATCCATATGGTCAATAAAGCCACTAAAATATCCAAATACCAATACTACATCAGTGCAATTTAGAAATCACAAGCATTGCCAAGCCATTATAGCAGTTTAAACTCAAGGCACCAATTTCAGTCTGCAATATTATTTTTCAATTAGAAGTAATGTTCCAAGAACCCTAAGATTAGATCTATATTGATTTTCTAGGCACAATCCATAGCAAAGAACTAGCATTTTGGGTAAGAGGAAGTAGAAAGGAAAGGCAAACAAAATTATCGAGAAGAAAGATAGGTTTCTTGGTTTTGTTTTCTGGTTTGTATTAATAGATACCAGTAGTCAGCAACCCACAATTTGTAAACTTAAATTTCAATCACTTATGATGATATGCTTACCACTTCCTGGAGGAAACAACCTCTATTTATAAAATGACTTCTATCAGAGATTGGAACCTAAAACACCCCTGGTTTTTGCATATTGAGACATTTGCAAAGCAGACCCCTAGACATTTGTCTTTATCTTCTTAATACCCACTCCTGTAGTATACTAGTATATTCTATCAGCCCCTTAGTTTCCATTTTCTCCCCACTTTCTGAGAAGGGTTCTCTCTGTGAAGCCACTAAACATGGACTTGTTATCAGACCATCTCAGATATACACCGTATGACCTGAAACAAATTATGAAAACGTTCTCAGTGACAGTTCCCTCATCTATTAAAGGGAATAATAGCACCCTATCTCATATGATGGTGGTAGGGGTTAAATTAGATATGTAAGTAACAGGCTTAACACAGTGCCTGGCACACTATGGGTGCAGGACATGTTTTCAATAGGCCACTCTCCAAACAAATGTCCTGACCTTAAGGATCACCTGCTGTTCTTCCTTGTGCTTCTTAGTCTTCAGCAGAAGGTGATGGGGGCCTGGGGTAGGGGAGATAGCAAAGATGACAAACCTGGAAAAGGGATGGAGTGAATTTGGGGATTATGAAGATGCCAAGTGCGTAGCACCACAAAGGAACATCCCAGGATCTGTACCATAGGTTTATACATCACTCAAAGATTTACTCCAATTAAACACATGATTCACGGGGCACCCCAAAGTCTGGTATGTGTTTACACTTCTGTATGTTTTGCTTACCCTAGTAAGTTTGGAAGCTACTAGAAATCAGGATTGTAGCATTTTTTTTTTTTTTCAGGACAGAGCCATTATTTTTATTTATTTATTTATTGTTGTAAGGCTGTTTTCTTTTTTCTTTTTCTTTTAATTTTTATTTTATATTGGAGCATAGTTAATTTACAATGTTGTGTTAGTCTTGGGTGTACAGAAAAGTGATTCAGTTATATGAATACATATATCTATTCTTTTTCAGATTCTTTTTCAATATAGGTTATTACAGAATACTGAGTAGACTTTCCTGTGCTATACAGTAAGTCCTTGTTGATTATCTGTTTTATATATAGTAGTGTGTATATGTTAATCCCAAATACCGAATTTATCTCTCCCTGCCCACCTTTCCCCTTTGGTAACCATAAGTTTGTTTTATTACTCAACCACAAAAAAGAATGAAATAATGCCATTTACAGCAACACAGATAGACCTAAAGATTATCATACTAAGTGAAGTAAATCAGACAGAGAAAGACAAATATCATATGATATCACTTATATGTGGAATCTAAAAAATGATACAAATGAACTTATTTACAGAACAGAAACAGATTCACAGGATTCTAGCACCTTAACTTCTTTTATAAGTTGTACCTTCAATATTTAACATAGTACAGGACACAGTTCACTTTATTATTGGTTACCTAAAGAAGAAATCAGATTCGATTGTGTTGTGTCTCTCAAAACTATGAAGCTGTGTGTGAAATCTTGTGAGAAGAAGGCAGACAAAGGAAGAGATGATAGAAGAAATGAATTCAATGAAAAACTTAGTATAATTATGGACTTAGAATAATTCTAACATTAGAACACTCTTTTTTCACACTTTCAACCTAGTTTGGGGTTGTTCTTTAGATACTGTTATGTCATAATTTTGTTTCAATTAAAACTTCAAGAAATGACTGGACACAGAATGTTTATGAACATGCTGAACAAAAAAGGTAAACAAGTGCATTTTCAATGTCTTGACGACAGGCAAGACAAACATAGAAGTCCATTGTTGGTTAAGGCAAAGTTTATGGCATCTTGTCTATTATATTAAATGTTCTCACAGGGCAAAGTACTTCCTGGTAATTCAAGTGTGTTACAGTGTTTAACAATTCAGTGTTCTTTTACAGGTGACTGTGACTTAGAGTGTTTATGAATGATACTTCTTATTGTGTGAAGTTCTTCTATTTTGATATCATCTTTCTTTCATTAATCACAAAGAAGAAAAATGGTGTTTTTATAGTATATCTGGAGCCCAAAACTTCAGTTTTGTTCCAGGTAAGCAGTTCCTTTTATTAAGATTCTTTAACTCACTTTTGGTGACTTCTTATCCCTCAGCAGAGGGCTGGTGTCACACTATTTCCACATGTTATTAGGCAAAAAAAAACACACACAGTTCAGCTCCCATGCTAGGGGGTCACTGTTTTGGTGAAAAGTCCATCTGTGTTAGGTGAAGTCTGTACATCTTCACAGCCCTGGAGAGCTTAAGGAACCACAGTTTGATGTCCTTTCAATAAGCAGTGGAGGAGATGGAGAGCAATAAGACATATAAAAGTCCAACCGATCTAGTACTTGTACTTACATAGTTTAATAATTATGCATAAATACTTATTAATGAGAGCAAGAAGATAATTATAAAAAAGATTTTAGAAATAAGAAATATTCCACTTAAAATCTTGTTGCCTGTAAATGTAATTTAATATGTAGTCTTGGTGTTTAAATGCATTTTTCCTTCCACTTTATTTAATCTCTATTTTATTATGATGCTTTTACTTTATAGTTAATAAGCTATAGTTATTTCTTTAATTAATATAAAACAACTCTACTGAGTATTATCATAAAATATTAGTTAGAACAATTACAGTTATATCTAAACTTTACTAAGCACTTTTTTATCTGCCAACCATTACATGCTTTATAGATTTTTTTGTTCATTCATGTATAAAATACATAATACAAAATATTATTGATATTTTGACCATTGAATACAATGATAAAAATGGGTGCAAAAATATTGTGCACAGAGTGGAGAAAGAGGTCTTTGAAGAACTAACAATTTGGGAAAGATATAATGGGATAAGAAGTCGTTTTTTTGGTCATCCCAGAAGAAAGGCAATGGCAGTATCCAATAAGGTTAAATACATGCCCTTCCCTGCCAAGGACCTGGAAAAGTTTGGTAGCATGTATGTGTGACTCCACTGGAGAGTGACCGCCAGCTTCTAGAAAGGTGAAGGTTGCAGTGGGCTGCTTCAATCACAGCTCAAGTAATGAAAATTAGGATAAGATCTATCAAAGAGGGGAAACGATTGTTGCACCAGAGGTAGAGCTAAGATGGTTTGCCAACTGTCTCTGAGACTCTGCACACATATATACTTTGGGTAGAGCTGAGAGTTGACAAAAATCAAGTGCCCACCAAGTCTCTCCTTTTCCTAAAGGAATAAATGTCAGTGATTGAAGGTGATGTGAGCTGACTTTGCAGGCTAATGTTACCCAGGAATCCTCAATGCTTATATGCACTCTACACATTTAATTTTTAATAAGAATATGTAATCTGTATGTTGATAAATTTCTTAATGTTGTATTATCATGAGTGCTTGAAGCATATTCCAGATATTCCCAGGAGTGCTGAAGAAAATAGTATACCTCCAGCAAGATGGCATAAAACCAGTTATCAGGGGGGATTCATGAAAAATTAGCCAGGTTAAATTGCTATATATACAATACAAACATATTTTTAGTAGGCCCTTGAATATAATCTATTCCTCAATAACCCAAATGACTGTTCTTTTTTTTAAACAGTTGAAAATAAAGACAAAACAAACTTTCTAGTTCCATTATTTACAGCTTTTAGTTTATATTCTCCTTAAAACTGTCAATTTGATGTCTTCTGAAGATAAATTTATTATCTTTTATAATAAGGCAGTCCTGGAATCAGAAAAATCTGAATTTACCATTTAATTAATCTCAATTGGACTCTGTAATAGACATAGATTATAAAATATTCTAGTCACCTAATAATGGTTTTCTAGCATCTGAAATGATATGGTTGAAATATACAGTAAAATGTGGTACTTTTATGAGAACAACTATAAAATCAGATCTTTTGCAATAAAAATAAGACAAGTGAAAAATATTTTGAGGGAAAATTATCCTACATCACAATATAAAAGTCAGTTTAGAAAGTTCATACAGAGATTTCCACTTTTGGAAACTTAGAATAGGTATATTCTTCCCTATTCCTCCCACTAAGTACAGTTAAAATACTTTGACATAATATATAATGCAAATTTAGGCAGACTCTAGAAAAGATGGAGAGAAGACAGCAGACAGTCTAGGGATCTTGTAATTGAGTAATGACATAGTGATGAGTTCTCTGGATTTTCTCTGCTTGATATATGCCAGCTTTGGTTCTGGAGAACCAGCAATGCCGAAACGCCAACACACAGACAAAAATAGCCCCAAGAAAAGCTCATTCTTTCTAGCCAAAGGTCCAGGAAAAGGGAAGCCTAGCAAGACAGATAAATTTTAGCCAATAACTGCTCTAGCCCAGCAAAACACCAGAGAAAAAACCATGGCGCCACTCCTATCCTTACTGAAAAGGCTGAGTCTGGAACCTTCCTGTCCATTCTCACCAGAGTATAAGATACCGCTTGCCCTGCTATCACCCTACCAGTGTGGTGTCAGAGAAGGCCAGGTAGAGAGCCCTCATTTTTTTCCCCCACAAGCCAGTAAGAGGCCCTTTGCACTAGCTAATAATCCTATGTAATTCAGAATCGAGTATACTTTTTTGAAAAATTTTTTGGTTGACAGGTAATCCAACTGGACATTTTTAAGTTGCTAGAAATGGAGTCACTAGCAGTATTTAAGTCTTTCCAAATTTGTGAAATAATTTCTTGTGACACCTTCAAATACTTGAAAATTAAAAGCATAATGGTATAAGCCATCATATTTTTTACAACTCAGGTCTTCCCTTCTGATTACTTGAGGCACCCATTTGAATGCCTTGCACATAGTATATCTGCAATATGTGCCTGCTGAATTGAGATGGCTTGGTGTTATAGAAACAGCATGGACCTGAGAACATGAAAATTGTGTTCTAGGCCTAGATCTAATAGAATTAACTGTGTGACCTAAGTAAATCATTTGTTGATCTTATACTTTGATTTCTTTGTACATTAAATTCAGAGATGGAGAAAGAACATACTAACTTATCTCTAAGTCTTCTTGTATTGCCTTGTGACCCAGTAAATACTATTAACCTATTTCCAGACTCTTACAATAATTTCCAGACTGATCTCTACTCTTCAAATTTCACATTGTTAAAAAACAAAATTCAGCTGAGTAAATTTTAAAGATCTTATTGGCCTTATTCAACAATTCATAAATTGGGCAGCACTCATCTAACATATAGAAAGGAGCTCCTAGGAGCTGAACAAAATGAAAGACTGAAAGGCAGAATGGAGCAGGAATAAAAACGTTATGCCAGGCAAAAGCGAATTGATTATTGCAAGATTACTTCCTTTAGAGGATGGTAGAGTTTTATCAGGTAGATGACCTAACTAGTGCTGATAAGGCAATTCCTGATTGACTGGCTTAAGATTCCTTTTCTGGGAGAGCTGAAATTGTAATTAAGTTAGGTCTTGGTTTGATGACATGGGGCTTAGCATCAGTGACTCCATTTTGGGTCTGTTCTCTTGTTTTTGATGATATCTATTCATTGCTCCAGTTAATCTTCCTGAAATATTTGCTTGATCATTTCATTTACTGTTATTAAAATCAAAACAAGAAAAACAAACAAAATCTCTCTACTATGCACTAAACAAAACTTAAAACCCAGACTTTCAGTTTGGCTTTACAAAATCCCCATGAACCATCACCTGTCATCATTCCTTGCAACATCAGGATTCTAGCCTGACACCTCGCTGCCACTCACCAGGCACAGCTAAGCTCTGCTTCTGTGTCTTTGACATATAACATCCCTTCCACCTAGAATGCCTCTCCTTTCCTTTTCCTTTTCCATTTTTCTGCTTACAATAGCTCATACTTATTGAGTGCTCATTTATACTAGCAAACACACTAAAACTTTTACTGCATATTCTCATTTTTAATTCTCACAATGACCCACTCAAATTGGCCCATTTTACTAATAAGAAAACTGAGGTTAAATGAATTTTCCAAGGTCAAGCAGACAATATACTAGCAAAATGGGGGAATGAGAAAAAAGTCTGTATTGTAAGTTAAATGAGTACATAAACTTCAACAGGAGATCAGAGGAAATGTCATCACATTGGTTTCTAAGATTATAGTAATAATATCTACCTCAAAAATAATTTAAATTTTACAAAGAACTTTCATATTCTCTCTCCTATTTTATTTTATTTACTTTTTAAAACTCAATGTCAGCAGAACCTTAGGATTAGGAGAAAAAAAAACATGTAATGGAATTAAAAGAATACCATTTGAAAACTTAATAATTACTTTCTAAATTGAACATAAAGCTTAAAATAAAATGATTACTTCATATTACTTTTTGGTTGTAATAAAAATATTACAGCACATTTTTAAAAGACTGTAAAGAACTTCAATAGAACATTGATTTCCTTAAAGAAGGTATGGAAATCTTGATGTTTAAAAAATTTAAACATAAAATCATAAGTTTAGTTGAATATAATAAATCCCTCCACCTCATCACAATGCCTGCCTAATTGGAGGGTACATTTGGTGTTATTAAAGCTTATCCTTATATATATATTTTAATTTTGAGCCTTCAACCAGTTGACTAGGGTGCGCTTTCAAAAGATTTGAGAGGCCTTTGTTTGTTGAACAAATGCTTTATATTCACCATTGGAAAATAGGTTAAGCCTGCTGTGTCAATTAGCTTAATTGATGGGAACTTCAATTGGTCCTGGGGTGTGTTAATTTCCTGAGGTGAACCTGTTGAGAGAACTACTTAGAGAAACTTTCACAGTTGGGAAAGCTTTCAAATGCACTTGACTTAATCTAAGATCCAGTTACCATACTTTCACACATATTAAATGCCCCAAATCCTCCTTGCTTCAACACCTTTGATATCAAGACCATCTTTGGTTCCTTCTTCCTGCAGTTTTCTTTATCTTCCTCCCACTTAGACAAGAAGGACAAGATTTGTTCTGATCCCTCCAAGGGGTAAAATTAAGACCAGTAGCTTGACAAGTACTATTTAGTGTTAAGAACATTCTCAAGGTTGTCTGTACGATAGCATGTGTAGTTTGGGGGTGGGTCATGAATATATATGTGTTTGTGGATGGGTGCATCCACACAACTGTGTAGCTTTTTTACATATATCATGACACAGCATCCTAGCAAAACTATAAACTATTTATCTCATCTTATAGATGGAATAACAAACCTTATCCAAGGTTGCATAGCAGACCCAGGATTTAATTCTAAAATCAAAAACTGAGATCTTTTCTCTACATCGTCTGCAGTCCAGATGATCATTTTGTTAAAAAACAAAAACAAATTAACACTATGAAATCTTCTGATTTAAAATCTGCTTCTGATTTAAAGTATTTGAACTTTTAATCAATAATTTAATTTTACAGATCACATTGGAATCACAAAAGGGAAGTACATTGAGGGTTCTATTTTTCTTGTAGTCACACTGACTTAAGGATGAAGAATTGGTCAAAAGAAAACACCATTGTAATATCTTACTCATCCTGACTTTTTTGATCAGGATAAAACTATATTAGAACCAACATGTGCATTAAGGAAAACTGGTTCATAGTGGGTTACCTCTTAAAAACAAACCTAAAATAGGAACTAAACTAAGAGGAATTATATGAGTCAAAATAACTGCACTTAGAAACCTAGTTTCTTTTAGTTATAAGGACACAATCTAAAAGAAACAGGTATGTTTACTTCGTTTGTAAAATAATACTTATAGTGACCAAATCTAGTCATAGAGATTTAAAGGAGATTTTTTTCTTGATTAGTTAATAAATATACAGTCACAGTTTTAAGATATATAATTGAAATAAGAGTATACCAATATAGAAGCAGGCAAAGAGCATTGCTGTGATATACAAGCAGGTAGATAAATTTTGAACTTTTTCCTTTCTTTTCTCATTATGCAAATTCTGATGTAGCGTTTGAAATCGTATATGTTTTACAAACTGGAAAGGTTGAGTCAATACCTAATTTATCATCATTTTGGTTTTTGTTGCCTTTGCAGTCTCTTGGATATATTTTTTATTGTACTTGTGTCCTGCATATTAGTCTTCTGTTCTTCAGTTCTGGCTGGGGAATTCCCTCATTCTTTGATCACAGATGCAGTGTAAGGCCTTTTCAGCCCGAGATGATCTTTTGGACCAGTGGGAGCAGTCCTAGTGGACTCACTGATAGATGTAAGTTGATTTTCTCCTGCTGGACCAGACAAAAGGGCTTGGGTATTTATCAGGGCAAGTTCTTCATCAGCTATTGAATCACCTTCCAAAAGAGAGATGTCATTAAATTTTTTAAGTGGAGTCATCTGAGGAGAATTCAATTCTTTTTGCTTCATAGGTGTTTCATATTTGGTGCCACAACTCCGTGGTGGCTGAAATGCCTTCTGTGCAGCTGGAGAAACAAATGTACAAATGGGACTAACAGGTGGAGGTACAGGCAATCTGTTCAAGAAATTCAAGGCTCTTCTCTTTTTGCAGTTTTTTGGGTCGTCTCTTTCTCCGCTTTGCAACAAGGCTTTGAAGTCATTTGAAGGTGTGGAGACAGACTTCCCTTTGACCTTACAAAGTGATAACTGTCTCATGAAAGGCAGAGCAGCACATGCTAAAAAATATTCAAACATTTGTTGGAGAGATAGGAAGGCATTGGGTTAAGATCTTGAACATATCTTAGACCTGACAGCTCAGTCTCTTTCTGAAATGTCTGAAAATTAATGAGATCTCTAAACATTCTTAGAGGCTCTCCCTCTCTCCCCCCTCCCCTCTCTCTTGTGGTATAAGGCCCACGTGTAAGAAGTGATGAAGACAAAAACAAGCAAAATTTTGGCCTCTGTAACCTAATCCTTTTTGGCTTTGCAGCTGATTGCCAGGTTTCCTCCCAGCCACCTTTACCCTCCCTGCATAAGGCTGTTGATTGGTCTAACACCTTAGCCTCCTTGCTCATCAGCATTCATTTCTACAGAACTTTTACATTAATTTCACTTAATGTAAAACCACCTTCTTATTACACTCTGAACATTTTCATCTCTCCAAGCGCCTGAAATTCTATGACTTTCAAATTTCTATCTTCAATGTGAACCAGTGCCCTTTTGAATATATCTATTTCCCCAGTGGATCCCATTACCTGGATATATAGTTCTTCCAATCTAAAATGTCTAAAATATACACCATAATCTTTATCTTTGCATCTATCTCCTCTTTGATTCTATTAAACCGTAGCCCCAAGAGTCTTTGAATTTACCTTTGTCTCCTACTGTTTTCTAAACTACAGATCCAACTGGCCACAATTAGGTTAATTTAATAGGACTTTACCACTTATACATCTTTTGCCTCATCGGCCTTTTTCCTTTTGCTCTGAGACCTGGCTCTCTTCCCTTCTGGCCTGATCTACAGTAGTCACCTTCTTCAAGAGTTACTATTATAGAATAGATCTGATAATGTCTCTTCCAAGCTAAATTAATGTAAAATAAATATTATTTATGTGCATTACTTTTCCTTTTTTAAGTTGTAGAAAATATACAAGTGTCTTGTCAAAGCCAGTTAATTGCAGAACTGAATATCAATCCTTTCTTAATACAACCTCTTTTTACTACCCCAGGCTAGATCCATCAAAGACTCCTCTTTATATGTAGGCTGAAACTCTAATTCCTTTGAAATGGTCCACCTTTAAAATTTCACCTTCTTTTACTCCCACAAACTTAACTTATGCTTGTTTTCAAAACTACTTGTCATTTCCCTCAATTAGCAGATCTTCATAAATTCATACATGCTCCATTGATTGTCATTAGAGAGGTCAGGAGTGTCTAGTCACTAATAATTAGACATCTCTGGGGGACTTCAATTCTCCATGAACAAGGTTCAAGGGGCACGCCAGAACTCTGCAACCCCCAACACTCACAACTTTGTCACCAGCATTCCTTCTTGAGACCATCAGGAATGATTACATTGTGCTCTTTATTCCTTTTTGTGTCATTACTATAGAAACCCTAGTCTCCTACATTAATGCTCATCCCTTGGAAATTTGATTTTTTACATTCTGAAAATTACCTTCTCTGACCTCAACTCCCACTCCTCCCCTGTTGAAGGGAGATTTAGATTCCCTAAATCTCTGAGTCTTTTGTCATTAATCTATCACCACCTCTCTCTATTGATTCAACTATCATTCCCTAGGGTCACTAGTCCTCCTTCTTTGATGTCAGGGCTGGGTTCACTGTAGTTCTCTCCAACACTGCTATCAGAACTCTTTAAGATTTCACTATCCATGAAGATCCTTCCAACATTCAGATCTCTCAGTAAGTTGATCTCTTCCACTCTACCATAACCACACATTCTCATTATATCCTGGTGCTCATGACCAATGACTACCTCCCGTCCAAAATCTCAACATCACACCTCCCACTTCCTCTCTTTCTGGCTCATTCCCTCTAGTGCTCCAACTCTAAAAATCCTCCAAAAATAAGAAAATATCTGATTTTATGGCTTCTCAGTGTCTGTTAGCTCCTTAAATTCTCACTTCCTTATTTAGATTAAATTTCCTAGTCAGTTATTACAGTGGTTCTGCTTCCTTTCATATACACTCAACCTCCTTGCCCTCCATGCAGACGAATATGTCTGGAGAAAAAATACCATCATGCTGACTGGACACTCTTTATAATTATGATCATTAACCTCAAGTGGTTTCTTAATGTTGCCCAGTAAGCATACTTCATTTTGCTATTACTATTCACACTTCCACTCTACAATGGCACTGTTTCATAGCTTTTCTTTTCTCAAACTTCCAAAATCTCCTCTCTCATCATCATTCTCAGCTGATCATATGCCTGCTGTTTCAGAGTCAGCCACATAATTTGCAAGATGAAATACAAAATAAAAATACAGCGCCTCTTATTTAAAAAGCAGGAAAAAAAGTGACATTAAAAGTACTAAAATATAAAAACTTTTCCTTTTGTGGTCTCTCACAATGTCGTGGCATTTTTTACTTTGTAGTTAACCTTGTCCCAAGTAAAGAAAAAATTTAAAAGTTTAATTTATTATCATGAATTTTACCGTTCATCTTTATATTTTGCAATGCCAGTTTTAAGTGCAAAAATAAGATTATTTAACTTGTATGAAGAATCATCAAAATTACAAAATTTACATTTTGTGGTTTATATATGCATATGTATTTTATTTTTATCAGAATAGAGGAAATGTTGCACAAAACTAACCAAATATTTTCTTTTCCCTTCTTTATTCATGCACATTCTGTCTAAAGTCTCTACCTCAGCTTAGTACTGAGTGAGGAAAAACTGAAAGAAAAAGAAGTATGGGTTGCCCTGTGTTTCCCTTTCACGTCATCATTTTCAGTGTAAGTAGTCAGCCACTACAGCAAAGTAACTTGAATAAGAAAAGATATAACAGGTTCCTTAATTTTTTGTGTTCTTGGTTCACTATTGCATTTTTTCTGAGTTGGCAGCAAGTTCTTGTACAAATTGAAAATATGGCTTCTTGGGCTGTCAGTGTCCCAGGCTTTCCCAGTTGTAGGCTGGCCTACCTTGTACTTGCTTTGAGTCTTGCTGAATTCCCACGAATAGTGAATCCACTGGAGTTCTGTGTTCACAGGGCGTCATGAATGCTATATGTGAAGGGTATAACAAGAAAGAGAAGATGCACATATTGTGTGAATCTCCTCTCACCTTCATGTTCCTTTGTCTCATTGGACTTTACAAAAGTTCAAAGATAAATCTTTTAAGAATTTTATAACATCAACAACAGAGATTTAAAATTTGTGGGACCCTTCTGTGCATCGGGTCCTATGCCGTCGTGTGGGTTGCATACCCATGAGCCTGTACCTGTCCTGTTTCATGAGAAATAGAAATAATCAGAAGAGATCTTTCATCATCTCCTGCTACTACACTCTCACCCCAACTTACCAATCAACCCATACCCTTAGCTTCTCACCTGTTTGGTGAACCGTCCACACTCCTGTTTGAATTCAACCCCTCCACGTCTATGCTGGATCTCTTACATTCCAACTATTCAAAATGTTGCATTTCTCCTTTTTCTCTTGTTCATCCTCTCTGCTGGATCATTCTCATCAGCAAACATATTGTTACCTATCCCATATTAAAATCTTCTCTTGTCCATCACACAATCAAGCTACCATGCTATACATCTCCCCATCTTTAAAGTAAAAAATTCCTCAAAGAATTGTTTATTCTTGCTGCATCCAGTATCTCTCCTCACATTCCCACTTGAATTCACTCCAATCAAGTACCGTCATCCAAACCACCTGTGATCATTAGTGGCAATTGTTTTTCTAATTCCAGTAGTCAGTTTGTAGTCAAATTCTCATTTATTTTATCCATTGCAGCATTCTCTCATTTTTGATACCCTCTTTTTAGTTAGCTTTTGTGATGGTTAGTTTTATGTGTCAGTTTGGCTAGGCTATGGTCCCTAGATATTTGGTCAAACACCAGTTTGGATGTTGGTGTAAAGATATAATTTTAGATGAGGTTAACATTTAAACCAATAGACTTGGAGTAAAGCAGATTACCCTCCATAATGTGAGTGGGCCTTATCCAAATAAAGGCCTTAGAGAAAAAAAGACTAAAGTTCCCCTAAGAAGAGGGAATTCTGCCTCTAGACTGCCTTTGGACTCAAGCGGCTATTCCCTGGGTCTCCAGCCTGCTGTACTACCCTGCAGATTTTGGATTTCCCGCCCTCCATAATTGCGGGAGCAAGTTCATAGATAGATATAGGCACAGATATAGATATGGATATAGAAATAGATATGGATATAGAAATAGATATAGGTATTTCCTATTGGTTCTGTGTCTAGAAACTCTAATAAGCTGCTAAGAATCCAAAGTCATCCACACAGTTTTGATCTTACCTCTCAGGTTACTCTGAGTTGTTGTTTTTTTTTTTTTTTTTCCATTTTTCCCCATTTTCCCTAATCTCTAAACTTTGGAGTACTGAAGGGTTTGTCCTTGGCATTATTGTCTTTGCTATTTACATTCATTCTCTTGGTGATCAAATCCAAATATACATTTTACCATATTTGCTTTATTATTTCTCTGTGTGTATATTGGGGGAAGGTGTATAATTAATTTTTTGTACTATTTTACAGTAAGTCACATATGTTATTTCCCACTTTCCCAAAATACTTCAGTGTGCATTTCCTAAAATCAAGGATATTCTCTTATATAACCATAATATGATTATCAAAATTATAATTGATATAATACCATTATTTAATGTAATAACTTCACTAAAATGTCATCAAATGTCCCACAAGTGTCCTTTATCACAACAGGGCCACATATCACATTCACTTGTCAAGTTTTTTGAGTTTCCTTTAATATGGAGCAATTCCTCAGTCCTTCTTTGTCTTTTGTGACATTGATATTTGAAAAGTACAGAGCATTGATTTCATAAAATGTCTCTCAATTTGGGTTTTGTCTGATGTCTCCACATGATTATACTCAGGTTATGTATTTTTGGCAGAAGCACTGTGAATGACTGTGTTTTGATTTCTAGCCTGAGTTCTTTGCCTTTCAGCAAGTAGCCTCAAAGTCATTTGTTAAGTGAGAATGAGATCATACTGGAGTAGGGTGGGGCCTAATCCAATATGATGGATGTCCTTATAAGAAGGGGGATTTTGGACACAGAAACACACATAGGGAGAAGAAGGCCATGTGAAGATGAAGGCAGTTATCAGGGTGATGCCTCTATAAGCCAAAGATTGCCAGCAATCCACCAGAAGCTAGGACAGAAATATGGAACAGATTCTCACTCATAACTCTCAGAAGGAACCAATCCTGTTGACACATCATTGATCTCCAACTTCTAGAACTGTGAGACAATACATTTTGTTGTTTAAGCCACCCAGTTTGTGGTACTTTATAATAGCAGCCCTAGCACAATAATAAACTACCCATCCATTCCACTCTTAGGTATTTACCCAAGAGAAACGAAAGTATATGTCCAACAAAGAATTACACGGGGATGTTCATCACAGGTTTATTTTTAATTGCCCCAAACCAGAAACAACTTAAATGTTCATCATCAGATTAATAGGTAAATAAAATAAATTTTAGTTTGTTTATATAATGAAATATTATGCAGTAGTTAAAAGAACAAACTACTGATAGACACCAAATGAATGAACACGTTAAAAAAAAACTGATGGATGAAAGAAGTCAGGAATAAAAAATACATCCTACTATAATGATTCAATTTAAATGAAATTCTAGGAAATGCAAAACTAATTTATATAGTCAGAAATCTCATCAGTGTTTGGGAGGACAGAGATTGACGGATTGACTGGGAAAGGGCACCTTTTTGTGGTAATGAAACTGTACCTTGATCGCAGTGGTGCTTATATTTGTCAAAACTTATTGAACGCTACACTTAAAAATGGGAACATTTATTTTGGAAGTTTGAGTTTTAAAAATGTATGGTTAATAAAAAAAAGTTAAAAAATACTTAAGATGGAAAGAATACATATAGAAACAATAGTGGTTGCTTATTTTGTTTTAATTCTTAATGTTCTATTGTTCGTTTTCTAAACAGCATGATAAAACCTCTAGCTATATGGTCATTATTTTTTAATGGACATACTCAGGATTTCTGGCATTGTCTCAAAGCTGTCACTGAGAATGTTGTTGGGTGTTATGAAAATAAGCTAGAAAACTGGAAATTAGGTTGGAAATAAACTTAAGTAAAATTGAAAAAAACACAGTTTGCTCTGGGGATTTGGATTATTGATAAGAAGGGGTTGCTTTTCACTCAGAATTTGTTAACAATGCACAGTGTTTGTTATTTTTATGCAATATTTTGCCTATAAATTTATACTTGAAATGGTAAATTTAGGTGTGGCCTCTTATTTTTGAATTTCCATTCCCTTGGCTATAATTGTTTATTTTTAAGAGAGGTGGTTGTGGTAGAGTATCTCAGAGCAACTTTCTGATCAACAGGGCAATTAACAGGGTTGAAAACGATACAAAACTTAATTAGGCCTATATTCAGGTGCTCTCTTTTAGGACTCTAAGTATTCTCAAACTTGGCTACACATGCAATCACCTCAAAAACACTTACACCTGAATCTCATACCTATTTCTTTTTAATTGTCCAGGAAATGGAATTTTAAAAATAGTCCCAGTTGATTCACATGTGAAGCCTATGTCCATAAATGCCCTGGGGCACTTTCTGGTGTTGCCATATGACTGATAACCTGTACTAAGTTAGGAGCTCAGGGTTTCACGACTCTGGTTGACTCTAGTCTTCACCTATGAATCAGTTGGTTTCTGTGGATGAAAGACACCTTGATGAGTTTTTGCTATTCAAATTATCGCCTTTACAATACTTTATATGAAGCTTCTACTTTGAAGTTGTAGAGTTGTGGAAATGGTTGCTTTAGAGATAAAACATCATCAGTAAAATGTTAAAAAAGTATTCCAGTACATTGAATTTCTAAACTACATTCTTGTTCAGTATAAACTCCTCTGGTTCAGCTTATCATAAAGGACTTAGAAATATCATGGCACAGGCATTCCATAGTAATTTTTCGAAATTTAAATAACAGCGTTTTTTTCTTTTTTAAAAAAGTTTATTTTGTTTATTTATTTTTGGCTGCGTTGGGTCTTTGTTGCTGAGTGCGGGCTTTCTCTAGTTGCGGCAAGGGGGAGCTACTCTTCGTTGCGGTGTGTGGGCTTCTTATTGCAGTGGCTTCTCTTGCTGCAGAGCACAGGCTCTAGGTGTGCGGGCTTCAGTAGTTGTGTCACGTGGGCTCAGTAGTTGTGGTTTGCAGGCTCTAGAGCACAGGCTCAGTAGCTGTGGCTCACGGGCTTAGTTGCTCCGCAGCATGTGGGATCTTCCCGGACCAGGGCTTGAACCTGTGTCCCCTGTGTTCGCAGGCAGATTCTTAACCCCTGTGCTACCAGGGAAGCCCCTAAATAACAGCTTTATATTCAAAATTAAATAATAGAAAGAATGCATAATTTTAAAAGTTTTAGTTGTATGTTATCCATTCTTAACTAATCACTTTCTAGGTTAGTGTTGTTATGGTCTGGATTGTGTCCTTGCCAAATTCATATGTTAGTGTCCTAGCCCCCAGTACCTCAGAATGTAACTGTATTTCGAGGTAGATGCTTTAAAAAGGTAAAAGGAGGTCATTAGGGTGGGCCCCTATTCAGCATGACTGGTCTCCTTATAAGTATAGATAAGGACACAGACCCACAGAGGGAAGACCAGGTGAAGGCAAAGGGAGAAGATGATAACCTACCAGCCAAGGAGAGAACCTTCAGAAGAAACCAACCTGCTGTCACCTTGATCTCAGACTTCTAACAGTAAGTACTTTGAGAACAAACATCTTTTTTTTTTTTTTTTTTTTTAACTACCACTGGCATTTTTCACAGAACTAGAACAAAAAATTTCACAATTTGTATGGAAACACAAAAGACCCCGAATAGCCAAAGCAATCTTGAGAACAAAAAATGGAGCTGGAGGAATCAGGCTGCCTGACTTCAGACTATACTACAAAGCTACAGTAATCAAGACAGTATGGTACTGGCACAAAAACAGAAAGATAGATCAATGGAATAGGATAGAAAGCCCAGAGATAAACCCATGCACATATGGTCACCTTATCTTTGATAAAGGTGGCAGGAATATACAGTGGAGAAAGGACAGCCTCTTCAATAAGTGGTGCTGGGAAAATTGGATAGGTACATGTAAAAGTATGAGATTAGATCACTCCCTAACACCATACACAAAAATAAGCTCAAAATGGATTAAAGACCTAAATGTAAGGCCAGAAACTATCAAACTCTTAGAGGAAAACATAGGCAGAACACTCTATGACATAAATCACAGCAAGATCCTTCTTGACCCATCTCCTAGAGTAATGGAGATAAAAACAAAAATAAACAAATGGGACCTAATGAAACTTCAAAGCTTTTGCACAGCAAAGGAAACCATAAACAAGACCAAAAGACAACCCTCAGAATGGGAGAAAATATTTGCAAATGAATCAACTGACAAAGGATTAATCTCTAAAATTTACAGGCAGCTCATGCAGCTCAATAACAAAAAAATAAACAACCCAATCCAAAAATGGGCAGAAGACCTAAATAGACATTTCTCCAAAGAAGATATACAGACTGCCAACAAACACATGAAAGAATGCTCAACATCATTAATCATTAGAGAAATGCAAATCAAAACTACAATGAGATATCATCTCACACCAGTCAGAATGGCCATCATCAAAAAATCTAGAAACAATAAATGCTGGAGAGGGTGTGGAGAAAAGGGAACACTCTTGCACTGCTGGTGGGAATGTGAATTGGTTCAGCCACTATGGAGAACAGTATGGAGGTTCCTTAAAAAGCTACAAATAGAACTACCATATGACCCGAGAACAAACATCTTTAAGACACCTAGTCTGTGGTACTTTGTTATGGAAGCCTTAGAAAACTAATACAGTGGTTCTCAACATTAGCTGCTCAGCAGAACCACCTGTAGCTACAATAAAAGTAAAATAATGCCATACCAATTAAATCATAATGGGAGGGGAGGAAATGTAGGGTGGGTGCACATTGATTTTTTTTTAGTAAGGTCTCCATCTGATTTTTTTTGGTCATTGAGGACAGGCTTACATTTCAGTAACATTTTTCTGTAACAGTCTGCTACAAAGTTGCCTAGTGAGAATAACTTGAAAACTGATAAACAAGTCATAAGTTCTTTACAATCTATCCAGGTTCTATTTGTTATTTTGACAAGTATGTTCCTTAAATTATTTAGTATCTATTCTTTGTGTGATAGAAAACAGCACTAAATGGGTTTAAAATTTTGTTATCTGCTATTGAAATAAATTTCTTCTTGTGTGGCTTATTCATAGAGACATTATTTATTCTATTGTAATATTTCTCTTAAGAGACAGATCTCAATATGTTCCTGTTTTCTCAATGTGATATCATAGCTCCGTAGAAAGTATAAATGCCAAGATTTTAAGCCATTTTGTGTGTATTTTGAGGATTAACCCTAATTATTACAGTTTCTAAAAATCTTTGGTTTGATTTCTTCAGAGAGAATGTGCTTTATCACAGGTAAAGAGAGGAAAAACAATTCCTGAAACAGGAAAGAATACAAATAAGAAAGCTGCAGCTGCAGCAACTAACCACGGCAGAAACTGTTCAGAAATGCCACTTAATAGTTCTTTCCAGACTATTTCCTAACAAGTTCTGCTGCTTGCTAAGCTAAAAATAGGTACGACATATGCCACATATTAATAATTATCTGCATGTGGGGATTCTCCAAGAACTGACCTCTATAGCTTGGGATAAAAATCACCTGGAGACCTCTGGTTGTTTCTGCTAATCAGTTCTGACACAAAATAGGATACGGGGTTGAAGATTAGAAAATCAAATGCTGGAATACATGGTCTGGGCTCAGATCCTAGTTTTTCTCCTTCTTGGCTTTGTAACCTTGGGTAAATTATTAAAAAATTTTTTTTTTAAATCTCTGTGTAGGTAATTTTGCCTCAGCGATTTTTTTGTGTTCATTTAAGGCAGTAGTAAACAGTGTTAATTTATATCAGACATCATCTATTACAACTGTGTAGAAATCCTTTCATCCTTCGCTACCTTCCTTTATACTTTGGTACTTGACCCATGTTATTCTTTTCTATCCTATTTATTTCTCTCTTCTCACTGTCTTTTACAGTGGTAATATTAGAATTTTATGTTCCATTTGTTGCTATTGTGTATCCACCACACAGCAGTATGGTTCTATCTTAGTCTTCACTAGAAACTACTCTGTTGGAAGTGTCTTGAAAAGAAGCTCTTGCTCTTGTCAATCACAGTTCTCTTACTTGTCATCCCTTACATCACCTTAGAAGAAGAAGGTAACTCTGAGATGGTTGGTAGTTAAGGTAAATGAGGAAAATTGAAAAAAGGTAGTGTCAAAATATCTCAATAAATCCTAGCAAAAAGCCCCTGTTTATTAAAGAAACTCTTTCATTTTACCAACTTTATCCACTCAGGCAGCTCACCCTAATAAGTCTTCAATTTTTCCCACTAGATCATCACTTGATTGATCATCTCATGAAACAGGCAAGCTGAAACCTGCCCTAGATTAACACCAAGGTCAGCTACTTAATTGCTGTAAATCATAATCTCCCAATATTTTGCTCCTTTGACTGTCTTGTTATTCCTAATTGCTTCTGAACTTTAATATTCCTGACTTTCAATTATCCTTTTTTAATCTATAACATATTTAACCCTTGAATAAGTTACATGTGGAACACAATGTTATATACTCATCTTTGTTTTACATATAACTGTTGCAGGTGTATGTCTCTTATTTCTCAATTGGTTGTAATATTCATGAGGAAAGAGACTATATCGTTTTATCCCCTATAAATCCTAGAACAGTGACACACACAAGGGAGGCACACATTAAGCTTGATTCCATAAGTAATTATTCATTTAAAATTAAGCACAACTCCATTTTATGCTTAATATGCTTAATAAATTAGGATTTGGGGATTACAGATACAAACTACTATATACAGAATGGACAAACAACAAGGTCCTACTGTATAGCACAGAGAACTATACTCAATATCCTGTTATAAACCATAATGGAAAAGAATATGAAAAAGAATATATATATATATATATATATATGTATATGTATATATAACTGAATCACTTTGCTGTACACCAGAAACTAACATGACACTGTAAATCAACAATACTTAAATTAAAAAAAACTAAACATAAGTAAAAAAAAATGGTGTCTGTTTTTACTATTTTTTTTTTAAATAAGGTATTGTCTGCATGTATTCCTTATTTGACACCATTGTCTTTACGAGATCTGATTTGTTCATAGTCGTGAGTTAACTCCTTACAAACAAAAGTTCTAGACATACTCCAAAATTGTGAGAAAAAATGATATATTCTTCTTGAGTCAGAAGTTTTATTTTATGTACATTAATATATACCTAGAATGTACTATGGTATTACTTTGGTTGCCTACTAATTACACATGCAAAGAAATATTTCTGGTTGTATTTGATCTTTTTATTTTATCTTACTTTATTTTATTTTATCCACTTTCTTTCTTTCTATTTTTTCTTCCTTTTATTGTGAGCCATGTGGATGAAAGGCTCTTGGTGCTCCAGCCAGGAGTCAGTGCTGTGCCTCTGAAGTGGGAGAGCCAACTTCAGGACACTGATCTACAAGAGACCTCCCAGATCCACGTAATATCAAATGGTAAAAATCTCCCAGAGATCTCCATCGCAACACCAAGACCCAGCTTCACTCAACGTCCAGCAAGCTACATTGCTGGACACCCTATGCCAAACAACTAGCAAGTCTGGAACACAACACCACCCATTAGCAGACAGGCTGCCTAAAATCATAATAAGGCCACAGACACCCCAAAACACACCACCAGATGTGGACCTGCCCACCAGAAAGACAAGATCAAGCCTCATCCACCAAAACACAGGCATTTGTCCCCTCCACCAGGAAACCTACACAACCCACTGAAACAACCTTAGCCACTGGGGACAGACACCAAAAACAACGGGAACCATGAACCTTCAGCCGGCGAAAAGGAGACCCCAAACACAGTAAGATAAGCAAAATGAAAAGACAGAAAAACACACAGCATATGAAGGAGCAAGATAAAAACCCACCAGACATAACAAATGAAGAGGAAATACGCAGTCTACCTGAAAAAAATTCAGAATAATAATAGTAAAGATGATCCAAAATATTGGAAATAGAATAGACAAAATGCAAGAAACATTTAAAAAGGACCTAGAAGAATGAAAGAGGAAATAAGCAATCATGAACAACACAATAAATGAAATGAAAAATACTCTAGATGGGATCAATAGCAGAATAACTGAGGCAGAAGAACTGATAAGTGACCTGGAAGATAAAATAGTGGAAATAACTACTGCAGAGCAGAATGAAGGAAAAAGAATGAAAAGAACTGAGGACAGTCTCAGAGACGTCTGGGACAACATTAAACACATCAACATTCGAATTATAGGGGTCCCAGAGAAGAAGAGAAAAAGACAGGGACTGAGAAAATACTTGAAGAGATTATAGTTGAAAACTTCCCTAATATGGGAAAGGAAATAGTTAATCAAGTCCAGGAAGAACAGAGAGTCCCATACAGAATAAAACCAAGGAGAAACACACCAAGACACATATTAAACTATCAAAAATTAAATACAAAGAAAACATATTAAAAGCAGCAAGGGAAAAACAACAAATAACATACAAGGGAATCCCCATAAGGTTAACAGCTGACCTTTGAGTAGAAACTCTGCAAGCCAGAAGGGAGCGGCAGGACATGTTAAAAGTGATGAAGGAGAAAAGCCTACAATCAGAATTACTTTACCTAGCAAGGATCTCATTCAGATGTGATGGAGAAATTGAAACCTTTACAGGCAAGCAAAAGCTGAGAGAGTTCAGAACCACCAAACCAGCTTTACAACAAATGCTGAAGGAACTTCTCTAGGCAAGAAACACAAGAGAAGGAAAAGAACTATAATAACAAACCCAAAACAATTAAGAAAATGGGAATAGGAACATACATATCAATAATTACCTTAAATGTAAATGGATTAAATATCCCCACCAAAAGACACAGACTGGCTGAATGGATACAAAAACAAGACCCGTATATATGCTGTCTAGAAGAAACCCACTTCAGACCTAGGGACACATGGAGACTGAAAGTGAGGGGATGGAAAAAGATATTCCATGCAAATGGAAATCAAAAGAAAGCTGGAGTAGCAATTTTCATATCACACAAAATAGACTTAAAAATAAAGACTATTACAAGAGGCAAAGAAGGACACTACATAATGACCAAGGGATCAATCCAAGAAGATATAACAATTGTAAACATTTATGCACCCAACATAGGAGCACCTCAATACGTAAGACAAATGCTAACAGCCATAAAAGGGGAAATCGACAGTAACATATTCATAGTAGGGGACTTTAACACCCCACTTTCACCAATGGACAGATCATCCAAAATGAAAATAAATAAGGAAACACAAGCTTTAAATGATACATTAAAGAAGATGGACCTAATTGATATTTATAGGACATTCTATCCCAAAACAACAGAATACACATTTTTCTCAAGTGCTCATGCAACATTCTCCAGGATAGATCATATCTTGGGTCACAAATCAAGCCTTCATAAATTTAAGAAAAATGAAATCATATCAAGTATCTTTTCTGACCACAACACTATGAAACTAGATATCAATTACAGGAAAAAATCTGTAAAAAAATGCAAACACATGGAGGTTAAACAATACACTACTTAATAACGAAGTGATCACTGAAGAAATCAAAGAGGAAATCAAAAATACCTAGAAACAAATGACAATGGAGACACGACGACCCAAAACCTATGGGATGCAGCAAAAGCAGTTGTAAGCAGGAAGTTTATAGCAATACAATCCTACCTTAAGAAACAGGAAACATCACAAATAAACAACCTAACCTTGCACCTAAAGCAATTAGAGAAAGAAGAACAAAAAAACCCCAAAGTTAACAGAAGGAAAGAAATCATAAAGATCAGATCACAAATAAATGAAGGAAACGATAGCAAAGATCAATAAAACTAAAAGCTGGTTCTGTGAGAAGATAAACAAAATTGATAAACCATTAGCCAGACTCATCAAGAAAAAAAGGGAGAAGACTCAAATCAACAGAATTAGAAATGAAAAAGGAGAAGTAACAACTGACACTGAAGAAATACAAAAGATCATGAGGGATTACTACAAGCAACTGTATGCCAATAAGATGGACAACCTGGAAGAAATGGACAAATTCTTAGAAATGCACAGCATGCCAAGACTGAATCAGGAAGAAATAGAAAATACGAGCAGACGAATCACAAGCACTGAAATTGAAACTGTGATTAAACAGCTTCCAACAAACAAAAGCCCAGGACCAGATGGCTTTACATGCGAATTCTATCAAACATTTAGAGAAGAGCTAACACCCATCCTTCTCAGACTCTTCCAAAATATAGCAGACGGAGGAACACTCCAAACTCATTGTATGAGGCCACCATCACCCTGATACCAAAACCAGACAAAGATGTCACAAAGAAAGAAAACTACAGGCCAACATCACTGATGAACATATATGCAAAAATCCTCAACAAAATACTAGCAAACAGAATCCAACAGCACATTAAACGGATCATACACCAGGATCAAGTGGGGTTTATTCCAGGAATGCAAGGATTCTTCAATATACGCAAATCAATCAAGGTGATACACCATATTAACAAATTGAAGGAGAAAAATAATATGATCATCTCAACAGATGCAGAGAAAGCTTTTGGCAAAATTCAACACCCATTTATGATAAAAACCCTGCAGAAAGTAGGCATAGAGGGAACTTTCCTCAACATAATAAAGTCCATATATGACAAACCCACAGCCAACATCATCCTCAATGGCGAAAAACTGAAAGCATTTCCACTAAGGTCAGGAACAAGACAAGGTTGCCCACTCTCACCACTCTTATTCAACATAGTTTTGGAAGTTTTAGCCACAGCAATCAGAGAAGAAAAGGAAATAAAAGGAATCCAAATTGGAAAAGAAGAAGTAAAGCTGTCACTGTTTGCAGATGACATGATACTACACATAGGGAATCCTAAAGATGCTACCAGAAAACTACTAGATCTAATCAATGAATTTGGTAAAGTAGCAGGATACAAAATTAATGCACAGAAATCTCTGGCATTCCTATATACTAATGATGAAAAATCTGAAAGTGAAATTGAGAAAACAATCTCATTTACCATTGCAACAAAAAGATTAAAATATCTAGGAATAAACGTACCTAAGGAGACAAAAGACCTGTATGCAGAAAATTATAAGACAGTGATGAAAGAAATTAAAGATGATACAAATAGATGGAGAGATATACCATGTTCTTGGATTGGAAGAATCAAAATTGTGAAAATCACTCTACTACCCAAAGCAATCTACAGATTCAATGCAATCCCTATCAAACTACCACTGGCATTTTTCACAGAACTAGAACAAAACATTTCACAATTTGTATGGAAACACAAAAGACCCCGAATAGCCAAAGCAATCTTGAGAATGAACAATGGAGCTGGAGGAATCAGGCTCCCTGACTTTATACCACAAAGCTACAGTAATCAGGACAGTATGGTACTGGCACAAAAACAGAAATATAGATCAATGGAACAGGATAGAAAGCCCTGAGATAAACCCACGCACATATGGTCACCTTATATTTGATAAAGGAGGCAGGAATGTACAGTGGAGAAAAGACAGCCTCTTCAATAAGTGGTGCTGGGAAAACTGGACAGGTACTTGTAAAAGTATGAAATTAGAACACTCCCTAACACCAAACACAAAAATAAACTCAAAATGGATTAAAGACCTAAATGTAAGGCCAGACACTATCAAACTCTTAGAGGAAAACATAGGCAGAACACTCTGTGACATAAATCACAGCAAGATCCTTTTTGACCCACCTCCTAGAGAAATGGAAATAAAAACAAAAATAAACAAATGGGACCTAATGAAACTTCAAAGCTTTTGCACAGTAAAGGAAACCATAAACAAGACCAAAAGACAACCCTCAGAATGGGAGAAAATATTTGCAAAGGAAGCAAGTGGCAAAGGATTAATCTCAAAAATTTACAAGCAGCTCATGCAGCTCAATAACAAAAAACCAAACAACCCAATCCGAAAATGGGCAGAAGACCTAAATAGACATTTCTCCAAAGAAGATATACAGACTGCCAACAAACACATGAAAGAATGCTCAACATCATTAATCATTAGAGAAATGCAAATCAAAACTACAATGAGATATCATCTCACACCAGTCAAAATGGCCATCATTAAAAAATCTAGAAACAATAAATGCTGGAGAGGGTGTGGAGAAAAGGGAACCCTCTTGCACTGCTGGTGGGAATGTAAATGGATACAGCCACTATGGAGAACAGTATGGAGGTTCATTAAAAAAACTACAAATAGAACTACCCTATGACCCATCAATCCCACTACTGGGCATATACCCTGAGAAAACCATAATTCAAAAAGTGTCATGTACCAAAATGTTCATTGCAGCTCTATTACAATAGCCAGGACATGGAAGCAACCTAAGTGTCCATCGACAGATGAATGGATAAAGAAGACGTGGCACATACAGACAATGGAATATTACACAGCCATAAAAAGAAGCGAAATTGAGTTATTTATAGTTAGGTGGATGGAACTAGTGTTTGTCATACAGAGTTAAGTAAGTCAGAAAGAGAAAAACAAATACTGTATGCTAACACATATATATGAAATCTAAGAAAAAAAAAAAAGGTCATGAAGAACCTAGGGGTAAAATGGGAATAAAGACACAGACCTACTAGAGAATGGACTTGAGGGTATGGGGAGGGGAAAGGGTAAGCTGTGACAAAGTAAGAGAGTGGCATGGACATATATACACTACCAAACGTAAAACAGATAGCTAGTGAGAAGCAGCTGCATAGCACAGGGAGATAAGCTCAGTGGTTTGTGGCCACATAGAGGGGTGGGATAGGGAGGGTAGGAGGGAGGGAGACGCAAGAGGGAAGAGATATGGGAACATATTTTTATGTATAACTGATTCACTTTGTTATAAAGCAGAAACTAACACACCATTGTAAAGCAATTGTATTCCAATAAAGATGTTAAATAAAAAAAGAAATTGTCAATTTTATTAGAAGTGAGTGTTTTTATTGCTATATATGTAAATATTCTTATTCTAAAGATCTGTGCTCTAAAGGATTTAGGAGTAACATATCATGTCTGTAACTTATGTTAATAATTTATGAAATATTATTTTTATTTATGTGTGTATGTACATAGAAAGAAGATAAAAAGCATATTTGAAAATATCTTAGCAATTGATACAAATGTTTGAATATTTCTTCATTGTATTACACTTTTGATTTTTCTGTTTGTAATATTTTATAATAAAATGTTGGGTGAAATGTATAATTTTGTGAAAAAACAATTGCAGCTTAAAGATGGTGCAGTCTTTTTCATTTCAATCTTTATTCATTATAAGATCCTTAACTAAGCATTATGGAAACTAGAGAAATGAATCAGATTCCAGCATTCAAAGTATAGTCAACTCCTGTATACTGTTGGTGGTAGTGTATATTGATGTAGCCACTGTGGAAAATAGTATGGAGGTTTCTTGAGAAGCTTAAAATAGAACTACCATATGATCCAGCAATTCCACTCCTGGGTATATATCTGAAAAAAACCAAAAACACTAATTAGAAGAGGTTCATGCACCCCAGTGTTCATAGTAGCATTATTTCCAATTGCCAAGATGTGGAAGCAACCTAAGTGTCCTTCAACAAATAAATGGATAAAGAAGATGTGGTACATATAAACACAATGGAATATTACCTAGCCATTAAAAAGAACAAAATTTTGCCATTTGCAGCAACATGTATGGACTTGGAGGGTATTATGCTAAGTGAAATGAGTCAGACAGAAAAAGACAAATACTGTATGATATCACATACATGTGGAATCTAAAAAATACAACAAACTCGTGTATATAACAAAAAAGAAGCAGACTCACAGATACAGAGAACAAACTAGTGGTTACCAGTGGGGGGTGTACAATATAGGGGTCGGGGAGTGGGAGGGCTATACTGTTGGGTGTAAGATAGGCTCAAGGATGTATTTTACAACAGGGGGAATCTAGCCAATATTTTCTAATAACTGTAAATGGAAAGCAACCTTTAAAATTGTATGAAAACATTTTTTAAAAATTTGTAATAAATTAATTTTTTTAAAGTGTGGTTAAAAACATGACAGGAGCATTAAAACAAGCAAATTATATTATGTCTCAGAGGAATAAGCAATGTATGACACTAAAGAATAAAAATATACATCAATAAAATAACATGGATTTCAAGGGAATAAAAGATTATTTACCTATAAGAAACAAATTTAAGGAAGCCTTTATATAACAAGTAAGATTTTTAACTAATTTAAACACAGGAAAAATTAAAAGTAAATCTTTCTGGGTCACTAAAAATTCTATTTGAATAATAAATAATATTTGAAAATTAAATTAAGCAACTCCCAGAAGTGATTCTTGTTTAGATGTTGTTTTGGCCAGTCAGTACACTCTGTGGTTTCCATACAGTATACAATTTTATGGTCTTGTTAAAGTGAAAAGAGGTTACATAAGAGCATAAACTTGTAGTCAAAGGGATCTAGGGCATTTAACTTTTAGTAATGGCAATTCCTTTCCTTTTTATAGTGTGTTAATTTTTTTCAAAGGGCGTTGCCCTGCATTATCTCAATTTTTGTCTCATAATACTCCTGTGGGTTAAATGGTGTAAGTATTATGATTATCTATACTATGCAAAAATCAAGCAACTGAGATATTTTTAGGTTGTACTTTCTTTTATGTAATGGGAATATTAAGAATAGTGCCTATTACAGGGTACATAATCAATACAATTCTAAATGAGTGAACCAATAGGAGAATTAATGAGTAAACTCTTGAATGTTTGAATTACTTGATGGGGAAAAATGTAGGAACTCTGTTCCACAAAATCTCTCCACTTCCCTGCCGTTTAGGAGTGGTTCATTTTCTGTATAGCCCAAAAGAGTTCTATGAATGAGTGAAATATTTCTATTCCTGAAAGACAAATGGTCTTGTAAGATGTTTTTATTTAGTTGTACACAGAAGGAAAGCTTCAAATTTAAGTAAAAATTTCCTGACAGTGCTCTCAGACCAAAGGTCAATAGTCTAAAATAGTGCTGACATCTTTTACAATTTAAATTGAGTAGGAATGGCATCTAAAAACTAAGGAGTAAGTTAAACTGGTAAGCCTTTGTTTACACAGAAAATCTTTCCAATGTAATCATCTTAGAAAACTTCCTATTTCATCAAAAGACACATTTAGGGCTTCCCTGGTGGCGCAGTCATTGATAGTTGGACACGAGTTCGTGCCCCTGTCCAGGAAGATCCCACATGCCACGGAGCAGCCATAGTCTCCCCCATAATCAACATCCCCCACCAGAGCGATACATTTGTTATGATTGATGAGTCTACTTTGACACATTGTTATCACCCAAAGCCCATAGCTTTGGATTTACACTCTTGGTGTACTATATTCTATGGATTTGTACAAATTTATAGACTTGTATTTGCCATTATGGTAACATGCAGAATAGTTCCATTGCCCTAAAATATCCTCTGTGATCCACCTATTGATCCTCCACTCCCCTAACCCGGGGCAACAACCAAACTTTTTACTGTCTTCGTAGTTTTTATTTTTCCAGAATGTCATATAGTTGGAATCATACAGTATGCAGCTTTTTAATATTGGTGTCTTTCATGTAGTAATATGCATTGAAGATGCCTCCATATCTTTCTATGGCTTAATAGCACAATTCTTTTTATCAATAAGTAATATTTAATTGCCCGGATGTATCACAGTTTGTTTATGCATCCACCTATTGAAGGACATCTTGGTTGCTTCCAAATTTTGGCAATTATGAATAAAGCTGACGTAAAAATCCATGTGTGTTCAAATTTTTGTGTGGATATGAGTTTTCAACTCATGGGTAAATACCAAGGAACAAATTTCTAGGTCATATGATCTGAGTGTGATTAGTTTTGTAAGCAAGAGTCAAACTGTCTTCCAAAGTGGCTATACTATTTTGCATTCCCACCAGCAATGAATAAGAGTTACTGTTACTTCACATCCTTGCTAACATTTGGTGTTGTCATTGTTCTGGATTTTGAATATTCTAATAGGCAGGTAGTAGTATCTCATTGTTGTTATAATTTGCATTTCCCTGATGATATATGGTGTGGAGCATCTTTGCATATGCTATTTGACCTTTGTATATCTTCTTTCATGAGGTATCTCTTAGGGTCTTTGGCCCATGTTTTAACTGGGTTATTTGTTTACTTATTGTTGACTTTTCGTTGTATATTGTATTGTTCATTGTATATTTTGGATAACAATCCTTTATCAATTGACTCTTCTGTAAGCATTTTCTTCCAGTTTCTGGCTTGTCTTTTCATCCCCTTGACAGTATCTTTCCCAGAGCAGATTTAATTTTAATGAAGTCCAGCTTATCAATTCTTTCTTTCATGGATTGTGCCATTGGTGTTGTATCTAGAAAGTCATTACCATACCCAAGGTCATCTAAAATTTCTCCTCTGTTATCTTTTAGGAGTTTTACACTTTTGAATTTTATATTTAGGTCTGTGATTCATTTTAAGTTAATTTTTGTGAAAGGTGTAGGGTCTGTATCCAGATTCACTTTTTTTTGCATGTGAATATCCAGTTGTCCCAGCATCATTGGTTGAAAAGACTATCTTTGCTCCACTGTATTGCCTTTTCTCCTTTATTTAAGATCAGTTGAGTATATTTATGTGGGTCTATTTCTGGACTCCTTATTCTGTTCCATTAATCTACCTATCTATTCTTTCTTCAACACCACAATATCTTGATTACTGTAGCCTTACAGTAGTTTTAAAATTAGGTAGTGTTAATCCTCCAGCTTTGTTCTTCAGTATTGTGTTGACTATTCTGGGTCTTTTGCCTCTCCATAGGAACTTTGGAATCAGTTTGTCTATATCTGTGAAATAACTTGCTAGGATTTTGATTGAGATTGCAGGGAATATATAGAACAAGTTGCAAAAAACTAACATTTTGGCAATACTGAGTCTTCCTATACACTGACGTGAAATATCTCTACATTTATTTTGTTTCTTTTTTATTTCTTTCATCAGAGTTTTGTAGTTTTCTTCTTATAGATTATGTACATATTTTTTTTTTTTTTTTTTTTTTTCCTTGCGTTATGCGGGCCTCTCACTGTTGTGGCCTCTCCCATTTGCGGAGCACAGGCTCCGGACGCGCAGGCTCAGTGGCCATGGCTCACGGGCCCAGCCGCTCCGCGGCATGTGGGATCTTCCCGAAACGGGGCACGAACCCGCGTCTCCTGCATCGGCAGGCGGACTCTCAAGCACTGCGCCACCAGGGAAGCCCTATGTACATATTTTTTAAAAATTTATACCTAAGTATTTTATTTTGTTGAATAGAATGTAATTGACATTGTGTTTTTAATTTTGAATTTCACTTGCTATTGCTTATGTATATAAAAGCAATTGACTTTTGTATATTAACCTTGTATCTTGCAACCTTGCTATAATCACTTATTAGTTCCAGGATTTTTTTTTTTGTCAATTATTTTCTGATTTTAAACATAGGTGATCATGTCACCTGTGAACAAAAACAGTTTTATTTCTTGCTTCTTAGTTTGTATACCTTTCATTTACTTTCCTTGTCCTATTCCATTAGCTAGGACTTCCAGTACAAGTTTACAAACATTGTTGAAAGGAGATGTCCTTGCCTTTTTCCTGATGTTAGCAGGAAAGCTTTGAGTTTCTCATCATTAAATATGTTGTTAGCTGTAGGGTTTTTTGTAGATATCCTTTATTAAGTTGAGGAAATTACCCTCTATTCCTAGTTTACTGAGAGTCTTTATGATGAAAGGGTACTGGATTTTATCAAATGGGTTTTTTGCCCTTATTATTATAATGATGTGATTTTTCTTCTTTGGCTTGTTGATGTGATGAATTACATTTATTGATTTTCAAATATTGAACCGGCCTTTTATAACTTCAATAAATCTCTTTTAGGCCATGGTGTATAGTTTTTTTTTACATTGTCAGATTTTATTTGCTAACATTTTGTTGAGGATTTTTGCATCTAAGTTCATGAAAGATAGTGGTCTGTAGTTTTCTTGTAATGTCTTTGTGTGTTTTGGTTTTAGGCTAATGCTGGGCTCATAGAATCAGATAGGAAGTATTCCTTCTGCTTCTGTCTTCCAAAAGAGACTGTAAAGAATTCATATAATTTCTTCCTTAAATATTCAGTAGAATTCACCAATGAACACATCTGTCCTGGAGTTTTCTGTTTTATTAATCATTGATTCAATTTCTTTCATAGATATAGGCCAATTCAGATTCTCTATTTCATTTTGTGTGAGTTCGGGCAGATTTTGTCTTTCAAGGAATTGATCTTTTTCATATAGATTATCAAATTCATGGGAATAGGGTTGTTCATCATATTTCTTTAATATAATTTTAATGTTCAAGGGATCTGAAGTGATAACCCTGTTTTATTTCTGGTCTTAGTAGTTTATGCCCTCTCTCTTTTTTTATTAATTAGCTTGGTTAGAGGCTTATCAGTGTTGCTAATCTTTTCAAAGAACCAGCTTTTGGCTTCATTGATTTCCACTATTGATTTCTGCTCTAATTCTTATTATTTCTTTTCTTTTCTTTACCTTGAATTTAATTTGTTTTTATTTTCCTATTTTCCTAAGGTGGACACTTAGATGATTGATTTGAAATCTGTTTTCCTTTCTAATATATACATTCAATGCTATAAATTCTCCTCTAAGTGCTACTTTTTCTGCATCCCACAAATTTTAAGTTGTGCTTTTATTTTCATTGAGTTCAAAATATATTTTAAGTTCTCTTAAGATTTCTTCTTTGACCCAAGTATTATTTAGAATGTGTATGATCTCCAAGTATTTTGGACTTTTTCAGCTATCTTTCTGTTACTGATTTCTAGTTTAATTCCATTGTTGAATGAGAGCAGATGTCATATGAATTCTATTCTTTTAAATTTGTTAGTTTGTTTGATGGTGGAGAATGTGGTCCATCTTGATGAATAATCTATATTCTGCTGTTGTTGGATGAAGTAGTCTGTAGATGTCTATTATATCCACTTTATTGATGGTATTATTGAGTCAACTATATCCTTACTGCTTTTCTGCCAGCCGGATCTCTCAGTTTCTGATAGAGGAGTGTTGAAGTCTCCAACTACTACAATAATGGATTCATTTATTTCTTTTTTCAGTTTTTTTCATTTATTGCCTCACATAGTTTCATTCTCTGTTGGGCACACAACACTTTGAGAATTGTTATGTCTTCTAGGAGGATTGACTCCTCTATTATTAGGTAATATCCTTCATTATCTCTGATAACATTCCTTGCTGTAAAGTTGACTCTGTTTAAAATTAATATAGCTACTCCCACTTTTTTTATTAGTGTTATATGGCATATCTTTCTCAATCTATTTACTTTTAATCTATATTGTCTTTATATTTAAAGTTGGTTTTCTTTTAATCTAGTCTGACAATCTCTGTCTTTTAGTTAGTTTAGACCATTGACATTTAAGGTAATTATGGATATATTTGTATTAATATCTACTATATTTCTTACTGTTTTCTATATGTTTCCCTTGTTCTTTGTTCCTATGTTTGTATTCCAATCTTTTTCTGCCTTTTATGGTTTTAATTGAGCATTTTATATGATTCCATTCTCTTGTTTTTCTTACCATATCAGTTATACTTCATTTAAAATTTGTTTTGATGACTGCCCTAAGAGTTTGCAATATACATTTACAACTAATACCAGTATACTTTCAAATAGCATTATATCACTTCATGGATAGTACAAGTACCTTATTATAACAAAATAATTCTAGTTCCTCCCTCTAATGCTTTTTATTATTGCTGTCATTCATTTCACTTATCTGTAAACATGTATATGTGTATATGTATATTTGAATACACTGTTGTTCTTTTTATTAGAAGCAAAGTGTTCTCTGTTAGATCAATTAGAATAAGAAAAATAAAAGTTTTTATCTTATCTCCACTTATTTCTTCTTCAGTGCTCTTCCTTACTTCATGTAGATCCAAATTTCTGATCTGTATTATTTTCCTTCTCTCTAAAAAACTTCTTCAAACATTTCTTGCAAAACAGATCTACTGGCAACAAATTTTTTCAATTTTTATTTTTCTAAGAAAGTCTTCTTTTACCTTTCACTTTTGAAAGATAATTTTGTAGTGTACAGAATTCTAGGTTTTTTCTCTCTCAACACTAAATATTTCACTACACTCATTTTTTTTTTTTTTTGGTATTGTTTCTGAGGAGAAGTTAAAAATAATTCTTACCTTTGTCCTTCCATAGGTAAGGGTTTTTTTCCTCTGGTTTCTTTCAGAACTTTGTTCAGTATCTTTGATTTCCTATAGTTTGAAAATGATATGCCTAGGCTTAGTATTTTACTATTTATCCAGTTTGGTGTTCTCCCAGCTTCCTGGATCTGTGGTTTGGTATCTGATACTAGTTTGGAAAAATTCTCAGTCTTTATTGTTCAAATATTTTTTCCATTTCTTTCTCTCCTTCTGCTGTTCCTGTTACCCATAGGTTACAATTTTTGTAGTTTTCCCACCATTCTTGGGTATTCTGTTATATTTTTCCAGTCTTTTCTGTTTGTTTTTCACTTTTGGAAGTTTCTATTGAGATATTCTCTAACTCAGAGATTCTCTCCTCAGCTGTTTTCAATGATGTTTAATAAGATCATCAAAATCATTCTTCATTTCTACTGCAGTGTTTTAATTTTAGCTTTTTTTGGGGGGGCGGCATCTCTCAGAATGCCGTTCTCTCTGTTATATTGGCCATATGATCTTGTGTACTATCTTCTTTATCTATTAAAACTCTTAGCATTTTAATTGTAGTTGTTTAAAATTTCAGATCTGATCATTCCAGCATTCCTGATGAGTCTTTTCCTGATACTTACTTTGCCTCTTCAAACTATTTGTGGGGCCTTTTATACTATGTTGTATTTTTGGGGTTTTTTTTTTGATGTCTGTACATGAAGAATTGAATAAAAGAAATTGCTGTAACTAGGCCTTTAGTACTGTGGTGGTGAGGTGTGGGGAGGGCAGACATTCTGTAGTCCCATGTTTAGGTGTCAGTCTTTTAGCAAGCCTATGCCTCTGGACTGTGAACTTCACAAGTGCCTCTCAGTACCCCCTTTTCACATGGGACCAATAACAAAAGTGGACTGGAGTTGTGTATTTTTATTCTTCATGGAAGCCTGGAGGAGGCTGGTATTAATTATTTTCTTTTCTCCATGCAGAAGCCTAGAGCCAGCTGGAGTTGGTTATTTCCCTTCCCCAGGTCATTTAAGCTCTAATAAAACCCCAGCTGATGAGGCTGTAGTTAACTAGTTTCCACTGAGAGCAAGACTTATTAAGAATCGCAGATTGCTCTGCTGTATTTCAAAATGGCTTTTTTCCCCTCCCTGTATAGGAAGCACAGGGCATTTTTCTCTGGTATTCACTGTAAGCATAAAACTCACATAATGTGGGGACCTCCCTGTGAGTGGGTCACTATGAAGATTTTATTTCTCAGAATTTCCAGACTGAGCCTCCAACTGTTCTTCCGTTAGAGTTAAGGTTTTCCTACCCCACGCTGCTTTCCGTGAAGGTTTCAGCTCATGGGTTTCTGTTCTGGTAAGTTGTGATTCTCCATATTCATTTATTGGTCTCTCCAATTTGAGGGTCAGGGATTTGTCCTGTGACCTCACTTATTTAATTGTGTCTCAAATATACATGAATATAATAATATTATACAGGTACAATTATTTGAACATTACTTGGTTCTCAGTGTCTAATGTAGGTTTATTTGATATTAATGATACCAAACAAATAACCATGTGTTTTTGAACAATTCTACCATAGCCTGAAACGTTCCACTTGTTTTGTGGGTAATGTGGGTAGGAAAATGATAATAACAGGGAAAAGGATGCAATAGAATCAAAACAGTGGAAGAAACTGCAAAAGAACTTCATGTTAAGCAGTAAATAAGAATTACAGAAGACTAATTGAAGGGGGATGGGCAGACAGGGAGAAGAGATTGCCATACCTGGGAAGACTGGATGTGCTGGTGACAGATTCAGGAACTAAGCATTCTGAAACAGTCTTTGTAAATACTAAGTCAAGACTGTGTCTTTTCTATTGATATAGTTCCACTGTCCAGCAACTCAGAGATGTGCAATACATATGTAAGAAAAGTTCCCCAAGGAGAATTGAAGTGAGTGTGCCAATCAGCATCTGTCCAAAGGAATGGAAACTAGAAGCTGACTGTGGAAGGAAAAAATACATAAACAAAAACAGGACAACCTGAGGGGGGTTATAGAGATCTGACCCAATGAGAAGAAAATAAAAGGAGTGGGAATCTTTTCTTTGGAGCTAAAATTTTGGATTAAGGCCCTGTAGGTTAAAACTAATTAACACATGTAAATGTAGGTCCCAAACTATATAAAATAGCGGAAACTCCATATCCACAGTTACCTAATTATCCTTTCATAATTCCCAGGGCAAAGAGGCTGTTGTGAATGCAACTCATACCACGTAGGAAATTAAACCATTGGGATGGGGTGGAGACCATTGACCTTTAAACATAATCAGTATTGGTGATTTCAGTTCAGTTTTACCTTGCTCTTTTAACACTATGTGGATCACTATACAAATTTGTGTAAAGCTGGGAAATCTATTCCTAAGAGGTTCATATGTAGTTGGTGTAACAGCTACCTTGAGCCAAAAGGATTAAAGTAATTCAAAACATATTAATCCTTCCTGAGCCACACAAAGCTTTGTTTGATTTATCTCAGAACGACTAGAGCTTTCTTGATTCTTTTAGAATATTCAATGGTAGTTTAATTTAGTCCCTCATCTTTTTTTTGGAGGGGGGTTTCCAAGATTCTATAGGATATTAAAATTAAAAGATTGCCATCAATATTTACTATTTATGCTGTAATTCTGAAGTACTGTTATTTTCAAAGTTTAGTAATTCCATTAGAAATAATCCTTCCTTTCCTATTTCTCTGTCTCCTCCCACACACCCTGTGCACCATATAGCTTCAAAAGAAAAGGAAGGAATGACTCAAAACAGAAGTAAATCTCTTAACAGATATAATAAGAAATGTGCAAAATAAATCATCTTATGAATGTCAGAGATGCGTGTTCTTTACCCAGGTGTGAAGGTGTTCTCTTTTTTTTGGAATGAACGCTGATCGTCTTGGGACATAAGATTTGATTAGATAGTAGTTCAAAATGGAAAGTAAAGTGACTTTTTAAACGTATGTCCCTATGTCAAAAACAAAAATGTATTTGTTTTAGTACTTGTTGGAATTCTGTAATTTTTGCTTTTTGAGCCCATGGCTATGTTCTTACTCATTTTAACTTTCCAGAAAAATAAAAGATCACTCTTATTGGCAATTTCTAATTCCTCTTGAACTGCTCTGTACTGTGGAAAAACTATCATATACCTCTGCTCAGACCCTGAAGAAAGAGAATATTACTGATATATCAAGCTGTTAGAAACCTTTTAACTGGGGCCCTCAGGATAGAAGGCTTTAATTGAAATGTCAGAAAGTGATATGCTTTAGCCAAATATTGTTTTAAGAGGTGTTTGTTGTTGTTGTCTTTTTTACTGTTTGGGTTTGGTAAGGTCAACAGATCAGAAGACAACTGCCATTGAAAAGATAGTTTGTTATATTCTCAGGTTCAGGAGAGGGAGAACACACATCACCAGGGGCTACACTGGGAATCACCTGTGGTCAATTGAGGGGAGAACCATTGGCAAGAGCCTTTATTGTGGTTTCCAAGGGAAAAAACAGGCAAGGCAGGGTAAGCATGCTTAGAACTGTCTAAGTTTGAATAATTTTAGTGGCTTTGGGGTATGGGGGCTGTCCATGGTTGCTTAGTACCTAGCCCTGGGGTAGTTAAGGTAGGTGGATATTGGTCCAGGCTATAATAGCCCAATAGGCAAGGTAGTTGTGGGTATGGACTAAATGGGCTGCTTAAGAAGGGGGCTTGAACGGCCTCTTGCCAGGGCCTCAAAACTGGCTCAGGACAGCAGTTTAAAAACTATGTTACAATAGTCTCCTTGATGTCTTAACACTAGTCTGAACTTGGTTATTTGGGTATTTGAGTGGTCTGAATAGTAGGAGACACCTTCAAAGAGTAGGACATAGCTGCCCTAAACAGCATAGAAAACATTATGAGAGAAAAAAGGATGGAAACAAATAGAAGTATAAGGGGTCCTTATAGGCTGGCTCATAACTAAATTTCTCATTTATATGGCATTAGCCAAGAAAACAGATCTGAAATTTCTGTGGTGTCTGATGATATCTCCATGGTATTGTAATGTGTGTTAAAAATATTGAAACCGTGCCCCATAGAGGTAAAAAACCCATCCTGAAACTGTGCCCCATAGGGTTAACAGGAACTGGTGACTAACAAATTCTTGAGCTTGTCTTACAGCTTGTTAAAAAAACCCTCTACTTGTAGCCTACCTTCACAGAGCAAGCTCACCTTCATTATTTTGTTGCAAATTGCATACCCTCCAAGCTTCACATAGCCTAAATAGTAGGCTGATGTTTGCCAGTTGTTTTCCAGGAACTTGAATCAGCTGTGTCTAGTTCAAGCTTAAGCAGGCTAAGACTAAAGTTTAGCTCAAGCAGGCTAAAAGAGGGCCTGTGTAGGTGTCCAATGAATGACCTTTTGACGTCAGAGGGCCAAAAACTCCACCCCCAGGTCATGCTAAGCCTCACCATTTTTGAAGATACAGTCCATGAAGGAGCACGTAACTTAGATACACCTTCACAGAACACAGTGTATATCACTTTTTCCCTACCTCTAATGACTTTTCCTCATGCCTCAGACCTCCCTGCTTCTGTATCCTCTAACTATCTCAAGCCCCTCACCTTAGGGAAGGCAGATCTGAGACTGGTTCTACCATCTTGCTTGGTTGCCTCGTGAATAAACCCTTTCTTTGCTGCAAACCTTGGTGTCTCAGTGTTTTGGCTTGCACATCAGACAGTTGAAGCTGGTTCAATAACAGTATGAGTTATATATTTTTAAAATAATATTTTGGTGTACCCCTCAGGGTAAGGTGGTAGGTACAGCAGTTATGTTTGTTGGAGGGTATGAACTGATAGGTCAGTCAAGTGTACTCCCTTAGGCATGGGAGAGTAGGGGTGTATGAATTGGCAAGAGCAAGGAGTACACCAGGAACATGGGTTAAATGGACAGCAAAGTCCAAGAACATAATAGAAGCTCTAATAGCAAAGGAAGAAAAGCAATAAATGTTTTATGTCTGATTTGTCAACCTCTTTGGAGAGGCAACCTCTGGGTGTCAGTGGGGCAGAGGTTTTAGTGTCTGGGGTGAAGTCATTTCAGAGGGCAATATCATCTCTGGTGGTGAGCTCCTGAGCCAGTGTGATATTGTCTGGGATGTGGGACTGGGAATCCTTTTTAAGAGGTTATCTACCAAAGTTGAAGTGTCTTGTGTTTGTGACTCTATGGCTTATAGGCAGTCCATAACATGTATGTTGATGCATTTTTAGATGGAATACTTTTTATGATTAAAAGACTGCAACAAACATTTTTACTGCAGCAGGTAAATTCCAAAGACTAGAAATTGGCAAAGAGCTGATATACATTTCCTTAAATGAAATTTAAAAGAAAATGTTAGTGAATTATATAGATAAAAAAGTTTGACTTCCGGTCAGAATGTTTTAGCATTATTCTTTGCCAATTGAGGTGCCAAGCTTAAACTTTTAAGAGATGGATTATCATTTAGGAAGATACAAAAAAGAAAGTATTGTAAAATTTTTTCTAATAAAACTTTGTTTACAATCATGTACCTAGATTTGTTGCTTTTAGGTACCCAAAGCCATAGAATGTATAGTTTTAAACTTCAGTGAGGTTACCATCTTCATAAGGGTGGGTTGCAATATCTTTATTCAAGAAATTGTAAAACAAAGATTTCAAACAAAAAGCAAATACGTGATAGAATAGTAGACAATTCATAATACTTAGAAAAATTTTAGGCAAAATAAAATATCAATTTTAGGGAGAAATTAAGTTGGAAAAAGCTTGATGGAGATGAAAAAATTTACCTATGACAAACTGTAAGGATAGAAGGAACAGGGTAGATGAGGAAATAGCTATCTGTTGTTTTGTTTTCTGATTGAAACTAAGCTTTTGTAGGGATGTAGCAGACAGGGAGTTCAGATAACATAGAGTGAGAGACCAACCTTATGTTCTAGGCTGCTCAGATTGCTAGGATAGCTGCTCGGAACTAAAAGACTTTGGATCAAAGGGAGGATAAAGAAAACCATTCAGGATTTGTCCACTGACACTCAGGCACACATGCAGCTTGCAAATGTGAGCTTGCAGACTATTCACTGAGTGCCTGCTGGACTCTCCCCTTACCATATGCCTAGACCCACTTTTTTTTTTTTTGAAGTATAGTTGAATTACAGTTCTGTGTTAGTTTCAGGTGTACAACAAAATGATTCGGAAATATATGTATATATATATGTATATATATATCTATATGTATATATATGTATATATATATATATTTCAGACTATTTTCTATTATAGGTTATTACAAGATATTGAATAGTTCCCTGTGCTATACAGTAAATCCTTATTGCTTATCTATTTTATGTATAGTAGTTTGTATTTGTTAATCCCATACTCCTAGTTTATCCCTCTTTTCTCTTTACTCCTTGGTAACCAAAAGTTTGTTTTCTGTGTTTATGAGTCTTTCTGTTTTGTATATAGATTCATTTGTATTAGTTTTTAGATTCCATGTATAAGTGATCATATTTGTCTTTGTCTAACTTCATTAAGTATAATCTCTATATCTATATTGCTGCAGATGGCAATATTTCATTTTTTATGGCTGAGTAATATTTCATTACATACATATACCACACCTTAAGTCAATTGTATGTTGAAGGCACTTGGGTTGTTTACATGTCTTGACTATTGTAAATAGCACTTCTATGATCATTAGAGTGCATGTATCTTTTTTTTTTAAACATCTTTATTGGAGTATAATTGCTTTACAATGGTGTGTTAGTTTCTGCTGTATAACAAAGTGAATCAGCTATATATATACATATATCCCTATATCCCCTCTTCCTTGAGTCTCCCTCCCACCATCCCTACCCCACTCCTTTAGGTGGACACAAAGAACAGAGCTGATCTCCCTGTGCTATGTGGCTACTTCCCACTAGCTATCTGTTTTACATTTGGTAGTGTGTATCTGTCCATACTACTCTCTCACTTCGTCCCAGCTTACCCTTCCCCGTCCCGTGTCCTCAAGTCCATTCTCTACATCTGCGTCTTTATTCCTGACCTGCCCCTAGGTTCTTCAGAACTTTTTTTTTTTATATTCCGTATATATGTGTTAGCATATAGTATCTGTTTTTCTCTTTCTGACTTACTTCACTCTGTATGACAGACTCTAGGTCCATACACCTCTCTACAAATAACTCAGTTTCGTTTCTTTATATGGCTGAGTAATATTCCATTTTATATATGTGCCACATCTTCTTTATCCATTCATCTGTTGACAGACACTTAGGTTGCTTCCATGTCTTGGTTATTGTAAATAGTGCTGCAATGAATATTGTGGTACATGTCTCTTTTTGAATTATGGTTTTCTCAGGGTATATGTCCAGTAGTGGGATTGCTGGGTCATATGGTAGTTCTATTTTTAGTTTTTTAAGGAACCTCCATACTGTTCTCCATAGTGGCTGTATCCATTTACATTCCCACCAACAGTGCAAGAGGGTTCCCTTTTCTCCACACCCTCTCCAGCATTTATTGTTTGTAGACATTTTGATGATGGCCATTCTGACCGACCTGTGTGAGGTGATACCTCATTGTAGTTTTGATTTTCATTTCCCTAATGATTAGTGATGTTGAGAATCCTTTCATGTGTTTGTTGGCAAGCTGTATATCTTCTTTGGAGAAATGTCTGTTTAGGTTTTCTGCCCATTGTTTTTTTTTTAAATTTTATTTATTTATTTATTTTTGGCTGTGTTGGGTCTTCGTTTCTGTGCAAGGGCTTTCTCCAATTGCGAAGAGCGGGGGCCACTCCTCATCGCGGTGTGTGGGCCTCTCACTGTCACGGCCTCTCTTGTTCCGGAGCACAAGCTCCAGACGCGCAGGCTCAGTAGCAGTGGCTCACGGGCCCAGTTGCTCCGTGGCATGTGGGATCCCCCCAGACCAGGGCCCGAACCCGCGCCCCCTGCATTGGCAGGCAGACTCGCAACCACTGCGCCACCAGGGAAGCCCTTCTGCCCATTTTTTGATTGGCTGTTTGTTTTTTTGATATTGAGCTGCATGAGCTGCTTGTATATGCTTGTCTTTTCACCTTGTTTATGGTTTCCTTTGCTGGCATGTATCTTTTTGAATTAGAGTTTTCATCGTTTCTGGATATATACCAAGGAGTGGGATTCGTGGATCATATGGTAGTTCTATTTTTATTCTTTAAAGGAACCTCCATAATGTTTTCCATACTTGGTGCACCAACTTACATTCCCACCAACAGTGTAGGAGGGATCCCTTTTCTCCACACCCTCTCCAGCATTTATTACCTGTAGACTTTTTGATGATGGACATTCTGACTAGTGTGAGGTGATACCTCATTGTAGTTTTGATTTGGATTCCTCTAATAATTAGTGATGTTGAGCATCTTTTCATGTCCTTTTTGGCCATCTGTATGTCTTCTTTAGTGAAATGTATAATTTAGGTCTTCTCCCATTTTTTGATTGGGTTGTTTGTTTTTGCCATACTGAGTTGTATGCATTGTTTGCATATTTTGGAAATTAACCCCTTGTTGGTTGCATCATTTGCAAATATTTTCTCATTCTGTAGGTGTAGGTCTTTCCATTTTGTTGATGCAGATTTTGTAATTTGTGTGACATAATGTAATATAATCCACATATTTGTCAATGTCTCCATCTATTACATTTATTTAAAAATGAATCACTCATAAAAAAAGTGTGATTGCTTACACTGTTGCTACTATATTATCATCCCCTAATTTTATTATGTATAAGCTACTCACCACAATTATATCTTTTCAAATATGAATTACGTTTGTAAGTTCCTTTTCAGTATTTCACCTAACAAATTTTGTACATTTTAAAGCAAAATCTTTTGAAACAACTGAAATATTTATATTTGAAAATGAATAACAATGGCAATAATTTCTTCCCAGATTTGATTTCTTTTGCAATAATGCTTATCACTGTTTATTGGAATTCATCTGAAAAATTACAGTGAAAACAAGAAAAAGGACCTTTTCAGTCTTGAAATGGAAATAAAATGTGTCATTTAAGGTTTAAGATGACAATGGAGAAACTTAAGGTCTTCTAGAAATTATTTTCTGGAGTTATCCAGAATGATTAGGTAGAGTACCACAACTTTATTGACTTGATCCTCCTCTTTTCTTGGGTTTAAAAAAGAGTTTTGGGCTTCCCTGGTGGCAAAAGTGGTTGAGAGTCTGTCTGCCGATGCAGAGGACACTGCTTCGTGCCCCAGTCCAGGAGGATCCCACATGCCGCGGAGGGGCTGGGCCCGTGAGCCATGGCTGCTGAGCCTGCGCATCCGGAGCCTGTGCTCCTCAATGGGAGAGGCCACAACAGTGAGAGGCCCGCATACCACCAAAAAAAAAAAAAAAAGTTTCTCTGCAATTTGAAACCCAATATTTAAGGACTTAAAACATGCACATGCTCAAAAGAGATTTAAACCAGTCCCTAACTTCATGTTTCAAGATATTCCTACATATACTGAATTCTTTTTAATTAATTACATTTTGATCATAGCCCTTTCAAATTCTAGCTTTGAACTTCAAAGTAATTGTAGGCATAAACAAAATGATGAAAGCAGTAGAGATATATAATATTCCCTCAAACGTTGAAAGCTGGAATAATTTAGATTTGAAGGACAAAAATGCTGTGATAAGACTGAATAACTGAAGCAGGGGAAAGGTGTGCACACACAGTGATGCCAGTGGATGAAGAGACAGCTCTCAGTTGAGCTTTTGGCTCATTTGCCAAAGTCACAATAATGAGGCTCTAGAGCCCTGAGCTTTCTTTGAACCCACCTATGTACATAACTTAAAATGTCATAGAGAAATGAGTAATTAATTCTACAATGTTTTACTTTCTATAGCGATACAGCTGCCAATATGAATATTTTAGAGCCCACAACACTGTTCCTTTATGCCACAAGATGGTATTTTAAAATTTGGAGAGGGAGACCAGAGAGCTGATAAATTATCTCAATGGTTGTATCAAAATTAACCTTCACTTTACCCAAAATAATCTAGGAATTTATTGCTTTTAAAAATAATTTGATACTAACATAAAGATCACATCTTGTTTTCTTTTGTCTCCCTCAATTTGTGTGATGTGTGAAATCTTTAAAAAGTTGCTGGTTGAGTGGCAGATTGAACAAGTGAAATGAATTATAGATAAGGAAGATAATTTCTTTTAAAATAAAGGCCTAAGACAAAATATTCAGACATATTACATTTGCAGATTTTTTAGGGTTTGTTTCTTAGGTTTTAATTGAGAACAATTTGTTTGTCTCCTTCCTAAACTTCTGACATTAAATGAAACAAAGATATTTTTACTTCCTCTTCTAGTAAATAAATAAAGTCTAAGAGTTAGTAAGATCCAATACATTACATTTTGGCATAGTCAAATCCAATTAATTATACCTTTGTAATATCGTTTGAATATTGTCATTTCTCTCCACTGCACTGCTACTATCACCCAGATTACTAAAATTTCATGATAGCTGGTTTCTAAACACTAGCCATGGTGATCTTTCTTTGTTTCTATAGAATTAGTTTAGTTACACAAGAAATACATTATCATTTCATGAAAAAAATCAATAAAAACAGAGAAGAAAAAGTTAATTTAATAACTTTAAATCAACTCAGATTCACCCCAAGATATGACTGAATACTTGACATGTATCCATCCAGATTTTCTCCGATTTTCATGAAATTATAAATATACCCTTACCACCTTCTAAAATGTAAGACTCTATCTTCTATTTTGGTCAGCCACCTCCTTTTTTATTAAGAAATATATCACAAACATTTTTTATCATGAAATACAAAAGTAAATAATCATTTTATAGAATTCTTAAGTGTTTGTACATACCATGCATTATTTAAACAATATATTGAAGAAAACACTAGTTATGATTATAAAATAATAGAGGAAACCCTCTTGTACTTACATTTCAATGTGTTATTTCCAAATTTTTAGTGTTAAATTCCTAAAATTGTGTTTAAAAAACAAGAACTGTTTGAGGGCTTTTAATGCATATTACAATTCTTGCCATGAAAGCCTTATCAGGTTGCATCACTACCTGTAGAATAGTAGAATAGTTGTATGAGCCTACCTGGTCACCATGCCAGTGGTTCACAACCTGGCAGCTCATTAGCATTGTCAGGGCGACTGTAAAAAAAAAAAAAAAAAAAAAAAAAAAAAAAAGAAAGAAAGGAACAAAAAAAGAAAGTAAAAGAAAAAAAAAGTTGATAGCTCAACTCACCACCAGAAAATCAAGGTACTGAGATTAAGGAGGGGCCCAGGGCCATGCTGACCCCATAAAATTAATTGGGAAGTGTTCCTTCCTCTTCTCTTTTCTGAGGGAGCTTGTGTAGAATTGGTATTGTTTCTTCCTTCAGTGTGTGGTAAAATTCACTATTTAAGCTGTTCGTTCCTGGAGTTTTCTTTGGTGGGAGGTTTTAATGAAAGTGTTCAATTTCTTTAATACATATAGAACTGCTTAGATTTCTGTTTATTCTTTCTTGAGCTTTGATGATTTGTGTCTTTCAAAAAATTTGTCCATTTCACTGAAGTTGTTGAGTATATGGCATCACCTTCATTACAATATTTCCATGTTATCTTTTTGATATCTACAGGTAGATAGTGATACCCTGTCTTAATTTCTAATATATGTATTTTAAATTAATGTCTTTTATCTTTTTTCTTGATAAGTCTGCTTAATTTCCTCTGTACTTGTTCCATGGTTATTACTCTTTTTGTGGTTTTTATTCCATTTTCTAGGCTAACAATTTATCAGTTGATTAATATCTTCTGTTTCCTTGTGATTCTCTGATACATTTATTATTTTTAGTATTTGTTTTTGTCCTTTTTAAATTTCTAGTTGGTCTTTTATATTTAATTTTTCCTCTAAAGAACCAGTTTGTTAATTTATTCATTATTTCTAAATGTTTTTCATACAAATACATGATTTTTTTTTCTTTCTTTATCTCTCCAAGTTTCTCTCTTTATTAAGTCTACCCCAGAGAGTGGAAGAGAGACAGACCATGGTTACTGTGACACCCCTACACCCCTGCTCTAGGACATGAGTCTCTTCTGACTATGCCTTACTCCTCCCCATAGCCAATAAGTAAAAAGGGGACAAGGAAATACAGGGTGAGGGAGGTATGCTTTTCTATATTAATTATTTTGTTACCAAACCAAACTTGGGTTAGCTGACCCAGTGGGCAGCAAAGCCAATCTATTGACACTGGGCTGTGGTGAAAGAAGGTATAGTGTTTATTGCAAGGCACTCAGTGTGGGGCCAAACAAAGTGAATGGGCAGCTCATGCTCAAGACACCTGAACTCCCTGGTGGCTTTTGGGGAAGGGTTTATAAAGGCAAGGTAAGGGAGAGGGTTGCAGGATGCCTGATCCACTCACGGATACTTTTCTGATTGGTTGATGGTGAGGTAACCAGGTGGTATTTTGGGAGTCAGCATCATCAACCTGGGTCCAAGCCGTCTGGTGTCTATGTGCTTTTTGGTCAGCATGTGGTTAACTTCTTCCACCTGGTGGAAGTTTTAAGTATCTGCAGAACAGTAAACGGATATGGCTCAGGATTTTATCTATAGCCCTTGAGGAGGAACTAAATGTCCTTGACTTTGTTTTATGGGTAAACTATTATTATTTTGTCTTGCTTGACTGTTTTCCTTTGTTTCTGCACTTTCTCACTTCTCTAAATTTGCTCTTTGGAACTTAGGGAAGGCCTAGAAGGATAAAGTTTTTCTGCAAGCAAGAGGCAGGTGGGGGACATGGCATGCAGGGTCGGGGGTGTTCTGTCTCTGGGAAGGCCCCACAGGGTCCTGCTTGGCTTCAATTTTATTCTACTTTCCTTCTGTTTATTGTATCATTATTTTCTTAATTCTTGCATTCTGATACTTATTTTATTTTCCATTCATATAATTAAGGCTATAAACTTTCTTCTGAGCACTCTGTGCTCTATTCCACAAATTTTCAAATATAAATTTGTTAATGTTCTTGTGAAATCCTGCAAATATAGTTTTTTTGTTTGTTTGTTGTTTGTTTGTTTTTGCGGTAGGCGGGCCTCTCACTGTTGTGGCCTCTCCCGTTGCGGAGCGCAGGCTCCGGACGCGCAGGCTCAGCAGCCATGGCTCACGCACGGTCACAGCCGCTCCGAGGCATGTGGGATCTTCCCAGACCGGGACACAAACCCCTGTCCCCTGCATCGGCAGGCGGACTCTCAACCACTGCGCCACCAGGGAAGCCCAATATAGTTTTTATTTCCACTTAAACCCAGTTGATTTACTTTTTCAACTCACAATGGAGAGTGATGTCTTTGTTTAACAAGTTTTAAAAATATTAATTTCCATTCTTATTAAATTGTGACCAGAGAATATTTTTTTATTCTATTTCTACTTTTAGAGATTTATCAAGAACTTCTATATGTCAAGTAACTAATCAAATATTATGAATGTTTAATGAACATTTGGAAAGAAGTTGTATTCCCTATGTGATGCCCTGATATTAGTAAACATGAATGAGATTTTCTTTATTTTGGCTTGTGGTATTTGGGCCTTTCATATCATTTCTTTGTCTTCAGTTGATTTTTCTCATACTGAGAAAGCTGAATTTAAGTTACATGTATCTCCTGTAAATTTCTTTTATAAAGGTTGCTAGTATGTTATATGACTTATGGATACTAAGAACCATTAAAAATTTCTGTGTATCCAAAAAAAAAAAAAAAACTTCTGTGTAAATTGACTCTTTGGTACTAAAGTATGGGTCTCTTTACCTCATTTGCTCTTTTGTTCTGAATTTTACCTTATATTATATTAAAATCATACATTTCTGATATCTTTTGTTTGTATTTGCCTAATAAAAATTTTCCTTTGCTCATTTTCTTTTTAACTATTTGGAATCTCTTTATTTTCCTATGTTTCATAAATATACCATCTTATTAAGTTTTGGTTTATGAGACTGTCTTAAAATATTTCTCATTTAATAGAGGAAATATGCCCATTTATATTTAATGATGTGACTGACATTTGCTTATAGTTCTGGGAATACTTTTTTTATGATTTCTGTGTATATATACAAATAATATTTTAAAGCCTTTCATTAGGAAATCAATTTCCTTTGTCTTAAAACAATATTATTTCTCAGGTTCTGACTTCCTGTAATGGCAGATTAGTTTGGAGGGGTGTGGGAGCAGAGAAAAACTTCTAGATAGTTATACAAGCCATGCAAAATATTAAAAGAACTATTTGAAAGTACTGGAGTGTGATCACAAACAGAAACTGTCTATCCTTGAAAAGTTAGACTTTGTTTGTTGCTTTTGCCTAAGGGCTACCTGACATTTTTAATACAGTTCAGTGTGGAAGAAAGCTTTGTTATTAATGGCTTGAGTTGAGCTTTGGGGCCGTGGAGGGCAGCCAGAGATGTAAGGGGAAGATTATATAACGGAGGAAGCTGCAGAGGCAGTGAACTCCAAACCTGCACAAAAGTTTCCAAGTCTTTGATTAAATCACACATGCTTGGCAGAGACCCCTGGTGTGCTTGCCTGAAAAGCAGCAGCTAGAAGTTTAAATAATGAAGTAGAGATTTCAGCCACTGCCACAGCTGAGGATACAGTTTGGAATCTGTGTCAAATTAATTGTGTACTAGAACAAACCTCTTCCAAGTAATATAACAGAATCCAGAGCCTACAGACTATAATATTATTTATAAAGTCCAGTATACACTCAAAAATCATTAAACTTATGAGAATCAGAAAAACATGTCTCATATTTAAGAGAAAAGGAAAAAAATAGAACCAACTGTTTAGATGAACTAAATATAATTATCAGACAAGGACTTTCAAACAGCTGTTACAAATATATTCCAGAATTCAAAGACAATGTGAGTCATAACGAATGAACAAATGGAGAATCTCAGCATTTGATAAAAATGTACAAAATGAAGATGTTACATCTGAAAATAATTAAAAACTGAAATGAAAAACTCAAGTTATGGCATTAAAAACATTGGGAACAGCAGAAAAGAGATGATGTAACCTTTAAAAAAAGGATAAGTATACACACACACATTTGTATGTGTAAAACAATTTAAAGAACAAAGAGAAGACTGAAGAAAAGTGAATGGAGCTTCAGAGACCTGCAAAATAGAGTTGAACTGTCTATTATATGTGTAATTAGAGCTGCAGAAGGAAAAATGAGGAAAAATGCAGACAAAAAAATATTTGAAGAAACAATAGGGAAGAAAAATATTTGATGGAATACTCCCCATTTTATTGAAAACCATAAATTTACAGATCCAAGGATCTCAAATCATAAGCAAGTTAAGAACAGAAGTGAAATAAAAACTATAAAAATAAAAGAAAAAACAAAGGTAAAACTTGGTTCTTTGACATTAATAAAGTTGATAAACCCTTAACAAAGGTATGTATTTGTGTGTGTGTGTGTGTGTGTGTGTGTGTGTGTGTGTGTGAAAAGAGAGCAAGCAAATTACCAGTATCAGGAATAAAAGAGATGACTAGAGATATTAGAAATATTAGAAGCATAGTGAAAGAATATGAAAACTTACATGAACAAATACAGCAATTTAGAAATTTATAATAATTAGAACAAGTTAGAAATATAAATTTCCTTTAAAACATAAATAACAGAAAAACAAAATTCTGAAAATCTGAATAACTGTTGTACAAATTAATTTTTTTCTCAAGCATCTCTCTAAATAGAAAACTCCGGGGACAGCATCTTCATTATTGAATTCAATTAAATATTTCAGCAAGAGAAAATATCAATTCTACAAAAGCACTTTAAGAGAATGGAGGAAGAAGGAATATTTTCTAACTTTTCATGAAGTCAGAATAATTATAATACCCAAATCTGCAGAGACTTAAGAAAATAAAACTCATCAACATGGACATCAAAGCTCTTACCAAATCAAACAAATCAAATCAGGAATGTAAAAGGCAATTGTAAATCACAACCAAGTGGAGTTTTTACCCTAGGAATGCAAGATTGGCTTAGCATTTGAAAATCAGTCAGTGCATTACACCAAATTTGCAGGGGAAAAAAGTAAAACAACCACATAGACATCTCAATAGGGCACATAAAAAGCACTTGACAAAATTCAACACTCATTTATTTTTTTAAATATCTCTGTAAATTAGAAATTTAGAAGAGATATCTCAACCTGATAAAAATCATCTACAAGAAACCTATAGCTAACATTTTGAAGTTGAAGGACTGAATGCTTTCTTCAGCAGCCCTGATGTTATAGGGAATTTTTTCTGACTTAGGTTTCCAAGAGAGACTGTGTCCATTTTCCCAAATGTTCACCTCTCTTTTAGAAAAAAAGTGTTTTCTTAGATACGTCACCTCTGTCTATTCATACATTTTCTGCATACGTTTCTCCATCTCCTCCAAGGATTTCTCTCATTTAATCTCAGTTCTGCATACAACTCAATTCCTCTTATTTAATATATTTGGTGGAGATTTCTGAGATCTACCAATGCTTGGCCACTACCAGAGTCCTCAATCTCTGCCACACCAGGTGGTTCTTGCACAGGTCCTGCTGCTCTTTCAAGTATCCTAGACCATACTTAGAGGTAATATGGAGTCTGTGGATTTTTCACCTGCTCCATACTTGGGAGTAACTTAAAAGTTGTCTTGGAGTCTGTGCTTTCCCCCCTTCTTGTTGCTATCATTTCCAAAAGAGAGAAAGAAAGTTCAGAACTAAGCAGCCAGAACTAAGTAACCAGCATCTTCTTACTAGAGCTAGAAGTTGAACTGAGGATAGGAGTAATCAGACCCATACTATATGACTCAGAAATCAGTGTAGGAATTAGAGAGGAAAAAGGGTAATGGGTACTGGGGAGGTAATTGTCAAATGTCCGCTAACGTGTTAGTAATTTTATTTTTCACATTTTTTTCAATCAACATGCTTTAATTTTTAGATTAGCTTTAGGTTCACAGCAAAACTGAGTGGAAAGTACAGACAGTTCTCATATACCCCCTACCCCCACAAACACACAGCCTCTTCCCCTAATAAAAACGCACATAAGAGTGGTATAGTTGTTACAGCCCATGAACCTGCATTGTTACATTATTTGCACTCATAGTTTCCATTGGGGTTCACACTTGGTGTGTACATTATATGGGTTTAGACAAATGTATAATGGCATATATACACCTTTATGATATCTTATTGTCTCTGTAGTTTTGCCTTTTCCAGAATCTCACATAGTTGGACTCATACAATATGTATGATTTCAGCCAGCCTTTTCAGATTGGCTCTTTCAAATAGTAAAATACTTCCAAGGTTCCTCCATGTCCTTTCAAGGCTTTATAAAATATTTCTTTTTAGTAACAAATAATATTTCATTGCTGGCAGAATCACAATTTATTTATTCATTTATCTACCAAAGGACATCTTCATTGGTAAATAACTTCATGTTTTGGCAGCTATGAATAAAACTATTATGAACATCCATGTGCAGGGTTTTTGTGGACCTACATTTTGAACTCTATTCTTGTAATGTCTTTGTCTGGTTTTGGTAATAGAGTAATGCTGGGCTCATAGAAGGAGCTAGAAATTATTCTCTCTGCTTCTATCTTTTGGAAGACATTGTAGAGTATTGTATAATTTATTTCTTAAATGTTTGGTAGAATTCAACAGTGAATCTCTGTGGTCCTGGGACTTTCTGTTTTGGAAATTTGTTAATTGTTGATTCAGTTTCTTTAATAGTTATTGGCCTATTTAGATTATCCATTATTCTCTTCTCTCTTATTATATCAATTTTACTTGTTTTTTACACTTTTTAAAATCACTGTCCTAGAGTTTGCAGTATACATTTACAACTAATCCAAGTATACTTTCAAATGACATTATAACACTTCACAGTTAGTGTGAGTACCTTACAATAACAAAATAACCTTAATTCCTCCATTTAGCCCCTGTATAATGGCATATTGTTGATCAAGGGATCGGTCCATTTCATCAAATTTGTGGGCATAGGATTGTTCAGAGTATTCCTTTAATATACTTTTAATGTTTATGGAATCTACAGTGATAACCCCTTTTTCATTTCTGATATTAGTAATTTGTATCCTCTCTTTTTTTCTTAGTTAGCTCATTGATCTTGTTGATCTTTTCAAAGAACTGGTTTTTGGTTTCATTGATTTTCTCTATCGATCTTTGGTTTTAAATTTTATTGTTTCTGCTCTAATTCTTAATATTCACTTTCTTCTGCTTACCTTGGATTTAATTTGATCTTGTTTTTCTAATTTTCTAACATAGAAGCTTAGATAATTAATTTGAGGTCTTTCCTCTTTGCTAGGGTATACATTCAATGCTTATAAATTTCTTTGAAAGCCCTACTTTTGCTGAATTCCACAAATTTTCATAAGTTATATTTTTGTTTTCATTGATTTCAAAATATTATTAGCTTCTCTTTAGATTTCTTCTTTGACCCACATATTATTTAAAAGTGTGTTGTTTAATCTCCATGTATTTGGGTATTTTTCAGCTATCTGTTATTGATTTCTAGTCTAATTTCACTGTTGAATGAGAGCAAATGCATGAAATTCATTCATTTAAATTTGTGTTTTATGGCCCAAAATACACTCTACCTTGGTCAGTGTTCCATATGAACTTGAAAATAATGTGTATTCTGCTGTTGCTGGATAAAGTAATCTATAGATGTCAATTATATCCTGTTGACTGATGGTGCTGTTGACTTCAGCTATGTCCTTTCTGACGTGCTGCATCCTAGATCTCTCCATTTTTAGTAGCAGTGATGAAGTCCCAACTCTAAAGTGGGTTCATTTATTTCTCCTTGGAGTTCTTTCAGTTTTTGCCTGATAGAATTTGACACTCTTGTTAGATGCATACACATGAGAATTGTTATGTCTTTTAGGAGAATTGACCCCTTTATTATTACATAATGCCCCTCTTTATTTCCTATACTTTTGCTCTGAATTGTGCTCTGTCCAAAAACCAATATAACTATCCTCATTTTTTTTTGTCAGCATGTTATACCTTTCTTCATCCATTTACCTTTAATCTGTAAGTATCTTAATATTTAAACTATAGACAACAGGTAGTGTCTTATTTTTTGATCCATCTCACAATCTCTGTCTTTTAATTGGGACATTTAGACTATTGATATTCAAAGTGATTATTGGTATAGCCATGTTAATATCTACCATATTTGTTAGTGTTTTCTACATGTTGCCTTTGATCTTTGTTCCTAATCTGATCTTCCACTCTTTTTCTGCCTTTTGTGGCTTTAATTGAGCATTTTATGATTCCATTTTCTCTCCTCTCTTATCATATCAATTTTACTTATTTTTTACACTTTTAAAAATGGCTGTCCTATAGTTTGCAATATACATTTACAACCCATCCAAGTATACTTTCAAATAACATTATACCACTTCACAGGTAGTGTGAGTACATTACGATAACAAAATAATTTTAATTCCTCCATTTTGCCCCTTGTATCATTGCTGCTTTCATGTTGCTTATTCATACGCATTGCTGCTATTATTATTTTGAACAAATTGTTATGTTAGCACAATCTAGAAAAATTAAAAGTTTTCTTTTATCTTCATTTATCCCTTTCTCTGATACTCTTCCTCTGTGGAGATCCAAGTTTCATACTCATGTAATTTCCTCCTCTCTAAAGAACTTCTTTTAACATCTCTTGCAAGGCAGTGTACTAGTAACAAATTCCCTCAATTTTTGTTTGTCTGCGAAAGTCTTTATTTTTCATTTCTGAAAGATAATGTTGCAGGGTACAGAATTCTAGGTTGGTGACGGTTTTGTTTGTTTGTTTTTCCTCAACAGTTTGAACATTTTACTCTCATCTTCTTTGCATGCTTTCTGAGGAGACTTCAGATATAATTGTTATGTTTATCTCTATGGTAAGTACCCTCTCCCCAGCTTCTTTTCTTTCAGGATTTTTTCTTTGTCCTTTATTTTCTGTAATTTTAAACAAATATAGCTAGGTGAAGTTTTTTGGCATTTACATTGCTTGTTGTTCTCCAAGCTTCCTGGATATGTGGTTTGGCATTTGGGGTAATTATCAGTCATTACTGTTTCAAATATTGCTTCTAATCCTTTCTCTCCTGTTTTTCCTTCTGGTATTCCTATTACCCATATGTCACAACCTTGGAGTTGTTCCACAGCTCCTGGATATTTTGTTCTGTTTTTTTTTCCTTAGTGTTTTTGCTGTTTGCTTTTTACAATGTAGGAGATTACTATTTAGATATCCTCAAGCTCAGAAATTTTCCTCAGCTGTGTCCAGTCCACTAATAATTAGCTCATCATTTCTGTTAGTGTTTTGATCTCTAGCATTTCTTTTTCGCTCTTTCTTAGAATTTTCATCTCTGTTTTCATATCACCCATGTGTTCATACATGCTATCTACTTTATCCATTAGAACCCTTAGCATACAAATCCTAGTTGTTTAAATTCCTGGTCTGATAATTCCAACATCATTTCCATTTTCGTGTCTGGTTCTGATGCTTACTTTGTCCCTTCTATCTGTGTTTTTGGCCTTGAGTATATCTTGATTTTCTTTTTGTTTGGTAACTGAACATGATACGCTGGATAAAAGAAACTTCTGTAAGTAGGCTTTGAATAATATAGTGGTAAGTTGTGGAAGAAGAAGAAGCTTTACTATAGTGCTGTAGTCAGGTCTCAGTATGTTAGTCTGCCCATGCCTCTGAATTATGATCTGCATGTAGTGCTTCTATCCCCACCCTCCCTCAGGTGGGACAGAATAGCTAAAGTGGGCTGGTGTTGGGTATTTTCTTCAAGTAGAAAATTAGAGCCAGCAGGGTTGCATATTCCCCCCCACACACACCCCCACACCCCCGCCCAGGTCCATTAGCCTCCAATAATACCCCAGCAGCTTATACTCTGGTTAACTAGTTTCCCCTGAAGGCAGGTCTTGTTAGGAAAAACAAAATGCCCTGCTGCATTTCAAAATGGTTCCTCTTCTTCTTTCCCTGCTGGAAGCCCAAGAGGAGTTTTCTCTGATATTTACTGTGAAGACCTAGTCAAGCTCCCAGAGGTAAATGTCACCAATTTGTGTAGGCTCCTGTCTGACTGGGTTTCCTGGAGTTTTTAACTCTCAAAGTTGTCTACAGTGGGCTTCCAGAAATTCATCAATTATAAGGCTTTCCTACTGCAGCACTGGTTCTTGTGGAAGTTTCAGCTTGCGGTTTTCTGCTCAGGTAAGTTGTAACTCTCTGTACTTGCCTGTGAACATCTCCAATTTTGGAACAATAGTTTGATTTGTTACCGCCCTTCCCCACCCCCCACCCGCACTGAAGGATCTAAGAAGAGTTGTTGCTTTTTCAGGTTGTTCAGCTTTTTGATTGTTGTTAGGATGGAGTGACAGCTTCTAAGTTTCTGACAGACTGAACAGGAAACTGGAAGTCCTGTTAATAACTTTTAAATAATAATGCCTGCTTTGGTGAGCCCTTGCCAGTTACAGATTCAGGAATTTAAAAATTTACCATTTTTTTTCCTTAGATTTTTGAAATGTGTTTCCCACTTATTCTTTTTTCTTTTTTTTTCTGATGTCAGAGCTATGTAAGCTTTCTTTCATTGAATTATAGTTAATTTACAAAGTTATATTAGATTCAGGTGTACAACATAGTGATTGAGTATTTTTACAGATTATACTCCATTAAAAGTTATTACAGGGTAATGACTACAATTCCCTGTGCTATACAATATATCCTTGTTGACGATCTGTTTTATGCATAGTAGTTTGTATCTCTTAATCCCATACCTCTAATTTGCTCTTCCTCTCCTTCCCTCTGCCCTTGGTAACTACTAGTTTGTTTCCTGTATCTGTGAGTCTGTTTCTGTTTTGCATATACACTGATATGTATTATTTTTTAGATTCCACATGTAAGTTATATTATACATTATTTTTCTCTCACTGTCTGACTTAATTCACTAAGCATGATATTAGTGAATGACCCTAGGGCCATACATGTTGCTGCAAATGCAAGAATTTCCAGGCCCCTGTTTTAATAAATTGCAGTCCCCTACTCTCCCTACCCCTCCTCTCTGCGTTACTTTTCCTATAACATTTGTCACATCTCAATATACTGTAGGATTTAGCTACTCATTTTGTTTGTCATCTATCTTATCTGTGTTAAAAGGTCAGAAATATGCTGAGCAGGTAGGTATTTCTTTGGTTGAACCATCCTTGTGATCCTGTTTTAAACTAGTAGTCATTTATGTTCAAACACGTGTGAAAAGATCTGTATTTTTACTCCTTATCCCCACGTTTTGTGCTTTGGATGTCATTTTACACCTTCATACTTATCCCTTAACTGTTTTAGTTATAGTTGATTGTACACTATTCTCTTAATCTACCTATTGGCTTTTTTTTTTTTAATTTTTTTGGAGCATAGTTGCTTTACAATGTTGTGTTGACCTACTGGCTTTTTAAAGTGATCTTTAATCCTTACTATATTTTTGTCTTTCCTAGTGGGTTTTTTCCTTTTCTACAGATTCTTATTTCTGTTCCATTTAGAGAAGACCTTGTAACATTTCTCTTAGGGTAGGTTTAGTATTGATGAATTCTTTCAGTTTTTGCTTGTCTGGTAAAGGTAAAGATAAGTTCTTCATCTCTCCTTCTATTCTAAACAATAATCTTGCTGGGTAGAATATGCTAGATTTCAGGTTTTTCCCTTTTAGCACCCTGAATATATATGTTATTCCCTTCTGGTCTGCAAAGTTTCTGCGGAAATATCAACTGATATCCTTATGGTAATTCCCTTGGATATGACTGTATTTCTCTTGCTGCTTTTAGAATTATCTCTTTAACTTTTGCTATTTTAATTTTGATATGTCTTGGTGTGGGTTTTTGTTTTTTTTTTTTTTGGTGGGGGTGTCCATATTATTATGATTTTCTGTGATTCCTGTACCTAGATATCTGTTTCCTTCTTCAGGTTTGGGAATTTTTCAGCTGTTATACATTTTTTGTGTGTGTTGTACGCGGGACTCTCACTGCTGTGGCCTCTCCCATTGCGGAGCACAGGCTCCGGATGCACCGGCTCAGCGGCCATGGCTCACGAGCCTAGCCACTCCACGGCATGTGGGATCTTCTCAGGCCGGGGCACGAACCCGTGTCCCCTGCATCGGCAGGTGGACTCTCAACCACTGCGCCACCAGGGAAGCCCTCTTCAGATACTTTTTTGATCCCCTTCTCTCTCTCTTGCCCTTCTGGAACGCCTATATTGCAAATGTTGGAATGCTTAATGTTATCCTAGCCATCTCTTAAGTTGCTTTCATTTTTTTAATTGTTTTTCTTCTGATTTGGTGATTCCCGTTATTCTTTCAGGACACATATACATTCTTCTGTGTCAGTCTACTATTTTCATTCCTTCTAGTGTGTTTTTTAAAATTTCAGATAATGAATTACTTGTTTTTAATAGGGTATTTTTTATATTTTCTAGTTCCTTGTTAAAATATTCAGTATTTAGATCAATTATTTCCCCCAATTTAGTTAACATTTTATTACCAATGTTTTGAACTCTTATTCTGGTAAGTTTTTTATTTCTCTTCCATTAGTTTTTCAGGGGTTTTCTCTTGCTCTTTCAATTCAATGTAGTTCCTCTGCCTTATGATTTTAACTTTCTCTTCTATGAATTTAGGTGAAACAGTTTCCTGTTGTGCTCTTGTAGGGGTGTTCTTATGTGTGAGTGTCCCAGTGCAGACTGCACGTGCCCAGTGCATTTGGTGGGATGGTGGATTGGAGGTGGATGCCAGTCACATCTTTCCTTGGGGTGTACGGGCGGTTATCATGTTGGTAGGGTATTGGACTGGAAATGGAGGGGCTGGCACCAAGTATGAGGTAGAACTTCCTCTCTACTCAGTGGCCACCACTGCCCTGTCATGGGGAGGGTCTGAGCCCAAGTTGCTGGAGCAGAAGCCCTGAGGTTTCAGGCTGGAGCTGGCTCTGTTCCCTTTATGTGTATGTTTTTCCCTTCCCCATACCAGGTTCTTTGCCCCATAGGAGGGGAGTGCTTAAGCAAGTGGGGCATAGGCACATGCAGAGGTCCAGTGTGCTGCCTGTGTAGGCATGTTCAGCTCCACTCAGACACAGCCCATAGTCTTTTCTCTCGTCCCTGCCACCTCAGATCTGGTGCCTGACTGTGGTGTAGACTGAGTGGGGCCATTTGCTTGGTTTGGGCTGAGGCACATGGTGAAGTGCTCTCAGGATACCTAGCCATCTCTGGAGCTGACTGTTGTCCACCCTGCCTCAGGGGCCAGTCCCCGTTGTCTCTCATGTCTCATCAGTGTCCCCAGATTCTGCTTCTCTCACTGTGGGTGAAACTGTTCTGCAGGGTAGGTGAGGCCTGTGTGGTTTCTCTGTGGCTTGTGGCAGAGCTGAGAGCTGCTGCCATTGGAAATTTGGGCTGCTTCTGGGACACCAGTTGAGGAAGTGCCAACAGTTGCTGTCACCACCCCACCTGGGCTTCCCCTGGGACTGGGTCACCTCTGTGTCCCAAGGTCAACTCTTTTCCCTGGTTGCTCCAGATCCATTGTTGTACTGTGTCATGGAGTGAGTGGGGCTGGAGCAGTCACTCATTTTGGGCTGGGGCTTGCAGCAAGGTGGAGGTGGGAAACCCTGCGGCTGCTAGATCAGACCTCTCTCTGCCTTGCCTTGCGGTCAAGCCAGCGTGTGTGTATGTATTTCTCATGAGCAGAGCTCAGTCTTCTTTCTTTCTGTTCCATAGGTCCTACAATCAGCCAAGGGTTCTTGTCTCCTCCACTAGGACCCCAGAACTGGGAAGCCCAGTCCAGGGCTTGTGCTGCTCAATCCCTTGGGTGGGTGGATGTTCACACCTGCAATCTCCCTTTTCCTCTGAGTCCCCTCCTAGGGACACAGGTCCAGACTAGGTCTCTTTTCTTTCCTTCCTAAACAATTACATATGTATCTTTCTTATAGCCTTGGTTGTACAGGAGTCCTTCTGCTAGTTTCCAGTTAGTTTTCAGTGAGAATTTTTCCACGTGTAGATGTGAGTTTGATGTTTCCATGAATGGATGTGAGCTCCACATTCTCTTTGCCATCTTGATCGCTTCTTCACCACTTATTCTGTTCTGTCCCAAAGTATCTGTATTTTTATCTTCCTCTTGCCTTCCTGGGTTTCTCAACTTCTCTTGACCAATTTTCATTCATTTTCCTTTTTGTAAGATTCAGAAATAGTCTCTCAAATATCTTCTCAAATTATGATTTATTTTTATGAAATTTTAATCCTGTAGTTTGTTTCTAATGCCTTCAATTATATGCTTTCTGAATTAAAGTCAGGTTATTTTTCATCGCAGATATAATTTTATCTCATCTTTCCTCTTTTTTTGTGCTATGTTGTTTTACTTTGTTTTTCCCTTCAGATTGTAAACTATCTGGTGCCTAACAATTATTTCTATTTTATATAGTAAATCATCTAAAGTGTGTTCTTTATCTCTTATAGGTTATCTTCTAACACATTTCAGAACACTTACATAGCATTCATATAGTTTTTTCCTATTTGTCTATGAATGGATGCAAAATATTCAAGACTCTAACTTCCCCTTGACTGTGCCTGAAAAGAAGTATTCTTTCCC